>NW_023596532.1:0-36143 GCF_011947565.3 Pollicipes pollicipes
ATATCTAAAAATACCTTTAACCACATCAGGGCTTTTGAAATTGGAGAATCGTTGGGCCCCCTTTGTGCTGAACTGGTTTTAAGTCGCTTGATGTTGCGCCCTGCCCACCCCGCTTTTGAGGGTGATCTCTTGCACCGACATGCACAGCACAAGTAAAGTTGTGTTAAGAAAAATCGAGGATGCATTATTCCAGGATCTAGGTCGGACAGACGGGGCCGAATGACACTGCCGAGTGCGGATTCACAGGGATTGTCTGAATGTTCGGACACGCTATCCCGTTTGGCCAAGTTAGCACCAACCACTCAGCCTTACGCACAATAATTGCGCACAATAAAATAAAATTTCCCCCTGAAGCTGTGATGTGTGCCTGGATTGACAAGGCTTGGCAGGAGTGTGACGCATTTGTTCTAGGTTGCCAGGAAATTTAAGACGTCTTAAGCCGGAGGTTCAAGTGGCAAACACCATAATGACAAATGCCAAACAGAACGTGTTTGATTGTAAAATCGATCTCGTTTCAACGCAAATCTTAACGCATTATCTTCAGGAAGAGCATTTTGATTCGAAGCACAGAATCAGTGCCAGTTTCAACAAGTTGCCTGAATTCAGAATCGAACAACATTTCGAGCGCGATACACTGGAATCGGAATAGATTCCATCTGACTGGACTCAAGTACAAATCTGCGCGCAAGACGAACGCTTGATCTGTAAGAGCTTCTGCGATGCGAACATTTGTCATGGACAAACCTTTTATTTCTTACATGCAAACTTTTGCTCAAGATGAGCTCCTGCAATGCAATGAACTTTTGCCGTAGCGACTTTTGCCCTAGACGAGCCTATCCCCAGGCGAGCCTATCCTTAGACGAACGTTAGGCAGACAAACTTCTGCGAGACAAAATTTTGCCCTACACGAAGTTCTTTCGTCGGAGATTTGCCCATACGCCTGAGTGCCTAATGAGCGACCGTCCTATGAGCCTTTGTCCGATGAACTTCAGCCCGCAAACCCGCCCCACGCTCGTCGGTGAAGTGCGACGCACGGCCCCCCGCCGTCCGGCGGACGCTGACGCCGTGTTGAGGCTGCTCACCAGTGAGATGTTTGCTCTCGGCGGCAGACGCTGACGCCGTGTTGGGGCCGGTCCTCAGTGAGATGTTTGCTCTCGGCGGCAGACGCTGACGCCGTGTTGGGGCCGCTCCTCAGTGAGATGTTTGTTCTCGGCGGCGGACACTGACGTCGTGTTGGGGCCGTTCCTCAGTGAGATGTTTGTTCTCGGCGGCAGACGCTGACGCCGTGTTGGGGCCGGTCCTCAGTGAGATGTTTGCTCTCGGCGGCAGACGCTGACGCCGTGTTGGGGCCGCTCCTCAGTGAGATGTTTGTTCTCGGCGGCAGACGCTGACGTCGTGTTGGGGCCGTTCCTCAGGGAGATGTTCGCTCTGGGCGGCGGGCACTGACGCTGTGTTGAGGCTGCTCACCAGTGAGATGTTTGCTCTCGGCGGCAGACGCTGGCGCCGTGTTGGGGCCGCTCCTCAGAGGGATGTTCGCTCTGGGCGGCGGACACTGACGCACCGTACTGGGGCCGCTCCTCAGGGAGATGTTCGCTTTGGAGATGCCACACGCCTCGGACCTGCCCGACATGAGCAGTGACGTCAGCGACCTGGACGACTCGGACTGCAGCGATTCGTACTTCGAATCGCAGATGGGTGAGCACTGAGCGTCCTCTGTCTTTCCTGTCCACTGAGGTGGCTGTGTCAAAAAAGGCTCGCCGAAAGGTTTAGCGATGATTGAAGGGGAATGCTTAGCAACGACTTTGGCGCATTCACTTGGGTTTTGCTCTGCCAGCAGCTTATGCGAGGCCTGGTAATTGTGCGGATTGCAATATTTTTCGTGTTAGGAATTAATAGAAATAAAGATAAAATAAATATACAAATAAAATATTGCAGAAATCACGGCGCCGTCGCCACCGCCGCCATCAGCATATTGGTTTGTAACGGCTGCTAGGAATGGGACGCAATGATGTCACGTGGTTCAAATTTCCGAATGACGAGTGAGTCTCTCCAGCAAATTTTCATTCCTGCGCGAGCGGTCTCCGCACGTGGCACGCTGTCCACGCCGGTCAAAGCCAGGCCCGTATTTCACGCCGCCACCAGCCGCCGCCGCCGCCGCCAGACAAAAAGGAACCGAACCGCTTTGCCACGCGCCCCGGCCGACGTGTACCGCACGTCACGCCACGCCAACGAAAGCCACGCGCAGAACGCTCCGGCTTCGAGGCGTTTTCCAGGACTGGCGTTAGGCGGCGACCGGCAGGCTGACCGCATCGGGATGTGGGACCCATCGCACGGTGTCCGATCTACGCCCGACAAAACGCGAGGCGAGCTCCAATCCGTCAGGCCTGGCACGACGCCAGAAGGCGGCCGGGAAGTGACCCAGGTCGCACAGTTCGGAACTCGCGCCGAAAGCAACGTTTTGAGCATTACGTCAAACAATGCGGGAAGGGCCCTGAGAATCATGCAGGTGTAAAGCCCAATTAAACCATCAAAGTGCAACTAAGACGCTTACGTTTGGTTCTCTAAATTACTTGGTCACAACCGCAAGCAAAATGTCTGCTTACCTATGCCAACTGCTGAACACGTGAGTCGCTGCAGGTTTCCCGGTGCTGTCGACGGTGGCAACGACCAAGCCACAAGTACTGCAACCAGGGCGATTTCCTAGATTGTTCCAACCCATCACTATTCCAAAGGTCGCGTGTTTCTCCTGGTGTTCCCTCCTCAGATCCTTCGGCCGTGCAGTCCGCGATGTCTCGGTAACCCAGGGTTGCAGGGGCGCAGCACTAAGACGGTTTAGGAACAACCTTAAGGTGGAATTCTTAGCTTCCACGTCAGTGTACATGCGGTAATGTAATGTAATGCAAATTTACAATGTAAATGTACATGTCAATGCCGCGGAAGATGAAACGCGCAAACGTCGACTGCATCAGAGCCATTTGTGACGAGATGGGATGGGTATTGGGATACACGTCTGTAGCTGTGCGCGGGTGGTCTCGCGCTGTCGAGCGCCGTCTGTAGCTGTGCGCGGGTGGTCTCGCGCTGTCGAGCGCCGTCTGTAGCTGTGTGCGGGTGGTCTCGCGCTGTCGAGCGCCGTCTGTAGCTGTGCGCGGGTGGTCTCGCGCTGTCGAGCGCAGAACGTGGATCCGACGACCTTCCTTCTTTTGATTCGATTTGCTCGTGACAGACTGACCACAAAGGCCAAATTTGATGCACGGCAGGCCTCAGCGTTTTGCTTTGGCGGATGTCTGGGGCTAGAGCCAACTCCTACCAGGGAGGGTTGCGTGACCCCTGACCCCAACATCCGATTGTGGAATTTCACTGTAATGGCAGAATTGCGTGGCGAAAGGTTAGGGGCAAATAGCGAGCGCCCAACCGAGCCGAACCCACCAACTTACCACAGGCTGATTGGAGGCGGGCGCTGTAATCGATGGATCTATGACAAAAGGGAGAGTTCCGATTAATTTTGAATGGCCATTGGATGGATTTCTGAGATCAGCGCCCACACTAAGCGGTGTTTGTTGCGTGAGTTCTGATAGCACCATACAATCATGAAATTTGGGGCAACGACAAATGTAGCGAAAGCCAAAGCTTAACGCCCTCTGACGTCAACTTATCTAGTGCGGCGGCTCCCACGGGTTGCCGGGCATCCCAGTCAGAGACAAACAGCGGGCGCCTAAAGCGGCCCAAAGCCTCCTGGCAACAGGTGATGAATCGAAGGCAGACACTGGTGATGGCGTTTGTCGGGTGAGGCCTTCTGTCTGGTGAGGATATCTGTGTGGCTAGGCCTTCTGTCTGGTGAGGGCGCCTCTTGGATGAGGACGTCTGCCTGGTTAGAGCGTCTGTTTGGTTAGGCCTTCTGTCTGGAGAGAGTGCCCGACTGGTGAGGGCGTCTGTCTGGTGAGGGCGTCTGTCCGGTGAGAGCATCTGTCTGGTAATGCCCTCACCAGACAGACGCCCCGCCAAATTTTGTAGGTGTATACAAAATTAGCTGATCGTTTGGTGTCAAAAATTTAGAAGTACCTTGTAAGGTCACCGAACTACAGCAGATCAAAGTCATGCCATGGATTCATTGGAGCCAATTTCTTGTGAATCACTCAATCTGATGCAACAGCTGAGTGTTCAATGAAGCCATATATCCCTGAGGTACTTTCTTAGGCAACACAACAGTTGAATTAATTAATTCAGTTGACCTTAAGTCAGGTTTGAGTGTTAGGCCAAGGTCAAAACCAACCTGTTATATTGCTTCAGAGCTTGCTGTATGAGGCAGATTGTGGTACTTACTTCGGGCTTACTGATAGCACAAGCCGCATTATACATCTTCCATGGACTTCATGAAGGTCAGAACAGGTCACTGACCTTAAATGCGCATCAGTGACCTTTTACTTACAGCAGGTATGTAGGTTCGGGGGCGCTTTGGACACCAGCCTGGAGTTTGAACTTGTGTGATCTTATTTGACCCTTATTCATGACCTAGGAACCCCAAACTTTGACACAAGTAAGTTCACGCACAGGTCAACACGCCCTGTGTATTTGATGTCTCTAGCTCTCTTAGTTTCTGAGATATCAAGAAGGGGGGGTAAATTGACCCCCACCCGAATGAGGGGTATCCAACCGGCCACTCGGGCGCGTGTTAACTGGAACGATTTGTTGAGCCCATGCAAATGATTGGAAACCTAATGCCTGTGTGATCGTCAAACGTCCCACAACCGCACTTCATGCTCTCGTATGACACGGTAGCGGTCATTACGAACGGCATCACATATCACCTGACGCGACCCGCCCGGCGGCCATTATTATACAATTACGCTTTCAGGGAGAGGGTCGATACGAGCACATGATAACATCTACGTTCCACTGAAGCCGGCTGACCACGCCAGACCCTGCCCGCAGATGGTTGGGTGCTACGATCTGGCGTCAGCCCGGCCGTGGATCCCATCCACACAGTTTTAGGCGCAAGTTTTTATGGTTCGGAAGCTAGTTGGGCGCGTGTCAGTTAACATAACTACTGCACGGCCGGGCGTGAACCTTTCCTTCCCATCAGGCCCGATCACATACTGGTTAAATCAAAACTTATCGAATCGACGCGTATAAAAATATTGATTGCAACCAGACCCCAGATACCATAAAAGGAGAAAAGCAGGGGATATTGTACCGGGACTTCTCTGCTCTCATCCGTGGCACCGGCGCGTGTGTTTAAGCGCAGCGCACATATCGGACGGTTTTGGCCGATTTTTCAGTTTGCCCTAACAACAAACAGATACAAGTGCGCAGTGTTAGGGAATGTATGGTCTGCACATCATCTAAGGCTAGCTTGCCTAACAACTGCGCAGTGTCAGAGAATGTATGGTCTGCACATCATCTAAGGCTAGCTTGCCCAACAAGCTATTTCAACGCAACGCAATCGGCGCAAATTTACCTTCGGGACGTTGCGTTGCGTTGGGCTTGTGGCTCCACAAGCACTAAGTAAAGGGTGCAAGTCGCGTCTCTAAGTTGTGGTCTGCAATGCAATAGGCTGGGGCCTGAGATTACAGAGCTAGAGCTATGCGAACTTTGCGGGTTTTAAGTGTAGTTTACTTCGGCTTGTGTCCAGTCCTGAGTTATGCACTTTGGTCAATTTTTGTTATCAAAAGGATCGGAAATAGTGTTTACACAAAATTTGATACACAACAAATTGCCTTCGGCCAGGCTCCCTCAAATCTTCCTCCCGATTGAATGAATCAATCTGCTGTAGCCGATACCTCCGGCCAAAGGATTGCATAGTATCGGGCAGAAACCTGCAGCCAATACACTGACAGATTGAAGTTCAGTCTGTCAGTCAAGTGTGAGACGTTCCATTGTCAAACGGCCCGCAATGTTGTCCTGCTTCACGCGGGGTGCTTGCAAAATGGAAGATGTTATCAGACATGTGGGCTCACTGTAGCGGGTCATCTATGATGCCACATGATTGTTTCACTACCCAACATTCAGTGATTGTTAGGGCACGCGAATTCAGATACCCAAGGAAATATGAGTTTGTTGGCGCCTGCTGCCTGCCTCATGGACTCCTGGGTGATGTACACGCACCGACTTACTGCAGGCTCGTTTTCCAGAATCTGACTGGGTGTCTGTGTTCTAATCTCATTGTTTTGCCCGTACTACAGAAAAAAACTATATTTTTATATTTGGACTTTGATTTATTGTTATTTTAACTTTGCGGTTTTCTACAAGCTGCTGATCTATCGGCACGTGCATCGCCAGTTCGTCAGGATGACGTTTTTGTGACGCCCTTCTCTGGACACATATGTTGCCGTGCTTCCCCGGTGCGGTTTCCTCATGAAGCACAGCTCGTGCGAGCCGTACTGCTGATTCCCGTCCATGCATAACGCTGCCAATGAGGAAATTTCCTCGATGTTGGGCGGTGATTGTCTGGAAATCCACGGTGCCCGAATGCTTCGAAGGAAAAATAACGCACGTGCGACGCGTCTATGGCAGTCCTGGGCTGAATGACCGAGCGACGGTTGTATGCGGTTATGCAGCCTATTGCCGTGGATGCTAATGAACTGCTATTCAACTGTTTTATTCACCATTCTCTGTTGCGGTAAAACTATTATCCAGACCATAGAGCTGTGTTGGAAGAGGATTGTATAAGAAACTGTATAAGTGCTCTACAGCGATCCTAAATTCGATCCCCAGAAGTATCTGCGGATTGCGTGCGTCAACTGGCCACCAAATGAGTACCGTCCACTTTTCAGTTCAAATAAGGGATTTTTGCATCCATTGCGCATCTGCTCTTGGAAAATGCGTAATGGCCTGTCACGGGTTGGGGGTTCCTATGGTGATGATATTAATCTTTGACCCGCGCCCTGCGTGATAATATTAATCTTTTGACCGGGTTGGGACAGTGGGGGGAAGTTGATCCCTCCCCCCCCCCCTGGAATCTTCAACTTCCAGACGCCGTAAGGGAAAAACGAAGATGTCGTTTTGAAGGCCTCATCAAATAGTCAAGAATGTGCACTAAACTTTGACATTACGTCAAATTTGAAGCCACCAGAGGTCACAAAACGTCAAAAATGATCGTTCCATCACATACAGTACAAACGTATGTTAACACGTCCAGACGGATATTGAGGGTTCGGAAATAAGCGTTTGGACTGTGGGGAGTTAATTCCGACCATTTCTGTTCCCCCATTGGGTCAGGTCAGATCAGGTCACCGTTGAAAATTGGTCCACCAGTAGCATACAGGAGTGATACTTTTCTTTTCAATGTGCTTCTGGCTAAGTTTATTTCATCGGGTGCAACTATGGAACAAAAGTATTCCAGATACAAAAATGACGTTCATAAATAACCTGGAGGTCATCTGTGGTTAAATTGAGTCATTACAGATTTGCATGTTTCATGCAAATCTGTAATGACTTAAAACATGCAATCTGATTTCATGCCGCCTCCGTGGTCTTGGGGAAAGATGCTGGACTCGTAATCCAGCGGCACTGGGTACGAGTCCCAGAGTGGGCGCATTGTTTGACCCGACTGAAAAGGAAAGGCCAGCTGGCAACCGGCCAACGAGGTTCAACCCAGACCCGGGGCGGCCGTGTCGCAGCATTGTGCGGCACGTAAAACCCTCCGCATCCCTGTCTGGCGAAAGGGCGGAGGCAAAATTAGCTGTTGAACTGAACGGCACGCTTGGGTGGTGGGTTCGGGGTACACGCAACAAGCTATGCTTAGCAGGTACTCTGAATCCGAAGTCACCCTTACAAACCATTCGGAATAAATTTTAAAAGAGGAGGTGCTATGATGTTCTAGTAATATAACAAGTTGAACAGTGGTAAATGAACCACAAAAATATGAGGTCAAAGTTTTTTGGATGTTGACGTCTTTGACCTGGCCTATGACCTAGGCAGACCAATGCTTAAAATTTGCACAAAAGATGCCAGATTGATAAAAAGGTGCTGAAAAGGTGTTGCTGCCAGCGTTTTTTTTTTTTTGCTGTTTTCGAAAAACCGTTGGATGAAGTCACCTCCCGCATCGGCTCTCCAAACATATTTATGCCATATGTTGCCTGAGAACTGGGCATGGAGTCTGGTACCACAATGCTGCCAAGGACGCAAGAGAGCGGAAATATTGGCAGTTTTATAATGTTGTGCATAGCTTACGTCGTCAAAATGCTATAATGGCCAACAGCGCCACCATATTTTCAACTGTACAACTCTTTATATATGTGAACGCATCACTACCCACCCACCAACCTCATTGTAAACCAAAAGTTTGAAGGTGTACAGTATAATAGAGCACATGAAAAAAAAATGAATGCCAGGAATCGAGGGAAAATCACGTCAATTTGTACGCGGTTAACTAAACAAAGTTGTTGAGACTGGAAGTAACTACTTATTCACACACATCTTCGTTCATTTATGTATTTCGTGCTAACGCTGCCTGCAATTGTCATGCCCCTCAAATTTCGTAATCCCGTTATACCACTATGTTGCATGACGTCAACGCGACACATGTCGCCGCGCGCCTCTGTATAGAGCGTCACGACTGCAGGGACAATATGAGCGATCAGTGGCCATGGCGTTCGTGAGGTTCGATCCTTACAGGGCTTGCACGTACGACGCCACAAACGAGCTTTTCTTGTTGGTTCCTGAGGCGGGAAGGCCGGCGGCAGCCGACTGCAAGACAGTACCGAGCTACATAACAGCGCCTTTTGGGACCTCACCTCGTGCCGATGAAGTCATCTCCAGAAAAAGAGTCGCTAACGCTGGACTTCACCACTTTGATCAGTCTGTTTCTGGAACTAAATTAGTGTTTCTGGTGAAAAGCGCACGATCTCTTATACATCAACACATCTCAGACCAGCATAGTTACCACAGAACGTGTCTGGTCTCGCCGGACCGTTCACCGAACGAAGTAAGACCTTGCAACCGCTCTCCGTACCGGGGTGTTGCCGTTTTCCGAAACGATCGCTTGCCATTCTTGTTGCATCCCATTTGGAACAGGGACTCCCAAATGGGATGCCCTGTAGACCACCTATCTTTTTAAGGTTAGAACGTGCTTCGCATGATGCGAATGGCTGAAGTATCTTTAGTATCGTATTGCTGCCCTGTTGGCTTGCACAAAACAACGGGCTTTCAGATGGGAACGTGTGCGGCTTCGCTAAAAGTGAGGTTATGTAAGATGCGCTGTTTATGGCCTTCGCTCTTCAACTCAGCTGAAGTTCTCTTGACGATATTTGTTTCACTGGAAGCCACCGTTTAAGCTTTGGTCTCATAAATGCGCCTGGCAACGTCCTTCCGGCTCACGCGCTCAATGCATTCGTTGTGTCTTGTACTGCTATGAATACCGTGCCCCCACATCTAAATAGTTTGTACGCAAACGTCTCATCATTGGCCATGGAAATGCTCGATGAGGGGGTCGACGATAGCCCGTGTGCGAAATTGTGAAAACGACGGCTGATTAGGCATGATGAAGCGTGTTTCCGTTTGAACGGAACAAAGCATGGCGAATAGGTAGACAGAGCGCTGATAACAGAGCACCGAACACTTGGTGTCGGACATTGCAAGACAGAACTCTCCACTGAAGCTAATGATCTGAAACGCGTTGTCGGAGAATGGATCAGATAAGCCGCTCTTCCTTCAAACGAACGTCCCGAATCGCGCGCACAAGGAAGAGTGCCCACCACATCGTAAAGACTTCACTCGACGCCATGGTTGCGAGAATGCAATGTTGTGGCTGATGGTCTGGCGTTAATGAGTTGTAACATGTCAGCGGAGGCACTGTCTGTTTTGGGCTCCTATTTGCGCTAGTTTTGGTTCGGTGTGTGTGGTGAAAACACCACGTTCCACCCAGCGCTTACATGTTGGTGCTGCCTGACAGTTAATCCCTTTTGTTCAGACATGATCTGACTGCATTGCAATTGCTCCTTGAGAACCCCGTATTCTCCCCTGGGGGACTTGTCACGTCTGGCCTGGAGCGGGGTAAAGCACTGCTGGATCGTTACCCGCGCCCTTCCGCGGATTTGCAGTTGACGATCGTTTTACCCGTCCACGTGGTCTTATGCACACTGAAGCGCGTTGTGCTAGGACTGATCCCATTTTGCCTTGAGCTGCCTGTTACGACCATCTCCGAAGTGGTGTTTTTCTGGCACAGATAAAAACCAACTGACGTGTGACAAAATTAGAAATTTCTCGGAACCCCCTCGACTGTCACCGTGTACATTGTGTACATTACATCACGTACCATTTCTGTGTGTAGCCCTTCATTTCTTTTGGTCGGCCTCCAGCACGAATTGATACTATCGGTCCAGCATTACATATGCTGCCACCGAACAGGAGATGTGTTATTACCTTGTTTGACTCGTGCGACGTGCGTCATGTTCCCATGTCACTGCAGTACGCGAATGATGGAGTTTTACCCTGTCATCTACCCCTGTTGTCGTCATGGGACTTTACGACACGCTTAGCTGCTGGTGCAATATGATGTCGACTGCCTCTTACCCTGTTAGGAAAGGCGGGCACCGCGGGGAATCGAACCTCGTACCTCTTGTTTCACAGACGCACAAGTGATTAACGCAGATGGGCTAGCCGCTACGCTATCGGCACCCTATCATTTATCCCTGACCCGTTCAAGAATTGAATGGAGTATTCCATATTTTACAGGGTTTGAACTGAAGCAGACACTTCAAAGATCATCCGGTGCGGTTTAGTCCTGCTCTTCTTAAGACCTTGAACTGTGTCTAGTTTCCGAGCCACACGCCCGCGAAGTTGTGCGGACTACTTTCTGACGAGTTTTCCAAGACCATTCAAACATGCACGACGCCGTAGCAACATCATTCAAGTCTTTGCACCACGCTGCCCGAGCGGTGTTCGAGGCTAAACATAATATTATCGTCGAGCCATTTGGGTCTAGTATCTGTGCACACTATAACCAGGTATAATGGACGCCAATTAGCTATCCATCAATGCTGTGCCAACTCATTCACGAAGTTTGTTGTATCGTATGTAGTATTAGAAGCTGGATAAGATGGCTAGCTGTTACGGGTTAAAGACTTGCAATCGAATGAAGTTAGAAAAACGCCATAACTGAGTACGTGAATAATAGTAAAGTTCCTGAACTCACGGGTAAGCATGCAGGAACAACTTGAAGAAGGACCAAAACACGCAAATAGCGATGTTTGGGCCAGCGAGCACTCAGCATCGTGCTGCTATCTCTCTCTGCGAGTTTGACGGACCACGAGTGAGTGCAAGGGTGGCGATTTCGTACGGCTATTTTGGCAGCACATCATATCTAACGTCTGCTTCAATATCTTCGAACGCGAAAAATGTCCTTTAACCCAATTGACTTGGTCATGGGCCGCATGCGCAATTTGGAGGGAAATATATGGTAAAAGGGGCCAGTGCCGACCCCGGGAAATTGTAAATTGTTCCACAAAATATCTTTCCTTTAGCTTTGCATGCTGCCGACTGCGGGCGCTAATGCGACGGACGTCGGATATGTCTGCTTCGCAAACGTGGAACGCTGCTTTTCCTCCCTGCCCCCGACCGTCAACATGTTTTCATGTTTTATGTGTTGTTGAAGGTTTCTCCCTAACCTTTAAAGGGACTGATTTCTGGGACCATGGCCAACGCTAAGCAGCGCTTGTTGTGATGATGAAAGTGTAGGAACGGCATAATTTTGTGGCGAAAGTGCCTGCCGCCATGCTCGCCACTGTCCGTCCTGCCCCCTGGTGTCTCCTGACATTTATCCAGACTGCTGCCATCGGCCGCCGGCCATCCCAGACGGGCCAAAAGAGAGCGCCTAAAGCGACACAAACCCATCCCGCCACTGGCGGCTGAATAGGATTACAAGTGCTTTGACAGAATATCGAACTATCGAACAAACAAACTATCGCGTCGCACTGTGGGCGTATCTACATGTGCGTACACTGACTGGTCACACCCTGTGTCTGAAGGGGTGCTGACTGGTCACGACCTGCGGCTACAGGGGTGCTGACTGGTCACACTCTGCGACTACAGGGGTGCTGACTGGTCACACCCTGTATCCGGAGGGGTGCTGACTGGTCACACTCTGCGGCTGCAGGGGTGCTGACTGGTTACACTCTGCGGCTACAGGGGTGCTGACTGGTCACACTATGCGGCTACAGGGGTGCTGACTGGTCACACTCTGCGGCTACAGGGGTGCTGACTGGTCACACCCTGTGTCTGGAGGGGTGCTGACTGGTCACGACCTGTGTCTGGAGGGGTACTGACTGGCCACACTCTGCGGCTACAGAGGTACTGACTGGCCACACCCTGTGTCTGGAGGGGTGCTGACTGGTCACACCCTGTGTCTGGAGGGGTGCTGACTGGTCACACCCTGTGTCTGGAGGGATACTGACTGGTCACACTCTGCGGCTACAGGGATGCTGACTGGTCACACCCTGTGTCTGGAGGGGTGCTGACTGGTCACGACCTGTGTCTGGAGGGGTACTAACTGGTCACACCCTGTGTCTGGAGGGGTACTGACTGGTCACACCCTGTGTCTCGAGGGGTGCTGGCTGGTCACACTCTGCGGCTACAGGGGTGCTGACTGGTCACACTCTGCGGCTGCAGGGGTGCTGACTGGTCACACCCTGTGTCCGGAGGGGTGCTGACTGGTCTCGAACTGCGTCTGCAGAGGTGCTGACTGGTTCTGGCCTTTGTCTGCAGGGGTGCCGCCGCCGTTACCGCAGTACTCGGTCTCCGTGATGACCGAGTACCGTCCGTTCGTCGAGATCTACGCCGTGTGCTCAGCGGAGCGCGCTGCCGACCGGCCGCCGGCCGCCCACTGCGTCGAGCTGTTCCGGTCGCTGCGACCGGCCCCGCCGGCGATCGACGCTCGGACTGCTGGCCAGAGCTGCTGAGGCCGGACTGCTGGCCAGGGCTGCTGAGGCCGGACTGCTGGCCAGGGCTGCTGAGACCGGACTGCTGGCAGAGGCTGCTGAGGCCGGACTGCTGGCCAGAGCTGCTGAGGCCGGACTGCTGGCCAGGGCTGCTGAGGCCGGACTGCTGGCCAGGGCTGCTGAGGCCGGACTGCTGGCCAGAGCTGCTGAGGCCGGACTGCTGGCCAGAGCTGCTGAGGCCGGACTGCTGGCCAGGGCTGCTGAGACCGGACTGCTGGCCAGAGCTGCTGAGGCCGGACTGCTGGCCAGGGCTGCTGAGGCCGGACTGCTGGCCAGAGCTGCTGAGGCCGGACTGCTGGCCAGGGCTGCTGAGGCCGGACTGCTGGCAGAGGCTGCTGAGGCCGGACTGCTGGCCAGGGCTGCTGAGACCGGACTGCCGGCCAGAGCTGCTGAGGCCGGACTGCTGGTCAGGGCTGCTGAGGCGGGACGGCTGGCCGAGGTTGCTGAGGCTGGACTGTTGGTCGGAGCCGCTGAGGCGACACTGGGGCTGGGCTCGACTGACTTGCCCTGCCGCCGTGTACACTGGCGCGGGGCGCGGCTCGATACACCGGGGCGGCGCAACAGCTGTGGCTGCTGACGTGGTGTGGTGGTCATCATATTAAGCCCTCTTCATCTGCTTTAGTTGTCATGTTTTCTTCCTTTTTGCTTTTCTCCATTTCGGTGTGTGTGTGGCAGCGCACTTTCGTCACAACTGTCAGCGCATGATCCGCTTATTCTGTCCGTATGCTACCAAATTGTATGTATTGCATCGTCAACTTAGTTTATCATGCTGATTCAGTTGTGGACATTGTTCTCTCCTGCTATAGCATTCTTCCCATTGAATGTGTCATGTTTGATATTGCAGGGGTGTTAATTACCTTGCTCGTGCTCATACCAGGAAGCGGGCTCTTAAGTAGGAGGCTTATGTTTAGCCTATACAAGAGCAGGTACGGAAAAATAGTTCTACTTCCACACCTTTAGAGTGGTCGTAGCGTGCCGTTGCCCCACGACATGGTCTGAACAGGTTACGAATGACTAGAGCCCTTGCTGTGCGAGAATGGATGTGTTAACGGGCTAGCACATTGGTTAATACGGGTCGGAGGTCCAGTGTCACGCCACATTGGCATTGTTCCTCGGATGGTCTAGATCATTGTGACGTTTGTCTGGGTGGCTGCATGAATTGCATCGACAATTATTTCTGAGACAGAGGAAATTCTGTGTTTTATCTTGCACAAGCATCATGTGTATCGCATTGCTCTGTTTTGTATACCGTATGATGCTTCAGAATATCGACAGCAGTAATAAATGTTTTCCATTAGCTGACTTCATTTAACAGTGCTGGATCACACGTAGATTTCGATGATAAAGGTACATACATTTAGTCTTACGTTATATGAAGTCGCTGCCTATAACGGCGGTACTCCAAGTTTCTGGGTTTGGATTTAAACAGGCCATGGCCAGCTGGTCTCGGTCTTGCTGACGGCAATGAACGAAAGCCAAGCGGCTGATAAGTGGCTTTCCACTGACCGCCATCAGAAATGACTCCGCCGGTCGGCAGGGGTTTCTTCGGTGAGCAGGGACTCACGATCCGATGTAGCTGACGACCTCACGTGCGTGGTTGTATCTACGTACAGGTATATTACGCTGTGGACCACAAAGGCCAGACAAGCTATCTTAGGCGATATGTTCCTGTATTGTAAGGCTCTTTTTCAACATGATTTAATAATTGTTTCAGGGCACATTTGTTGAGCGAACGGTGTACAAATGTCGAGATGCGTTATGGAAATTGTCGACGCCGCCCGCGGTACGCAGCGTTAGCAGAATGTCGGAATGTTCCCCAGCAACGTTAGTGGCGGGGATTCTCTTTTCGTTTGAGGCCAGCCCTGACCACTGATCTGACAGAGTGTCCATCAAAGTAAGAATACTGATCAGCATTCCCCCAGGCATTTTTGAAGCAGTGGGTCCTTTTCAAGGTGACACGATGATCCCAAAAACAGCATGTATAAACAGAAGTTTGTCGCTTTGATCACTCAATCGGTGTTAACTTTTAGAAGCGAGTCGTGCCATTTGAGCCCCTGAGTTCCTGCATTGTCATCCATGACCCTTCAAAAGACATTGGATTGTTCATCACACCCAGCAGGACCAAGAGTGCAGCCATGGGTCCCCGAAAGCCTGAACTTTTGTGTTGTTGGCCATACATGATTCCCGAAGTAAAGCTTTTGGCGCCATAATCGGCGTGATGCGTGCTCACCAAGCTCTTTACCCCCCCCCCCCCCCCGCCTCAGAAAATCCTGGCTGCGTGCCTGGAAAGAACTCATGTGGAAGTCGTGCTGAGCTTCGACAGAGGGGGGGGGGGAGGATCTGGGGCTGCGCGGGCTCGGGCGAGGTGGAGGCGGTGCTTGCGGTTGGATCCGACCATTCCGTTGAGCTGTGGCGGTGGGTCGCTGCGCTGAATATCGCTTTTGTATTGTTTTTTCTTCCATTCGTGTAGTTTGTGCCCATCCGTATATGTACGGTTATTTCAGGACACCGCGTGATAAAAGCACTGTGCAAACAGACTCAAATGCGGGAGTAACAGCGATTCATGTTAATTGGACACATACCCACTTTAAGACCAATGTGAACGTACGACATGCAAGCATAGAATCGCGACTTAGGCCGCATGCTGGCGGACCACGTCTCTGCTCTCCCGAATGCCGGAAGCCTCTACACGTCGGCGGGAAAACCATTTTATACCGACGCAGCTCGATATGCAGAACAATTCGTGTGCTGACGGGCTGCGATCTCGGCAGATGGAGCCGTTCTGTGCCTGCCGCACATGTAGCTCGACTAATTCATCGCGCAAACATGGCTTGAACGACTACTGGGCCACTAACACTGGAGACCGCGGCACACTTTCAGGCAGTCGCGCTCCGCTAGCTCACCGGTCCTTGAGCAGTAATGCAAGTTCAGGGCCTGGGTAATGTGATCGCGTCATCATACGTCAGCCGCTGTAAGAGTCGCCGGTGTCATACGTTAAACGCGATTTAGCTGATAGCGCGCTGCGCCAAGCCCAGACGGACAAACAGTAGATTACTTGCAGAGAATATGGCCCGAAGCACCATGATGAGGGATTGAAAGTAAAGTGACGTCTAAATATAATCAAAGAAATAAGGAGGCCGTGCACTTGATGCGCAATAGGAGACGTGCCGATTGAGGGTAAGTAACTGGTCCATGGTTACTCCAAACATTTTGGTCTTTTTCGAAGACTCAAAGCTGCCAGAAATATAAAATTGAAAGATTTTAGGTTAATTTTGCAGACTTTGGTGCCCAGCAGAATCAAGCTTTTTGACGCGTTCGTCACCACGGAGCCCTTTTCAAACCAGTTGAGCAGCAATGTCATTGACTCCCCTGCGCGAATTCTAACCTTGAGTTAACTATCGCCACTACACAGCAAGCTGCGTGACAGTCGTGCGGTGCAGCAGACGTCCATGGGCAAGAGAACTTGAGAAGTCAGCGACCGCGACACTAATGGGTCCAATAATAGATCTCTGCGGGACGTCCACATTCAAGTGACGGCCCTCGCCTTTTGTCAACAAATTGCGTTGACGTCGCTGCTCAGTACCTGTGTGTAATATATCCATACATATATATATATATATATATATATATATATATATATATATATATGTGTGTGTGTGTGTGTGTTTGTATATATATATATATATATATATATATGTGTATATATATATACACACACACATATATATATATATGTGTGTGTGTGTTTGTATATATATATATATATATATATATATATATATATATATATATGTGTATATATATATATACACACACACATATATATATATATATATATATATATATATAAGAAGGAGCCTGCAGTTCCTCTGAGGACACTGTTCCAAGGTCTTGCACTTCTGAACAGAAAACGGCCCTCACCCGCTCCAGTTCAAACATGTGGCAAACTAGAGCCGGCCGTCATGTCAATGGCATGTGCGACGCAGGTTGATTGTAACCGCGCTGCGAACTGGATTGGCTCTTCACCGACCATGCGATTGTACTTCTGTAAGCATGTCGTATACGTGGCGCTTAAAGCGTTTAACCCACATTCAGCCAGCCCAGCTGCCTCCGCACGGTACTGACAATGATCACGCTTTCAAATGCTTGCTATCACTTTGGTATTCGTATCACAAGTATCACTTTGGCTGAAAAATACTTTTCGAACGCGGTACCTGTGCGGCTGCTGCGCCCACAGCAGTGAAGCAGCATAACACATTCGGCAGGATTGGTGATTGCACTGTCTGACGAATGAGGTTATTTAGTGTCAGATGACGATGATGTAAATAGCACAACCAGAATACCTGCGGACTGCTGGAGAACCGTATAAAATTGTGATGTTCGAGACGGGTTTCATAGAAAATAACACTCACGTTGCTGCATCTTTTTTACTACGGTGATGAGCTCATCACAAAATCAGATCTACCCGTGGGATAGGTGTCTGATGCACTGACATGTCTTTAACACGCGCCCGGGTGGCCGGCTGGATGACCTTCGCTCGGGGGTCAATTTGACCCTCCTGAGATCTCGGGAACTAAGAAAGCTAGGAACACCGAATTTGCAGGGTGTGTTGAACTGTACGTGAACTCACTTAGGTCAAGGTTTGAGGTTCTTAGGTTATAACCTTCGGGTCAAATCAGGTCGAACAAGGTCAAATTCCAGCTTGGTCTCCAAAGTGTCCACAGAACCTAGATAACTGGTTCTAAGCAAAAGGTCACATGCTCCTGTAAGGTCAGTGACCTCATTTGGCCTTTTGAAGGTTATGTTGAGCGAAATAATACAAGACTGCTCTGAGTTTTGCATTTGAATAAGCGACAAAGTTTACGCTAGGCAGTACTGTCCCAAAAACAAAATGTTGACCTGGGTCATTTTAGGTCAGTTATCTATTATGACTCCTAGGGAGCACGTGGAAAATGTATAATGCGGTTTCTGCCGTTAACAACCTTGAAATGAGCATCAGCAATTATTCCATACAGCAAGCCCTAGAGTAATAAAACAGACTGGTTTCAACCTTGGTCTGACCTATACACCTGACCTTAGGTCAACGTAATTTGCTCATTAAATATTTGTGTTGCCTAAGAAAGCATCTCAGAGATGCATGGCTTCGTCAAACACTCCTTTGTTGCATCGGATTGAACGATGCTCCAGGAATTGACTTCGCTGAAACCTTGACCTAAATGTGACCTGCCATAGGTCTGGGACCTTACCAGATAAATTTAAATGTCTGATACTTAACGATTTGCGATTCAATTGTCTACAGCTATGCAAAATTTGGCGCGGTTACGCCTCGCCGTTCGGAAACCATTCCGGAAAAACCTTCGGAGCGGTCAAGCTGATCCCCCACCTGAACGCGTGTCAAGTGCTCGTTGTTACCTGGTCCTTTGGTGGATTCATCTTTATCCCGTTGTATGTGCGCTTCTTACGCAGTAATTCAGGGTCTTACTCCATGACTTTTACTAGTTGATCAAGATTCCGTGGGTCTCCTGTTACAAACACTTAACAGTTATCCATGCACTGCATAAGCTGTGAGGCGCCAAAATATTTATTTTTAATGTACTGAACATATTTGAATCCATAAACAAGCCCTGTCACTTTCTGCAGGCATCGGGACGAGCGCCAGTACAGTTTCTAGGAAATCGTTAGACATGATGCGACAACGAAGTTTTAGACAAAGTCGTACATCTCTGAGTTTATTTCTTATGCAACACAACAATTTGATTTAAGATTACAACAAATTATATTGACCAGGAGTCAGGCATGAAGCTCAGACCAAGGTCAAACCTCAACCTGCTATTTTACTGAAGGGTTTGCTTAACGGGGTAGTTTCTGAAGCTCATTTCGAATTTATTGATAGCAGGGACCGCAACAGACATCTTCCACAGACTTCTTAAAAATTAAAGTAGGTCACTGGCATAAAGTGGCCCAGATCAACCCTCCGATAGCAGGAACGTGCCACCTAACGTAATCATAGCCGCTTATTCAACTTCGAAATGAAATAATTTCTGATGTTTTTGGTCACAATGACATTCTGAGGGTCAAACAGGTTACTGACTTGAAATAAGCACCAGTGACCTTTTACTTAAAACAGGCATCCAGGCTCACGGCGGTTGCACAAGAATGTCTGGGGCACTTTAGGCACCAATCTGAAGTTTTACCTTCCTTGGCCTTATCTGACCCGAAGGTCATGACCTGGGAACCTCAAATTTTGACCCAAGTGAGCCTTCATACAGACAAACACACCTCATGAGTTTTTTGTCTCCAGCTTGCGTAATTTTTGAGATCTTAGGGATTCAAGTTGTCCCTCCCCCGAGAGAAGGGCATTCAACCGTCCATGCGAGCGTCTGTTAACGTATGCTCCAAACAGAAAACAAATGTGTAGGATTCCGCTTGTGATGAAACAGGGAGCACGCCCATTTTATGTCATGCTGCTACATTGCACGATTTCGCAAATATGTGCATGCCAATTTAAAATAGTTTTATTTTCAGGGAAAAATTACATTTGACCGGGCCTAGTGGGGTCAAATTTTGATATAGCAATATGACACATATTACCAATCACAAGACCTCGCTCAGACCGATCCACTGTTTTTACTCCCAAGGTCTTACCAATCATAGCTGCGAGCATCACAAAGCCCTCCCCCCCCCCCCCCACCCTGCCAGTCCGCTTCATGAAAACCACAGATCATGTCGAGGCTTAATGCAGTGGGTTAACAACGGATGTAAGAACGGGGGTATGGCATTATTACATCACGCAAACGGTATGAGTTGATAACTTAAAGGAAAACAATTTTATACTCGTCGAAAATAATATACTTGTCACCACTAGCTAAAATTCCTTCCTTGAAGAGTTGATGCCAATCCACATATTTACTTGCTCCCTTCCAGTTCCCAAAGTTGCGAGATGTGCTAGCTAAAGCTTGATAAAACTTTAGAAGTTCTTACAGAGGAGCAATGAACTACGCGGTGATATAACACAATTTTTTCTTTTCGATAACGGAATAAAACAACTTGCATACAGATTGATGCATATTTTTTTTTAAAAAGATGCTTAACCGGACCGAACCGGATTGAATTTTGAAAACCTGAAAAAGCCTGATTGGCGGGCGGATTGGGTTGGGCCGGGTTCTAAAATCTGAACCCGTGATTTTCAGACCATTCTTCAATCAAGAAGTCATCTTTTCACCTGAGAACAACTCCTCCCCCTCCCTTCCCCTCCCCTCCTGCCGGCGATCTTGCCACTACATCACGGCTGGCTGGTCGGCAGCTCCGCCTTGACGTCAAAGGAGCCCCGGACACAAGCCGGACACCATCGTCTTCTAGGACTGCGGCCTCAGAGTTAGCCTGGGACGCAATCGACACCTCATGCGCAGCGCCCAACAGAGCTCGCCGCCGCGGAGGCGGGGCAGTGACGTCACCGGCGACGTCGGTGACGTCACCCGTGACGTGCTGGGGGCGGCCGTTTCGCGGAGGTGCGCGAGCGGCGCGCGGCGCCGAGGGCATTTCTCAGCGAAGCGTGTCGGCCTCAGGCCAGTAGACGATCAGCGACGGGTGAACGTCGCTGACATCGCAGGCACCGGCTCCACCCCGGGGTAGGTGCGGCTGCCGGCCAAGCTGGAGGCCGCCTGCAGTCTGTGACATCTGGTCTGGTCTGCTCTGGTTCTGTGATCGCGCGCCAGGCTCCCGCGGACAGCGAGGAAGTGGGCGACAGCTGACAGGCTGTTTTTTTTTCTGTACGAGGGGTTTGACATGCAGAGTGAGCCGCTGGTTGGTCTTAATCCGCCATCGCCTGGTGAAATGCAATGTCCCGAGAGGTTATGTTTTGCTTTTTGTTTTTGCATTTGTTCCGGTACGGATGACGTAAAGAACCTTTAATTCCATGTCTGTCAGCACACGCTTGAAATGTCTGATCTTAACCGCCCTCGCCCCACAAGAAGTCTTTTTATATTGGTCCTACGGGAGTGGCATCAGAGGCTCCCTAACATCCTGAGATCTTCTAACATGTCTTCGAAGATCTGGAAAACTTAACAAGCTGGCGCTGCGGGGAATACGGCCGTGGAGAGCGCGAGTAATTTACATGAGATGGAAGCGACTTAAACATGACAAATGTGACATTTGACGTCCAACTCAAGTCATGGGAGCAAAACGTGCATTTGTTAGGCTTCTCCTCTTCTCGCGAGAATTAAGCGTGTTACGTCGAAGCGGAACACGACGTTGAATATCTCTTGGAACAGACGGTAATGGACAACAGTGTGCATCGACAGGTGCCACTTGCGCTGTGTCATTTCGAATCAAAGCAGTGAAGGCTCTTGTTGCATTGACTCGCCTGGCTTATCAAGAATCGAGAGCCATCAATGGGAAAAACAGCATAAGAAAGTGCTTTTAAAGCCGTAAGACATGTGCCGCTAATGATTCAATCACATTGCCAACAAAACCTCAGATCTGGTTATGAAGGTGAAAGTTTGACCTAGCTTGACGTTGGATGACCTGGCGTCGCAAATATATCGAGAACATTCCTCTTGATAAATAAACTTTATTTTCGATAAAATGTCACCGACATGACCTCAAAAAGCTCACGGATCCATTAAATTTCAGATTGAAGCCGTCAAACTCTCACAACGTGCATAAATATAACACACAATCAGTCACACAAAATTTCAGGATTGTGCTCTAACTGTTGATGGATTATTCTGTAAAGTCTTGCAGGCCCCTCTACAGTCCACTGACGGCGAGGATTAAACATCGGATTCTAGGGATGGGAGGCTAAGCCAAAACATCATGAAATTGTCCGACGATGCATAACTTTCAGTCCCGCGCGCTCTTGCTGTTCAATTGAAATCACCGGCTGCATGCCATTTTGGGTACACGGGCTACTCAATGTTCACGCATACTGCTTTGGCCTGTAGCCTTGCGTGAAAAGCTCATGAAATGTTAAGCTGAGCCACAGGGCATCCTAAGTCATGGCAAAGTCTGGTAATACAGTAAAATCCCCAAAAGCGTTAACAGATTCAGGTCATGTCAATGCGGCCACAGGACACCAGGGGGCTGCATGCATGTCTGTTTCTTGAAGAGAAAACCTCATGCGGTAAGCCATGCTATCTTAAATGTTGTATCAAATTGTCCTTAGAGTCTGGCTCTTTGCTTTTTCATGGTGAACCGTTCAGAACCGTTGAAAGTTTTCTCTGGTTATCTACTAGGGGGTTCATATGTTTGTAAAGAGCAATTTTAATGGTGCAAACATCTTTTTTAACCGGAAAGTGTTCTGGGCGGGCTCAGTGCAATGCGATCTCACTACGTTATCTCACCTTTTGCCCGCTTTGCTCCTTGCAGTAAAATATGTGACACACTCTACGGAAAATCGTTCGGGGAAAAGGCACATAACATAATGTTATCTTAATACTTTTGCACACACGTTCGTGTTTATTTCCACGCGGCTATATCGTCGAGTTTGAAAGAGGTGTGATAGAGTCAGCAGTCAGCACAAAATTCTACACCATTGATTAAACGAGCATAATTAACGCCAACCGCGGCATGTTTCAAACCAAAGTACCTTTCCGTTTTTGGCATGTTTGTTACTCACAGCGCCGAAAAACCGCTGTTCCACCGGCCGCCTTTCTCGCCGCCACGGAGCACCCGGCGCGGACCGCCTAGGCGGGCTGGCCCGCCGGGCCGTGCGGTAGTGCGGCGCAGTATTCATATGCGGCAGGCGAACACAAGACGCCACGATCTCGTGTGCCTCCGATGTCGTTCATTGTCGGAGTGTATCATGCGCTCGTCATTGGCCCATGACGGCGCATTCAGCTGCTGAGGCTTTATGGCCTCGCTTGTCTTTCACACTGGTGGGCAGGCAGATGGTGGTGGTTGGGGGGGGGGGGGGGGGGGGGGGGGGGGGGGGGGGATGATGTGTTGCAGGGTGGTCCATTTATGCCATTTTGTGTGGGGGGATAATGTTAGATGACCGAAGTTCGTTCATAGGAGTTATAGACGGCGATTTAGAACAAAAGATACTGCTGAATTTATACAACTGCTAAGCTGGCCATATTTTATGAGTCCTCTCGATACAAGTAATCGTTTCACGTACTTTTAAGTTAGGGGGCTGCGTGGCTTAGAAATTACATCCACCTCGAAGCTGGCCTGCATCTGACCATCGCACAACGGACACTGACCCAGCGCCGAAAACAAGAATACCGTTATCTGGAAAAGACCTAGAGACAACAGGGTGCTCCCATCGATAGACTGACATTGGGAAAACTCTTTTACGAATATATCTACAAGGTTTGAGGGCACCACGCACATTCCGTGCGCTCAACACGCCGTCACTAACAATGAATTGCCAATAGTTAGTCGACGATTTGCATAATCTCTACGCTCTGAACGTGAAACTACCACTTGTCACCCCATGAAAGTTTCGAACAACTTTGTGGGAGACTACTGCGATTATATGTGAGGCATCAATCTGTGGACGTCGGTATTTTTATTGCGAAGTCTCATGTAGTTAAGCCACATGTCTGTTCTGGGAAATGCCGGGGTTAAATGTTGGTGTGCGCGATACGTATGTGCTGGATATTTATGTACTGGATATTAGATGTAAGTAGGTGAGCAATTTATCCCTAACGAAGCTTTATAGGGATACAAAATATCGAGAGAAAAATCCCCTCACTTATATCAAAAGCAATCGTTGATGACACTCACCCAGATAATCGCCATTCGAAATGGATTGTCAGTGTAATAATAACAGCTGCTTCGATAATGCGCCGAGGACGGCTGACTGGTGTAGTTCGCTCTCTCGAATTTCGATACCGTGGTCCAAACTGAGCTTCTTAGCCGGTTGCTGGCTCAATGTCAAGACCCATCACCGCCTCCAGTTTTTGATGGTAATCTTTGCTTGAAGTTTGTTCCTCAGGACCATGTCATTGTGTTGAGAGCTGCCGTGTTCGGTTCCCAGGACCGATTTGTCGTTACCTCTTACCTCTACGTGACATCGGTCCGCGTAAAATTGATATCCTCTTCCTTGGCGTCGTCTCAGTTTGTTCTAATGTCTGCGATGGCATCGAGGGAGCTGGTGGCTCTTAGCTTATCCAGACCATATGAGAGCTTTACCTTGCCTTTTACCTGAGCTATTGGCAACTAGCTATCTCTTCTGTGGCGAGTGCTACTCTTTTCATAACAATTCCAGTTTCCAATCTCAGTTTGGCGTCTCACTGCCTTCACAAGCGTCATGTTCCAAAAACATTATAATATTTCCCAACGCTGGTTTGAACGCGGCCTTCTCGTCAGGAGCCCTCCGCCTGGCGTGGAAGAGGCACATGTGAACTTTGCACGCGGCTCGCAGTCTGACGCCAGCGATCGAAGAAGACGATTGGCCAATGAAAAATGTGTCCATAACTACGCTTCGAGACATTGCTTTCGTTTTCCTTAGTCCTAATTTTACCGAATCGATAGTCCTCGCAGCCCCCCCCCCCCGCCCCCAGAAGCTTTTGTCTGATTATCCGTTATGAAGGCTTAACCATGCTACAATGACCAATTGACATATTTTTCCACAGACCTGTTCAGCCTTCCCCTCGCCCCCCCCCCCCCCCCCATCAACAAATCACAAGACCCGACGGACGCGAGCAGAAAGCTAATGTCGCGGCCCGCCAGCGTTGGCTCGTATGACACGAGCCTTTCCGTCGCACAGAGAAGCGTCCAGCTCTCTGGAAACTCGGCGCTGAGCAAGCTCGCACTAGTCCTCTCATGTGCAACTGTGCGCTCATCACTACCGTCCTAACCCATTTCTCGTACCCAGTACTTGGAGGCCGACCGGTGTGCTCAGCTCCGGCAGAGTTCTCTGACTCGCCGACCGTTTCCCCCGGCCGCCGCGCCTGTAATGTCAGCCGCTCGTGGCGCACTCGGGAAGAGGTGGGAGGCCGGCGCATGCTACAAATCATTTTAAACGATAGCCTACGCGTCCGTTACACTAATTACGCCACGTCAGTTAGTCGCTTCTAAAGATGATGTTTGTTTGCGTTGTCAGGGCAGGTGCATGCATCTTGTGCGTAAGTTAAAATGTAGGTCAGCTTCCAGACGGGTGCGGTTTTTACGACACGTATAACTAGCCTGACAAATAACTGAGACATTTTCAGTTTCGCAGAAGATTCAAAAAATATTGCTGATGCAAATATGTATGTAAGTTTATTACAACGCTACTGCTTGGCCAAGGCTTACTGAAACCAATATTTGCAAAGCTGACGCAAGACACCATAATATTTCTTGATTTTGTTATAAATCTCTGTGTGCGCTTTCAGTGAACTGCTGCGTTGTCATGACGAGTGGCATATCCGTGACGTCAGGGGTGGAAACGAACGACACATCGTCGGCACGTAAAAGCTCTCCATGTCTCTGCGAGTCGTGCCATGGAGTCTCGTAACATTTACAGTGAACTTGTGTTCTGAGAACATTAACTGGTGATGCGTCGCTCCAAACGCTCCAAATGCCCCATGAGCCACGTGCTCGCGACAAGAAATTGCCGCAATGGCGCGAAGCACCACTCGCGGGATCCCGCCCAGCATGACGTGGAGGCGCACCCAAGCTTTGGCAGCTTTGAAATGAACCCCATGGCGTTGCACGGTACGAAAAAGGCGGGGAGATGAGCTCTGCACTGCAGCTGTCCGACCATCCGGCCGGCGTGCGCCGGACCATCACGGCCAGCAAGGCAGCATGATGCGACCGCTCTGACTGCGATCGGTGGACATCATGTCTGGGCCTGGGCGCCACACAATGAGGTCGCCGCTCCATCGCATGGTCTAACCGATCTGGATTCGGAAATTCGGCTCTGATTTCGTGGGTGGGCTGTACAGTCGAGCTGAATGTCGCTGGGCCATCACGGGCTGAAAGGTCAGACCGTCACGGTCCCCTCTCACTGGAGAGCGTGACTGGGAAACGTCACGATAGTGTGAAGCGCTTCCAATCATCCCTGTCAAGTTTTCCTGACGTGCTCAATCTGAGAACGCGGTGAACTGCCACAGATCGAGCGTGAGCGTTACGATTTCGCCGCAGACGGTCACGGACGTTCTGTCTCTGTCATGACATCGCGAAGGACTGTCACGGACCCGTCGGGGCCGTCAGGACGTCACGGCGTGCACTTTATCGACACCCGAAGTGAGCTGAACTTTGGCAGATTTCAAAATGGTTTGGGACAAATGTTGTCAGGTCGATGGTTATGTCGTGTAGTTGGTAGAACTGGTCTTTCATGCCTACGAACAGTGTCAAGTATGCTCGGAATGCAATTTGCGATATGCCCGTATACTGGGTGGGACTTCGCCTCTTTCAGTGTTTTGTCCAGCAGTTTGTCGGCGTATGCCAGTGTAATTTCTGCCGGCTGTCTTTCATCATTTTTTATGAATGAACAGCGTCAAGATTTGCGCATTTCATTCCCCACAGGCTCCACAACGTTAGACCATGGTCGAACGAAACAGGGAGCCAATCTTTCGTAGAGCACAATAGTGTTTGGTCGAGTTGATAACACTGCAGCTTGGCAAGCACTTGCAATATTTACTTCGAGGCGAGATAAGCAGACATACATGTGCAACAGATGGCTCAAACAAGCACGGCCTTCAAGAATGCTTGTTAGCAGCGGACGGAATCGGTCGACGTTGGCGGCGTCACGAAAAGGATAGATCCGCGCAGCGCTGGGTAGTGAAGTCTTTGTTTCCAGGCTACTCATCGCGCTCGACATACATGCATTGTGTTAAATTATAAGCCAGTACTAACATTTGCAATGCGCGGCTTGCAATTCATTCTGAATTAATTCAACAGTAGATCCTCGTAATAGTGTATTATTCTCAGTGTCACAATGCTGGCTTCGTGGTGCATATGTTTCACATCTTGTGTAGCTGCAAAGGATTTCTCCGTCTTAAGTATCCATGCGATGAGCAGTCATAAGCGGGTATCATATCACTAGCCGGGCTAGTTTGCCAAAACAACTGGCAATGCCTTGTTTAGTATGTCGGCACGGCTGCATGTTTCGTTTCCATTGAAGTACTGGGTCGTCAGGTCGTCCACAATTTGTTCTGTTTCAGTGCAGCAGCCAAAATCGACCCTTGACCTGCAAATGTGAAGCCATGTGTCGAATGAAGACGTCAGTGTATCCGCAACAAGTACAGCAAAGAACCCGACGAAACTTAATCGGCAAACGCGAGGCGTAGCCTCAAATGAATGCGTTACTTTACTTGCAGAAACTGCAGCAAAGGGCCTGATTGGTCCGAACTTCACGAAGCTGTCGTCTC
Source organism: Pollicipes pollicipes (assembly GCF_011947565.3). Lineage (NCBI taxonomy): Eukaryota > Metazoa > Arthropoda > Thecostraca > Pollicipedomorpha > Pollicipedidae > Pollicipes > Pollicipes pollicipes. Next base: position 27,233 of record NW_023596532.1, read on the forward strand.
TGGGCTGCTTAAGCCATAAAGGTCGCGCTTTGGGTCGCATGCGTATCTTCTCCCCCCGGCAGTCCTGGCCGAGTTTGCACGCTGGAGCCAGCGCAACCCCCCCCCCCCCCCTCCTCCCCCTCCCCCCATTCCGCTATTCCCCGTCGTCTGGCTGCCCGTAGCCGGGCGGCAGTTCAGGCCGGCGGCGGATGGCTACCTCGTTACCTGGGTTCCAAGAGGCGAAGCTGCTGGTCGCTGCAGAGGGGACGTAGCGGGGCCGGCGGCCGCCATAAAAGCCACGAGGTCCACGAAGAAGCTGCGCGAGTGCATGCATCTTGGGCACTCTTCTGCCCGCACGAATGCGACCGTAGGGTTTGAGGTGGTGAGACTTTGGTAGCAATAAAGTGCATTCCTTGAAGCACTCTTAATCCGAGATGATAGTCATCATCAGAATTTTCTGCGAGCTAAGTAAGCTCAAAATGGGATTACTTAATGAGTTAAAGGCACTTGGGCTCACTTGGAAAGCACACATAAGATGTTACCAGTCTTTCATTAACTTGTCTTCCTTGCAATTAACTTGACAAAGATGCAGCATAGCACCACAATATGAGAATCGTCTTTCAAGAAGCAGTGATGTGTAATTTAATCACTGGACTGCACAGTTTTAAGGTAACGTAACGAGGCCTGGCCCGGATGAGAAATAAACCAACGAGAACAACGTCAGGAAGGCATTTTCACACGTACCGTATCGTAGGAAACTGTCCGGTGAGGACGCTTCGTTGTTAGATGACCCTTTCGGAATCATGACTATGAGAGTGCACGACATTCCGAATACACACTGATCTTCGGCTTACATCTTTTATGATGCAATATCAATACAATCTCGGACCTGAGTATTCCTCGCCATACTTACTGTAAGGTCGATGTCTTCCGATGGTTATGTGGTGACGGAGCTCACTTAAACAAACATCCACGAGCAGGATGCGTCAACCTTAAGGACTCGCGTGTGTGTTTTAATCTGACACAGTAAAAGCTTTATGTTCGTCTGTAATGTGTCGATTCATTTCTGATTACCGATTCTGTCTGACAATACATGTGCCATAACGGCACCCTTCCTCCTTTTTATGGCAACCTCGCCCGAAACTTAAATTTTAGGTTTTTATTGTACGAGAAGCTGTATTAGACGTGGGACAGGCATCAAGCAACAGCCTTCTTGGGAGCATGTGTCGTTACAAAATACCTTTGTTTAACATGTTCGTTTCTCGCATAATGGACACATTGTGGTGTTTCAGCCTGGCTATTTCAAAAGTTGCCAAGTTTCTACAACTTACACAGTGACTTGTGTTGGCTGTGTGGAGGAGTCCCTTATGTTTTCAAGTTTCAGTGGATTGCGTAAGGCCCGCTAGGCAACGAAACGTCGTGCAAATATCCGGACCGGGAGGCCTCAAATAAGTCCAACCGTGCGTGACTTTGCACAACTGCCATTGCTCGAATGCAATAACACTGAAGTCCGAATACCATCGCTGGATAAGCTGGAACGAAAAATGAAATGCGGGTCTGCCTCTGTGTCCGCGGAGGATGCACGGGACACTACTGCCGCCAGTGGAGATGGTCTCCATGTCTGACGCTGTCTGCCTCTGTGTCCGCAGAGGATGCACAGGACACTGCTGCTGCTAGCGCTGGTCGTCTGCACCTTGGCTCTGATCCGGCCGGGCTCGGCCCACCCCAACATGGCGCGCTACACGCGGGACCGGGAGGACATGGCCAAGACACTCAGCTTTCTGCGCAAGCTGGACGACTATTACTCGCAGGTCTCCAGGCCCAGGTGAGGCAACATGAGCCTCGCAAAACTGGCGGGCAGAACCTGCGAAACAGGCAGGAGTACGTCTCCGCACTTTGGAACTGGATGGGCGTCTCAAAAACGGCAGGAGACGCCTCCGCACCTTGGCACTGGGCGGGTGATTCACACCGATTGCCAGGATTGAGTGACAATCTTAGATGGCTCCCGGTCTAGCTCCACTCCTCCATCCGGCATCAGGTGGACACAGACCCCTGACATTCTCGCAACTGTGCTCTGTGTGACCCTCGAAGGTTGGGAGTGAGGTGGTGAGTCATAGCGGGCATCACATGCGACGTATAATTGCTATCTGGTTAGTACGGAGAAAACAAATGTTCCTATGGCCGTTTGACACTTGACACCATGTTGAAGCAGAGCGACGACATGGCTTTTCTGCACACTACACGGCTTTGGCAATTTGCTTTTGGTATTTCCACAGGCACTTTGAAGTCAGAGTGCTTGCGAACAGTGTGTCAGTTCAGACTCGCGTATCATGGACAGAATCGCCGCTTCATGGACATCGAATTTTTTGTCTGGCTGTTAATGTCATCGGAAAGAGCCTCAATAGACAAGGATCCAGCGACAAAACTTCACTCGCCGGCTGTGCCTTCTAGGCCGTCCGAAAGAGTGGCACTTTGCATACTTTTGACGATCCCGGGAATTCTCTGATGCTTCCGATTTTAGTGTGAGTCGATGCATGGAGAGAATGGCTCTAAAAAGTTTGGAATTACTGCAGCGTACGTTCCCAATCACTTCTGGAAAGTTACGTTCCATCCACCCAGTGCACATAGAAGCGAATCCGAAAAGACACATCCGAGCTCGATATTCCGGCGAGGCCCGCTGTGAGGCCCTCGCGTCACTGGCGACCCCAGCCCCCCCCCCCCCCACGTGCGCCGCGTCGTTTGACAGGCTTCACGACCACCATGCGGGTCATGTGCATGATGGGGCGGCCGTGTGCAGCTGCAGCCGCTGAGGGTGGCAGGTGCGAGCTCCACCGGCCCAAGGTAGGCGCGCCCGCCGGGATGGGGGCGCGACGGCGCCGGGTGCCGCCGGTACTGCCGCCTTGAGCCCCTGGGCGACGAGCACCACGGCCGGGGCTCGGTCGCCAAAGAGGGGAGGGGAGTAGGAATCGCGAAGATGCGGCCTCGTCATTGAGGTGTTTGGCGTGCAGAAAAGCCAAAGGCGTCAGTGTCACGCGCAGCAGAGCCAAGGGCATCAGTGTCACGTGCAGGAGAACCAAGGGTGTTAATGGCACGCGCAGCAGAGCCGAGGGCATCAGTGTCACGTGCAGGAGAACCAAGGCTGTTAATGTCACGCGCAGGAGAGCCAAGGGTGTCACTGTGACGGCCGCGAGATGCGTCTTTTTTTGAAAGATGGAAATCGCAATTAATGGTCGAGTCCGTAAATTCTCAGTCTGAGTAATTGTGATTTCCACGCCCTATACAATATTTACTGAAATTCCTCTCTACTTCGGGTTTCTAACAGCGTATGGTTAATTGCAAGCTGATACAGCCGTGATGCTTTCAAGACGGGTCACAGATGATCCACGCGATCCAACGGATGACTTGGAACTTTGATGTTTTAGACTCTCATATGAGCTCTGAAATACGCTGCTATAAGATTACCTGACCAGCCCCTCATCCCCTTGTCGTTTTATACCAGAACTCGTCCCCGGCTATGACAGGTTCTCAGATCTTTCGTGCTACGCCGTGATCATTTCAAGCTCAGTAAGTTTGCTTTGGAATTCGTAGCCGCCGTTTGGCTGTTTGTGAATGCAAAAATGAAATGAGGAATTACCCGTCGAACCAGTATCCGTCAATATCCGAATTAAATATAACTTGAAAAAGGCAGCTTTAACACAGATCATTTTGGATGTTCAGATCACGTCGTCGGGTTAAACAAGTGCTTTGATGGTCGATCAAAACAACGTAATTGCATCTTTAAACGTTCTTTTTTGTATCAAATATCTAAGTAAATATAGAATTGGAGCTTTTCATGGTGAAGAGCGGTACCATTCGAGTTAGATCGTAGGATATTAGAATCTGCAATCCAATTTGCTATTCAAACCTCAGTTCGAAAATGGAATGCAGATCCCTTCCTTTCTTTTTTTCCCGGTGTGTTGAAGCTTGTTAGAGCACAACATAGGCTCATCTGGAAGCTGCCTGCCTAATCCTCACGCTTCACAGGCTGTGGGCGCTGTCTAGCTGTGTCGATCTGAGCATCGCCACGGAGCGTGAGGCAGTGGGCGCTGTCTAGCAGTGCTGTTCCGAGCATCATCACAGAGCGGGAGGCAGATCAGGGCAAGCGCCACACCACAACGGCTGATTTCAGCGCGTGGGCCCGATTGGCGTCGCATGCGTTTGGATATCGTTAGTGAAGGACTTCACTTAGAAAGTCCTGCGATGGAGTGATTTATGAGCGGAAACGTTCCTCTGGCCTTTAACATGCCAGAATAATTTTTGTCGCATAAAACCGTGGGGTGCAGAAATGTCCTGGAGTGGAAGATTCCAGTCTCTTTCGGTGCAGATTCCTTCCATGCATTCTTGGTGACAATATCCAACTTTCACAGCAGATGGCGAGGCCATAACACCTTGGTTTCTGCTTCTTATATCTGTAGAGATTAGTTATAATGATTTCAACGTCACAGCAATTTTGTTCGAAGAATGCCATTGTTATCAGAAGCCTGAAAACAAACGATCACCCTGTCTTAGTGGTGGGCCGAGGTAGAATTTGAAATATCTTTTTATAACATCCCTCCCTATTTCCTGCACAAAAAGGAAGCTATGACAAGGTGCCTTGTGGGCGATGTTGAGCTTGGGTAGCCGGCTCTCGTTTCAGCGGTGGGTGACAGGCTGCCCGTTGTTGGCTTCGCTTCTTCAGACTTCTTGGTACAAGAAAGAAATGTCTCGAGCTCAAAGTTCTTTGACTTGAGCTCAGAGTGTTTGTGCTGGCAGACCTTTAGTAATCGACCGCGTACATTACCGGATGCCACTCGAAGAAGTCTGCTTCCCGTGATCATAAGCATAGCTTAAAATGTCCGGCATTGACAAATTCATTATTATTTGCTTTATAACGCCACTCCACCAATAACGTCATGGCACACTTCCATCAGCACGAAGACTCTGAACTCTTTTAAACCGTATCTTAATTGATCGGACCGGACGAATAAAAATATATTAGCGGTTACACCGACCACAGCGGCCACATCGACCACAGCGACCATAGCGACCATAGCGACCACAGCGACCACACCGACCACAGCGATCTCACCCGACCACGACGGCCACACCGACCACAGCGGCCACACCAAACACAGCGGCCACACCGACCACAGCGGCCACAACGACCGCAGTGGTCACATCGACAAGAGCGGTCACACCGAACACAGCGGCCACACCGACCATAGCGGCCACACCGACAACAGCGGACAAGTTGAACACAGAGTGGCAAGCCGGCCACAATGGCCTAAAGGGACACAGCGGATTAGCCGGTCAGAGCCACGACAGATCTGTGCGGCCACACCCAAGTCGCCGACCACGCACATGCAGCGGGAAGGCCCGTAATGAAGCAGCTGGCAGGGCGTTTCAGCAGGCTCAGTGACGCTGAGCGACGGCGTTGCGCCCCACGTTCCCGTGAAGCCCAGCGGGAAACTGGGCAGAAATGTCAGGATCGCCCCGGTGACTATCAAACCGGGCCCACCAAGACATAGCGATGGAGGTACGGTTGGACGCCACCGATAGCAGGGACAGGCTTGGTGTGCGTTACCGGGACGGGCCTACGGTCCGACAGCGCGCCACTGACCCGCCACGTTCGTAGATGACACGCTGAGTCCTCATCTACGCACCGCCCAGCAACGCGAGATGACCGCCGCTTCGCGCAGGCCCTGTGTCCAGGCTCTGTGTCCAGGATCCTGGTCCAGGCTGTGTCCAGCGCAACCGAATACGGTGTCGAGACGTTTTAAATTGTCATTATCATTTATTAACTTAATTGCTTTAACTTAGCCTTACTTTTTCATTCCTTTGTTAACTGCGCGCTACTATTATCCTAATAGTGTAACTGTTATAATCATACATGGGTATCAACACTCTCTGTTACTACTTATGATGCAATAACGTCTCACTGCGTCATTTCTTTGTAAGTTGTACGGTGCTGTCATTTTAATCATGCTGCTCCAATTGCTATCATATATATTAGCATTGCTTATTACTTCTGATGGTGCAATATTGATGGGACCTTAGAGAACAGTTGAAAGTTAAGCCGTAGCATACTCCTGAGCGCCCTGGCTTCAGCTGGACGGCGGGGTCCGTGACCTTGACCCTGGTGAGTTCAATTTTAGTTGCGAGGAGGGGGGGGGGGGGGGTCCAGCCCCCAACTTTGAGAAAAGTGGGGCCAAATCAGGGGAAAATTTTCACCGCTTGCCCCCCCCCCCTCACCATGCTTTGCGCAGCATTTGAAAATTATGCCACGTTACAGACTGGACACACTCTGTCATCGTGCGGTGTTTACTTTGTCAAGACAAAATGGTGGAACACCGATCGCCTCCTTTTTAGAGCTATCTCCCGAACCACCTAGTGCATTGCAGTTCGGCGTAAGTGAGATAAGTTTCGAAACTTTTGTGTCTCCTTACAAGCCCCCGCTGTGTTAGGACAACTGATCTGCGACCAGAAATAAGATGTACGATTTTACGGTCTCGCGTTCTCAAAACTCTTGCGCACCGCTAACATGAAAAAATCTACGCCCGCGACGCATTCTTGGTTATGTGCATACCGAACCTGTGTATCCAGTTGTTGTACAGCTGTAAAGTGTTGCGTTTGAAATGGCCTTAACCGTGAAACATATTTCGAGGTCAAGAAGCTGTGAGGTCAAACCTTACAGGTGATGGCAATAGTAACAACGTAATGATATGAACCGAACTGACTGGCGCGTTCCAAAATATGTGAGGGTTGTGTATGATGAAGGGTCATGCCGGCTCAGGTCGTAAAGTTCGGTCATCTCAGGTCAGTTCAGATCAGGACATAGTTCAAAGCTATGTAAACAGACATTTTCGTGCTCCGTATCATAGTTGTGCACGCATTTGGTAAGCTTATGTAAGCACAGGTCATGGCATATCACCAAATTGTTTCATGTGACCTCACACCACCCTTTGGAAGCACGTACAAGCCGGTTTACGTCACTACTCTTCATGCTGTGATCACGTGTTGAAACCCATTACTTAAACCTTCCCCTCCCCATGCACCAGACACATGCTGGGCAATATCAATGTCAGTAAACGTAACTTGGCGAAACAACCTGTTTTTTTTTTAAGCTGTCCTGTTTGTAGAAGCCGATTCGTTTCACTTCGTACTTACATCCAGTAGCGACGTGCATGACGCATGCACGTGTCTGAAAATGTGTGTTGCCGTTTGTCCATACTCTGGCTGAAAAAACGACACACGATATATAAACCCTCCCGGCTGTGGATCCAAACCTTTATGAACGGACATGCACGTGTCTTCCGTGCTTACACTGAGGCGTACGTTCGCCATGTCTTAGTGTCTGAGGTAAGCATTCGTGGAGCTAGAGTCGTGTTAAAAGAGCAAGGGCGATGACATTGAAAACGCGATTCACAGCACATGTGTGCATCGTAAATGTGATTTAATGTGAATATGAAAATACATGTGTCCTAACCTTACAAACCGCGGGCACGGATGGCTTATAAGTCATGCTCAAGGAGAGGTTATTCATATGGATGCGGCGGATCGTCGTCTGCTGTTGCATGATAACATTCCGTATTTATGGATCACCCTCACTTCTCATGATCCAGACATCTCATGTCTAATGTGTTTCATACATGAAACCAGCTAGGCAGAGCTCTCCCACATCAGCCGGGCCTTCCCCAGCTGCAGCGACGACTACCATGGCCGCTGGCCAGACCTTCCCTGCATCAGATGGGCTGACCCTGCAACAGGCGTGCCCGTCAGGCTGACCCTGCAACAGGCTGACCCTGCAACAGGCGTGCACCACGCACCTTTGCACCGGTCGCGTTCACCCCTGCACCAGTCGCTCATTCTCATGCACCAGCTGCTCTGATCCCCCCACCAGTCGTCCCAGCCTGTGCACCAGTTGTGTTCATGTCTGCACCAGTTGTGCTCACCTCCGCATAAGGGCGCATTCAGGATCTTTTAAGGGGAGGAGGTGGATCTCATTGAAAGCTGCCTGACCCGCGTTGCGCCACAAGAAGCCCGAAGGCGATCGCAAATTTGACCCGCTGGGATGTATCTGCTTAAGTTTGATTAGTCCCACCTCATTGTTTTTTCAAGTTTGAGTGTACGCTGATCAGGAATCATCTTCGGCACTAAAAGACAAGCAATGCTTCCCCTGAGGGTATTTCGGCCCACTCTCTTTGGCTGCGCCTCTGCCCTCGTGCCAGTTGAGCTCATCTCGGCCTCGCTAACCTCCGCACCGGTGGTCACGCGCTCTTCACTGGCGTCGGTCGCGCCCAGCACTGCTGCACCGGCCGTGCTCACCGCTGCACCTCTCAGGCGCCTCGTCTCCCACACCGCCAGACGGCCCCCTGATCGGTCCGTTCTATGCCGAACAGCACCTTGCTTCGGACGGCGCCTAGGAAGCGTGCCGCGCCGCACACGGTCAGTGCCTACCAGTACCTGCAGCTGCTGGCCATGGACCGGTTATACGCGCACCAGAGCCGACCTAGGTAGGTGGTGTTGCCCTTGGTCCGATCGTCGGCTTCGCCCGTGGCTGCCGCCAACCAGCCCTGCCAGTGAGGCTCGGTCGCTGCGGTCCGGCACCGCGGCCTGGGCCATGCAGTCCGGACCCCCGCCTGACCATCTCAACCCGGCCCGCGAGGCCTGCAGACCCTGCTGCCTGGCCCTGCAGCCTGGCCTCTGCACCCTGGAGCCGCGTGCTTGCGGCACTGCTGCCGCTGCGACAGGGTGACCCCGCCGCTGGCCTGTGACCTTTCACCTGACCTGCGGCTGTACTGCACTGACTGATAGGATAACATAGCGATGTGTTGTAGTTTTCCAGCCTCTTGTATGTACTGGTAGTCACTAAGAGACGCTAACTGGCAGCCACTAACACACGGCGAAGTATCGA
>NW_023596533.1:0-1297 GCF_011947565.3 Pollicipes pollicipes
GCACCGCCGCCCAAGCTGGCACCGCCGCCCAAGCCGGCAGCCGCCCAAGCCGGCACCGCCGCCCAGACGGCACCGCCGCCCCAGCCGGCACCGCCGCCCTAAGCTGGCACCGCCGCCCCAGCCGGCACCGCCACCCAAGCCGGCACGCGCCCAAGCCGGCACCGCGCATCCAGACGGCACCGCCGCCTAAGCTGGCACCGCCGCCCCAGCCGGCACCGCCGCCCCAGACGGCACCGCCGCCCAGCCGGCACCGCCGCCCCAGACGGCACCGCCCCCCAGACGGCACCGCCGCCCCAGCCGGCACCGCCGCCCCAGCCGGCACCGCCGCCCCAGCCGGCACCGCCGCCCCAGACGGCACCGCGCCCCCAGCCGGCACCGCCGCCCCAGACGGCACCGCCGCCCAGACGGCACCGCCGCCCCAGCCGGCACCGCCGCCCCAGCCGGCACCGCGCCCCAGACGGCACCGCCACCCAAGCCGGCACCGCCGCCTAAGCTGGCACCGCCGCCCCAGCCGGCACCGCCACCCAAGCCGGCACCGCCGCCTAAGCTGGCACCGCCGCCCCAGCCGGCACCGCCACCCAAGCTGGCACCGCCGCCGCCCAACCGGCCGATAAACTTGCTGCGTATCGCGGATCAGGTGGGCTGCCGTGCTGGCTGTGTTCTACATAGCCGTCTGGACGGAGGAGGGGGAGGGGAGCGGGAACGTGACCCAATTTTCATTAAGAATTCGGCAGTCGGCCGTTTTTTTCCCGATGCATGGAAACAGCCAACCGCCTATGCGTAAGCACACGGTGTGTGCGTAACGAATGGGCGGTTAGCTGTTTTACACGTAAATATCGTGGTCCTGGCGGCCGGCACTGAGTCAGGAGCGGTGGTGTTGGAGTACTAGAGCCGGGTGTCTGCTGCCGCGCCCGCGTACACACACCCACACACAACAGGCGCGTGTTGTCATCTCTGAGGTGGGAGAAGTAAACCGATTGAAGCCGAACGGTCAAAGCTTCGCAATGGTTTAGTCAATGGGAAAAAAATAATAAAGCATTGTCATCAAGTTGGGAATCACGTCTGCTTATTGTCTCGACTACGGTACAACTACGTTCCCGTGTCCGTTTCACACCAAACCCCGCGTACAGCTGCTGCCACCTGGCGACAAAGAGTCGCAGCGGCTCCTAGCGCCGCTGACACATGCAGGCGGACGGGGCGTGACGGTGCCCGTGACGAATGTACCAATTCGCGTGACGGCCACCGCGCGCCGCCGGAAGGCGATTGAGCCGCCTCCGCGCGGCGCCACGACAGCGAC
>NW_023596534.1:0-68211 GCF_011947565.3 Pollicipes pollicipes
GCGGCGGCGCGGCCGTAGCAGGCGGCCGTGCGCTCCAGGTCGGCCAGCGTGGCGGCGGCGTCGCCCAGCAGTCGGTGCTGCGCCGCCGCCGAGCGGTCGTACAGGTGGCCCAGGTTCATCTCCGTGGCGCAGCGCTGCGGCGTCCCGTCCAGAAGAGTGACCGCCTGCGGCCAGCGGGAGAGCGGTCAGGGGGAGGGCCTGGGGTGTGCAGCGGACACACGGCTGCCGGCAGGGTCGCCGCCAGTGCGGTGGAGCCCGTCGTAGACAGCCGCCGTCCAGTGGGCAGAGAGCGACAGGCGGCGGCGATGGAGCGGCATGAGGCGTGGTGTGCATGCGCGAGGCCCAGTAGACAGTGGAGGGGCGGGCTGGACGGTGAGACAGACAGGCCGTTGAGTGTCATCCAGACACGCGCGCCAACCGGAGGAGGTAACCGGCCCAACAGCGACACACGTGCGGATATGCCCAGCCCGCCATTTGGTGACAAACACTAGCGAGAACTCATGCTAATTTCGCAACAGCTTCTCATGAAGTAAAATAAAGTACAGCGGAAACGACCTGCCGACAAACTAGTGCATTTGTAGGAAATCCGATAGTGATTGTGCCGTATACCGTTCGTTTAAAATGTACTGGTCCTTTTCTTTTTTCTTTTTAGTTGTTTAGCAAAGTTTCCGTAAGACTGGCTCAAATTGTGCATGTTTAGCATGCCAACTTTTCATGATCTGATGGTTTTAGGTGCAAAGTTTTCGGTGAATATTAAACGCATCCTGTTATGTGCTACATCATGCCAAATGATGTCACACTCCACACTACCTGCCGGTACCCGGCAGCCGCCCACCTTGCTGAAGGCCGCCTCCGCGCTCTTGTAGGCGCGCTCCATGGGCCGGCGCTGCGCCTCGGCGCGCGCGCGCAGGCCGTCAGCGCCGCCGCCGTCCACCGTCTGCATCAGATTCTCCAGGCGTCGGTTGTGTAGCAGGCCAATCTCATTGAGGATGAGGCCCAGCCGCGTACGTACGTGCTGACGCATCTCGGACGACAAGTGCTGTGGGGGGAGGAGGGCCAACAGCGAGGTCAGGCCAGCCCCACTTTCACTCGCCTTGTTCTATCACTTCACGACACTGCGGGCTCTGTGCCATTCTTGGCCCTCTGCGCCATACGTTGGCCCCGCCGCTGCGGCGACTCAGTCCCAGCATCCAACAGCTGAGCTACGGAGTCCGCAGCACGCGCAGAAACACCACCGAGCGAATCACACCAAAAGCTTCTACCATCTCACTAACGCATCCACGCAACATCCACTCAGGCATCGCCTCAGTAAGGTATCTGTCTACAAGTGGCGGAGTCATCGGCTGACAGGGCAGCGTCACACAGCGAAACACAGCGAGAGCTGAACAGCCGGAGCCGGATTGCGACAGAGATCGTACGTCGCCCGCCTGAACTAGCCCACCACCTACCTCACAGACTCTGCAAATGGACCCGCGGACCGGCCGTGATGAGCCCACTCGGTGATTGGTCGACGGCACATAACTGTGGCGCCAGGGGCGCTCACCTTCAGCGAGACGGCCGCCTCCATGATACCGATCGCGTCCCCCAACATGGCCATGTCGCCGGCCTCCGACGCACGCCGCGCCGGCCGGCCCACGAACGCCGGCTCGAAGTCTGACAAACGACAGAGCACGAGCGGTCAAGTCGCGCCAAACTGAGGCAGCTCCGTCTGGCAAACGGACAAAAATGAGGAGGCGTGCTGAGGAGGGCGTACTCTGCAAGGTCACTGTCGGACTCGGGCGTCCAGCCTTATCAATACGCTTGCTACGCGGGGGTCCAGTGAGCTGGTGGTGAGAGCCTGTGCTCCTGGCATTACCACCACCACCCCTAACCCACCCACGGGCGCCATACCAAGCCTGGTGAGTCACTCGGGCTCGCCCGGGCTTCTGACATGATAACGCGTCGCCGGCCGCGCACTCACAGGCGTCCTTCTGGCGCAGGATGTGCAGCAGCTCTCGGCCGAGCGGCTCGCCGGGCTCCTGCCAGCGGCGGCGCGCCGCCTCCGTCTCGGCGACCGGCGCTCGGCTCAGCAGCAGCAGGCCGTCGCTGACGAGGATGGAGGCGGCGGCGGTCACCTCGGGCACCTGGCCGCTGCCGCCAGCGGCGCGCACGCAGCACAGCGCCGCCTGCGCCATCTGCAGCGCCGGCAGCGCGTCGTCGCGCTCGGCGGCCGCCGCCGCGCGCACCGTGCACAAGTGCGCCGCCCTTCTGGCAGAGCAGCGTGTCCGAGACGTCGCCCTCCTGTGCGGCGGCGGCAGGCGCGGACGGCGCGGCCGGCGGCGGCGGCGGCGACGGCGGGCGCGGCTCCGCCCCCGTGCCGGCCGCCGCCGCCAACCAGCGCCGTGTTCAGTGGGCAGTACGGCATCGGAATAGCCTGCGAAGGCCGCGCCATCTTCGGCGCCTTGTCATCGCGCTCGAGCTCGTCGCGCCGGCGCAGGCAGCTGAACGCCGCCAGCACGTGCTCCATGGCGCACTCGGTGCGCTCGAGCGCGTCGCCGGCGATCGGCTGTGGCCGCAGGTCGCCGGACCGCGCGCCCCTCGCGCGGCGGCACGGCGCCCTTGCGCGCCAGCAGGTCGACGCGCACCATCGGCTGCTGCGTCCACGGCGATTCAGCGGCGCCGGCACGCTCCGGGCTGCGCGCCAGAGCGCTGGCGGCAGCGGCGGCGGCGCCGGCGAACTCGGTGGCCAGCGGTCGGTGGTCGCGCGGCACGTAGCAGTCGGCCAGCATCATGTGGATGTTGGCCCGTACCTGGCGGCCGGACGCGAAGATCGGCACGCGGCTCGGGCGGACACGCCGGCGGAGGCAGGGGACACGTGTGTGAAGCGACAGCCAGAGGGCGGCCAGGTGGCAGTCGTGACACTGTGACTGCGGCGCGCCGTAGACCCCACAACGGAGAAGTGGGATACGTGTCGAGTGCTTCAGGTATGCAACAAGACACAGACACAACAAAACACAAGATGCCAGTAATTTACTTTGTCTTTGATATACACGCCATCAGTTAAATATGTCATACAACTAGGTGCCATCAATCCCGTTTTGCATTTTACGGACTGTGTGCAGGCACCAATAAGTGGGAAGCACGGGTACAGGACACCACCGCCACATACTCCACCTTTTCTTGCCATGCATCGCCCCGCTGCCCATCCCCACATCTTCCTGAGTGTCGGGCATTACCCGGCCGCTGCCCGGCCCGCGCACCGACCTGCAAGTACTTGTCGCCCTTGATGAGCTCCAGCGTCTTGCTGAGGATGGTGCGCACCGTGCCGAGACGGTCCCCGTAGTCCACCACGTGCCGTTTCCGCAGCATGTTGCAGGCGATCCTGCGGCGCCCGACGCCACCCAGGTGTTAAGGACGGGCCGCGCGTCATGGCTGCGGCGACCGACAGCTGACGACAGGAGCTGCACGCGTCGAGGGTGAGCACGACGGGCCGTGACAGTGCCGCTCATCCACCTCCAAAACTGTCGACTGAAACCCGCAGACTCGATCTGCAGCTTGACCACAACTGCAGTCCACTCTTACTATTGTTGCCAGCAACGTTATCACTTCAGCCTCGCGACACCGACTGCTCTTTGCTGTTCTTTTTCTTTTCTTTTCTTTCTGCCCATGCAGCAAGGCGGAACCACTTTTGAATCGGCGGAACCCACCGACAGAGAAGAGGTGGCCGACCACTCACCGGTAGAGCAGCAGGGCCACGTGACCCGAGAAAGGGTTGTCGTCCCTGTTGACCTCTTCGAAGCGGCTCTCCAGCAGACTGCTGAGGTCGTACAGCTTAACGCAGTCGTCATCCTCGCCTGGCAGCGGCACCAGTGGGTCAGTCACACGGCCAGTTTGCCGACAGGCTCACCACTCCGCGGGCCAGTGCTTCAGAAGGTACAGAAGCTGCTAGGTGAACCAGGCACATCACGTGTCAACGAGTTAAACGGTCACACCGGTCTTTGCAGTGTGGCGACAGGCCGCAATCCGTTCACCGTTTGACCTAGCACAAGCCACCACGCTGCCAGGCGACGCGTTTAGCCTCGCGTTGTAGCCTGACACCGGCTTGGTCCGACACCCGGCTCAAACCGCTCCCCACGGCAGCCTCCGCCGAGCCGGCTCCGGCCTGGACCGATCGGCGGCGCTCTCACCCTTGAACAGCCAGTACGTGTGGCCCGTCTTGGTAGCGTTGGCGCGCAGGAACGACAGGATGTTCTCGGCCACGTCGTGCACCACCTCCGGCTTGAACGTCGAGTCGGGCAGGTGCGGCAGGTCCTCCGTCTTGATCAGCGAGTACTTCCTGCCAGGCACGGCGCGGTTAGCGTCGGCTTTAGGTTAGCTGGCGAGGCAGGCACGCTCGTGCAGGGTCAGGAGATGCTGTAACATTTGGCTCACGATATGCGACGATGTGCACCGTGCCCACCATCAGCTTTCAGAGAAGCATAGCTTGCTTTAGTAGGTACACAAGCTGCTCAAGCGCTCGTGAACGTGCGCCGATCGCCTTCGACGAAAGACAGCCGACTCAAACGGCTGTAACCTATTCAGCATGGAGCGGGGTGGGTGACTTGGTCGGATTGGTGGCAGGTGCATTTCTGCCCCCCCCCCCCCGCACGCCCCTAATCCTCTAACAGAGCGCGGTGCAAGCGGCGAGGTGGTAGTGGGAGACGGCGCCTCTCAGTGTCGGGCCGAGCCTGCCCAGTCGGCCTGAAGCCCCCGTGGCAGCGCCGGGCGCCCACACATACCCGGCGCCGAGCACCGCCTCGGACCCGGCGGGTGAGCGGAGGCCAGAGCAGCCCGGCCTATATCCGCCCAGATCCAGCTGTCACCGCCCGGATCTCACCCCGCCCGGCCTGGCGCGGTGCACGGCCCAGTTAGTTTGACTGTTTGGATTAGAGCCCTCTCGACCAGTAAGCATCATGTCAGGGCAATGCGACAAAAGAGAGTGAATGACGCTGGGGGCACGACTACACGCGCCTGGGGCCCCTTCGGCGGCGATTAGCCCGCGCAAGGCCCCTCTGAGGAGTTTGCAGGTTCATCCCGCTTGGCGCGCTCTCGCCGTCCGTCCCAACCGAGCACCGTCCACAACACGCCACCCCCGTGCGAGCACGCGTGCGGCGACACGGACGCCAGCTCTGGGCGCCACACGACTCCGCGGTGGCGTCGTCCGAGTCGCCCACCATCAGCAACAGCCTCGGATATGGGCTCCTGGGACTGAGCTCGATTCTCACGCGTCGCGTGCGTTGGCGCTGGGTCTGTCGCAGCGGGCACGTGAGCGTGCATCGCGAACCCCCACATCGGTGGCACGCAGCGGCAAACAATCGAGCGACTTCCCAAGCGTCCCGCCGCTCAGGACCCGCCGAAACCACTTACTTGAGCACACCGTCCACGTGGTAGCACATGAGCACCTCGGGCACGTTGGACATGAGGTTGTCGAGCCAGTAGTCGAGCCCGGTGAGAACGTTGATGGGCTCTGAGAGGTCGTGCAGGCGCAGGCTGACGCAGGGGTGCGTGCCGCCGCCCAGGATTGGCATGTCCGTGCCTGCCGCAGGCGCACAGCGGTCAACACACGCGGGCGGTCGGGGGTCAGCACACGGGCGGTCAGGGTTCAGCACGGGTGCGGTCAGGGGTCAGCATGCGAACAGTCAGGGGTCAGTACGCGGGCGGCCAGGGGTCAGCGCGCCGGCAGTCAGGGGTCAGCAGCAGGTCAGGGGGTCAGGAGCCCCAGGCGCAGCACACAACCGGCGGTCAGATGGCGCGCGAGACCGCAGACGGACAAACACGTCGTGCTCATGACGGCGGCGCTGCCACACATAAATGACACGGACACAACGCAACGCCTCAGCTCGCGCTGGTGTTCACAACACTTCACGTCAGCGTCAGTACCAGCATCACCCGAAGAAGTCTGCTGCCGTAATTTGCTGTTGTCAGCCTCGCTTCCGGGAACACGCGCAGCAACACAATTCGCGACGCAACCCGACCTTCATCGTTTCGGTTGCCTACGCGAGCGGCCACACCCGCATCGGCGTTCACCATCAGAGACGAACAACGCGGGCCGAGTGGTCCGATGTCATGCAATGTCCGTATGAACGCGCCAAAGTCCGAGTGTAAGCCATCATTTCAGTCTACAGTGACGACACGGGACGAAGGCTGTCTGTTGGGGCTCAGCTTCAGTCCAAGCGCTCGCAACACGCCGTCGGCAACAGCTAGAGCCGATCACACCTCCGGGCCAGCCACCATAAACCCTTCGCAACAATGCATCTCTCACACCCGTCACGCCAGCCCCCTTCCCCACCCCATCATACCCACCGATCAGCATCTTGAGGTCCTGGAAGGTCCAGAGCATGTTCCTGGTAAAGTAGTGCCGGCGGTAGCGGCCGCGCGGCGGCGGCGGCGCCTCGGTGACGTCCGAGGGCGCTGGCAGCGCCAGCAGGGCGGGCGGCGCGGCGGCGACGGCCGCCGGCAGCGCCGTCACGCTGTGGAGCAGCAGCTGCGAGTAGAGGTCGGCCGAGCGGGTGTCGAGCGCGGCCGCCTCCTCCTCGGCGGCGGCGCGCCGCGCCCAGTCCACGTCCTGCCGACGCCGGAGAGCGGGGTCACCGGCGCCAGGGAGCGCAGGAGAGCGGGTCACCGGCGCCAGGGAGCGCGGGAGACGCCGGTCACATAGCACCCCTCCGATGTTCCCGGGGTCACGATCACCGGTCTGCGGTCACTGACGTCGCCAGCCGAGGTCAGGGCTTGCGACGTCAGCACCGCCAGCCCGTCACCACAATCATTGGGCGACGTCATATCACCCATAACCAGCGTCACCGGCAGATAACTGACCCGCGATGCCACCGCCAGCCGACAGGGGAAGCTGACATCAGAAGCGCCGGACAGTGGCCAGTGACGTCACTGGCAGAGGTGGGGGACCGCTGACGACACCGTCCCGGGTCGGGGCTCACTGACGGGGTTGTCACCCACAAGCGGTCTTTGAAACACCACGCAATGGGTCGCCGAGTGGTTCAGGTTGTGGAGTGCGGAGCCTGCGAGGCAGGAGCAACTCGAGTGTCTCGAGCTGCCAGGTGAGGTTGGCATGGTCGCAGCCCCATCCCCCAGCCGCATCGCACCGACCGACACCGGTCAGGCACAGGTCACTTGTCAGGATTACATCGCTGTCGGAGCACGTGATCCCAAGAGGAGCAGGTCGACCCCTCTCGTTCAACTGATCCATGTAATGTCGCATCACTTGGCGTCGGCACAGCCAGTGTGTGGGATGAGCCGCCTTGAAATGGATGCGGGCTCGCCTCCGAGCATCAATCATGAGGTCAACCTCCTACCTTGTACAAACACAACATATTGTCAACAAATGAAACGAATGAGTAGCTGATCAATACTCCGCTAAGTCACCACTTCAGTGAGATTCGGTGCTCGCATCAAGTAGTTTTACCCTAGCTGGTCAGAGCTGGGACTAGAGCCCCGTACCTCGAACTTGGTCATGAAATGTTCGCGGAGCAGGCGGTCGAGCCAGACCCACTCGGTCTTCTCCGTCTCCAGCAGATGGGAGGTGATGTCGAACTCGTCCAGCAGCAGCAGCCGGCCGACGCGGTGCACCATCATGCTGATCTGGCCGGCACAAGCACGCGCCGCGTCAGGGTGCCCACTCTGTAGACCCGCATAGCCACAGGACCAACTCTTCCCGGCCGCACCGTACGCTCCCCTGACGAACGCATCCTCCTCGTGGCAGCCCCAGTACTCACAGCACCAACCAGCTGCAGCGATGGCCGGCCTACTTCCTTACCAAGACGCGCGCGGTGAGGAAGTGACCCGGCCACTGACGGTCTTCTGCTCTCAGCCATGCGCACCATACCCGAATTCGGACGTGCTCCTCGCCCAATCCAAATCGTCCAGCTAACACAGCTGTTAGAGACGTAAAGCGTACGAGACACAGCACACGGTTGCAGGAAAGGCGTCGCATTTCAGCCCGGATGCCATAAGCGGCGTATCACAAAATTTCGGATTGATAATTGCTGCGTCTGCCGGCGCGTTTCCTGCAGCCAAACCGCTGTTAGGAAGGCGTCGTCACCAGCGGGGCCACTGAACGGCCACAGCCAGCCGACTCTTCCGCTTTATGTTGCATCAGTTTGCGTCGGCATTTCCCCTGGACGGGAAATGTCGCCTTGAATAAGATGCTGGCGGGAATCAAATAACGTGAGTACAAAAAATACAGGGCATCCGTTTTAGTGCCCGAGCCAAAGGCTAAAACATAAGCTCCGCTTAATCTCAACACATCTGACCCGTTCTGATATTTTGCAAAGGGTCAGATTGTACTAATTGGCTGGGCATGGGGGCTTACATCATCGAGTCTACATAATCGACTACCAAGATCAGAGAGAACAACTTCAACTCACCTCTTCACTACTGTTGTAGGCGAGTTTGAGAAGCTTCTTGATGTTTTCACTTTCAGAGATGACATCGACGCCATCAAGACTATCCGTACACATGTTGGCTATACAGAAACTGAAAACAAGAACACTTATGTCAGAATCAGTTCAAACAGCAAAGATCAAGATGACATCATAACATGAAGTTCAGTTAAAACTCATTAAAATACAGATCAGTATGAGTTGACATAACCAACACAGAGCAACAATCAAAACATTCTGAGTGGCATGGGTTGTTAAGTGTATTTGCAACGAACATTACACACATGGGCAGGACAGCACTGTCAGCCTTATTCCTCATCCAATAGCCAGGAGAAAGGAGACACAGATGCATCAATATTTCAGCGGCATGTCTCAATCAAAACATATCAGCACTTCCACCACTACTTGTAGTTGCAGTTGTTGAGCACCACTCAAAGTCTTTTGCTAAAGGCTTGTTGCCAATTATCAATACATCTAGCTCTCCTTCCTCCTGGTTATTCGACGATAAATAAGACTAATGGCACTGTCTTACATTCTGGACGAGACAAGTAAACATGCAGCAAAGCAAACCCTGGCAATGCATTACAGTGCAGCAGCATAGCGGCACTGCTTGCGTTACCTGGTTAAATTCCCCACTATGAACACTGTTGCACTGTCTGCTTCGACAGATCTGGCAGATCCCCAGAAAGGATGCTCAGAGGAAAGATCTCCTGAAAGTTATATTCGAAAGACATGTTCTGAAAATTACTGGCGTCGCACAATGTATAGTACTCACGCACTGCGTAACACTAGCAAAATGTGTAACATTAGCACACTGTAACACTAGCACACTGTGTAACACTAACACACTGATACACTAGCACACTATTCAACACTAGAATGCTAACACTAGCACACTGTGTAACACTAGCACACTATGTGCCACTAGCACATTGTGTAAGACTGGCAGACTATGCAGTACTTATACACTGTGTATGCTTGTGGTACGGACAAGACGCTGCACAACCCTCCCACTGGGAGCTCGGCCGCGGGCTCAGCTGCCAACAAGGAGGAAACTGGGAGGACGTCAAAGCAGACCTTAGCCTGGGTCAGCTTTGCCGTCTTACATAAAACAGGCACACTGGGCATATTTCGTGATTGCTGCGATCCTCGTGTTGTTTTGAAATACTCGCCGGGGAGGAGCATTCGACAGTTGTACTGTTAAATCCCACAATCAATCCAAAGATGATGCAGTCATCTTGATTACATATTGATGCACACGTTCGTGATAACTTGGAGTTGTTTGCTCAAATCATGACATTTGCTTCCTACAGCCTATCAAACATAAATAGAAACTCCAGTACAGCACCTGTGTTTTTGTACTAAGGAAGGGTTCTGCACAGACATTTTTGGCTCAAAAAAGAATTTCCGTGGTACTGTGTGCGTTTGTGGGGACCTTTTTGAGCATGGAGGACCTCTTTTGGCATCCCGTGAAAAAGAGGGCAAAGTAGAAGATTAAGAAGTGAACATTCTTTACCAAAAAGGTGAACAATCACCCAACTTATCCTGCTTTTGACCCATTTGAAACAAAACTCCCTCTTCACTTGGTCACAATGCTCTACTGGTTGGTGACGAATCAACGATACGAACACTTCGATCCCAGGAAGATGGTGCAAACTGTTGATGACTGTTCAACAGAACTGGCCCCAGCTGTGCCTCTCCCCTGCCTGGGGTGCTCCATCTCGGCCCGCACCACTCACCTGGAGAACTCTGGCCGGTCGTGGCTGCTGCACTGGCGGCGCAGCACTTCGCGCTGCCAGGCGTCCATCTCGCGCGCGTACGCCGGGCTCCAGAGCGGCACGGTGGCGGCGGTCGGCCGCAGGTCCGTGTGCAGGTCCGGCTCGGTGAAGCCCGGCAGCCGGTCCAGCAGCGCGAACTTGACCTCAGCGCACGAGCGCAGCGCCGGCACCACGCGCAGCGCGCCGCCCGCCGCCGACGGCCGGCCGCCCAGGCACGGCCACTCATCAGCATTGTCGCCACAGGCCAGCAGCTGTGTGTCGCTGATGGCGGCCTCCATGCTGCAGGTCAGGGAAAGGGGGGTCAGTGACTGCACATGGCATCCTGCTTAGAGAAATACAGCATGGGATTTGAAAATCTGAATCTCTGACTGTGAATAAAATCAGACTAGGATGCAGCTGAGCCTAAGTCTGTGTTGAGTGTAGAAAATATAGGTGCATCTTGGTATCTTTAGTTCCAAGAGGTTTATGTGTCCCTAAATCTGCACTGAACAGAGTTTAAACACACCATTTTTCATCACAAAATTTAGCAGTACGAAGCAGTGTGGGAAAAACCTCCGTTTTCTGGTGGATGTGACACCAGGAAATTTTGTACTCCAGGCTCTTGACTGGTAAGAATGACAATTTTTGTACTCCAGACAAACACTGCAGTCGCCCCACAAAGCAGACACCATTGCAAATGTATGAGCCTGAGTATAAGTACCAAGGCAGACAGTTTTGCTTTCTTGATAGCCAGGAGGGTGCATGAACTTTGCTTTCATAAAGTGAGTTATAACTTTTATCTGATTTCCAGGGACCAAACATATGGAGCACCAAGAAATGGAGACAAGCATCTGCAATCCTACAGGAGCTGGCCAATCCAGGGCGTTCATGTTAATGTCCTTCATCATTGTATTACATGGGTTAGATGCACTTGTACAAGCCTATGCAACTCCTGAATGGTGATGACAACTCATGTGAGTTACTTCTGTGGGAATGAAATAAACTGAACTATGAAATGTGCTTGTTTTAAGTACCTACCGCTGCCACATACCTTGCATGTCATTACCTGTGGGGAAAATATATGGCGCACCTAAGTAAGAAGACCGCATTCTCCACGACGCACACACCCACCGATAACTTTCAAGAAACGGACAAACATATCACGGCTCTGGCTCCCACCACGCGACGAGCCCATCGCCTCCCGTACCCGAAACCAGCGGCAGCCCAGCCTCCTGCAACTGACGAGTGCATTTTCGAGCAGTGAAGGTCCGCGTCGCAACAGACACCTACAACGATATTCGTTCGACCAGAAACCACTAGCAGCACCAAAATCACCGCTGGCACATCTTTTTCAACTAGGTCATTCAAAGACTCGCCGAGCAAGAAGTCCAGCATGCCAACTATGCTCTTAACTTACCTCATATTAAGATAACATGTTAGCGATTTTACCAAAGGACGTGCATCTTGCAAACAGTTTGGTGGGAAAATTCCAAAGATTGCAGCACTGCACATCCTTTTCAAAGCGCTTGTTTCATTCCTGCTCCTGCCATACCAGCCACCAATCACCATCCAACTTGCAATTAAACTCAAAATCATAGCATTCAAACACACCACATATCGGCACTTTTGAGATAGAATCATGACATTAAATGGCACCCAAATATCACGTTTGTGGGCGGCACTTTTGGTGGTAACGGCTTCTTTTGGGTTCTTAAATGTCATCGGGAATTACGTTCCCAAAATGGGAGTTTGTGGCATGCGGCATTCCAAAACTTATTACTATTGTATAAATGATAGTAAGTCAACCACTTTTTCAGAAATCGGTAGGTACCGGTCTTTGAAGATTCGAGGATATCTTACTTATTTAACAAGGGTATCATGTCTCCAGGCTCAACCAGTACCTATACTTGTAAGATAGAGATGGTCCATAACCCGGTGGGAAAAAATCGCAGTACTTGGTTGCCCTTCTCACAATGGGGCCTATAGGGAGACCCGGGGAGAACAAGCCGGAGTACAAGCCGGAGAACAGCAAGTTTTTAGCAAAGTTAGCCAAATTTAATTAAAAAATTGACGTGTTTTGGTATCGTCCAGATACGGGCCTTCCTCAGAGGGTGTTGAAATGGCATGATATGCCTTAGAATGAGAAATATCTATAGATTTGTAGTACAGGTCCTGCATTATCTCGGCGTTGTCGCGCCACCAGAAGATAATATATATTTGTAGGTGGAAAATAGCAACTTTAAATGCATGACTGAAAAGCTCTATGATTTTTCTACTGCGAACTTAACAATTTGTGTTGCTGCAACTGCATAAATGTTTTTTCTTAGACTATTCATCACAGCCTGTCATTTCAGGACCGACCCGTGGTACTTGTACTTGGTTGCCCATTGACAAGTGCTAGAATGCCATCACAATGTCTGTGAATGCACCAGAACTCCTGTGCATGGTTTGGTTGTTTGTCTTGATGTGGTGGGAGTGAGGAGGGCGGAAGGTGAGTGAAGATGCTTGGGATTATGTGCATTGTAACTGCGAGTTTGAGGTATTCAGTGAGACAAAGTGGAATTGGTTGTCTTCAATTTTCACACAGCATGTATCCACACTTCTAAAATTACTTGGGATTTAGTTTTGGACCGCTATTAAGTCATTCCAAAAAAGGTAAATAAATACCAGGGGACTGATCTATAAATGTTTACCACTGCAGGCTGGTGCAGAATCACCTTGGTATAACCTGCTCTACCTACAACAAGGTGGGTAGGTACATAGGTACTAAGGTATCTATATACAACATAAATGCTAGGCTTGGGTTTCCCATGTGGGGTCAAATATGAGGCTGGCCTCTGTTCAGGTTGTGGTTATAATTGCTGAAACCTGACAGGAGGCAATGCTGCCATGTTCCTTGCTGTCAGGCATAAGGTCTTGCAGTGACAGTATTAAAATTGTCCCTTCATAAGATCATAGGGAACTTGGAGAAGAGGAGAGGGATAACAGGAGGTGCAGGAAGAGAGGAGGAGCAGAAGTGGAGGAGGAGTGGAAGGAGAAAAGTGACAGAAAGAGAAGGTGAGGAACTGAAAGAGGAGAAGAGCAGAAAGAGAAGGATAGGAAGAGGAACACTTTTGGTATGTTTATATTAATTATGTAAAGGCCAAAAGGACAACATGTTAGTGATGTCACATACATAAGGCTTTCATAGACAGTTGCATCTGCCTAAGACTCATTAAAAAACCAGGGTGTGATGCACAGTGGTTGTCCGCAACTTAGTTTGTCAGTAAGCAGAGGATGCACCTGATTTATCATTTCGATATTGTGTAAGTTTGCATGTAGACAGGTAATGATAAGTAGCTGAGCTTTGTATGATGCACCTGTGAATGCATATGTATAAAGTTTTGTTGTTAACCTCTCAACTGTATATTTCTTATTAACATGTACCATTAAGCAATCTTTGCATGTATAGGCAAGCTAGTAGCACTACAGAGATATGGATGGGATCAGTGTGGCACCCTCACTCACAAGAAGTGCTCTGTTCCACGGAAATGCAAAATTGCATGCTGACACTAATTTTTGCTAGAAAAACATTGGGAAAATGTTGAACCATTAAAGGCAGTATGTGATGTACTCCAAGCAAGGCCCATTGTGCAGACACTCATTCCACATTAGACAGACCTTTGCTTGCAGGCAAGTTTGTACTCCGACCACAAAAATTTTTGTACTCCGCCACCAGCAAAAAAAACAGTTAAGAGTTCACTTTCACTCATCAGGTTGCACAAATGTGTCTTAATGCTCGGAACACGCAAAATACATATATGGATTGATACATAGATGTCAGATATTCAAGAGCAAAAATAATTCTTAAGTTCACAAGACTATTTCAGGATAAACCGTGCACGGCACAAACAAAGAACAGTTGAACAAACATCAGCGAGTGGTTTTCTTAAATAAAATGGTTGCAGTTCATCAATTCTTTTAAGAATTTTACAAACAAAAATTATTAGAGCTGACTGTTATGTGTTGGTATCATAATGAAACATTATTTAAAGTCTGGAACATCACCAACCTTTCCTATCAGAATGTTCCAGTTACCTAACCATGCTAAGCACTAGGCTTCACAAGCATTGCAAGGGACAGTGGCATGAGAAATGATGGCCCAGGTGGAGCCGGAATTGCAAACATTCCAGGTAAAGGAATTGTAATGCTTCCTTTTCACCTATGATGACATTATCTTATTTTATGAATACCACATTTTTATACATGTAAGGTG
The DNA here is from genome assembly GCF_011947565.3 of Pollicipes pollicipes. Classification (NCBI taxonomy): domain Eukaryota; kingdom Metazoa; phylum Arthropoda; class Thecostraca; order Pollicipedomorpha; family Pollicipedidae; genus Pollicipes; species Pollicipes pollicipes. The sequence continues at coordinate 14,427 of NW_023596534.1, forward strand.
GTCAAAATAGCATGTCAGGGTGCAGCTTGTGTTTCACATTTTGGGAATAAAGGTATATCAAATATTAGTTATTTGGATCACACAACATTAACAAACAACATGAATTAGCAGGATTGTAAGTACTACTTCGCATAGCATGCCTGATGAAGCAGTGATACAGTGACTACTGTTACAGCTCACAAACACCAGAAATACAAGTTCAGAATTTAGAACATGGCCACTGTGAATGGGAGCCCGGTGCCATGTGTAATATTTTTGTGCATTTGTCACCAATCCTGATAAAGTACATGTAGCTGTGTTAAGGTGAAAACTGAGAAGCACAATTATAACAGCTACTTACTACCAAAATACCAAAACACCTACAGTTTCAAGCATTCCCAGACGGCAGACTGGTTGAATTGCTTTCAGTTAAGGCGTAAACACTTTGGTATTCTGATTGGAGCTGATTGGTATTCTCCACGGCCTTTCCAGAGCATTCGGCAACTATGCATCACGCTATTACAGGGCCTTGGGCATCACTTACTTGAAATGCTATCGACAGATGGCTTCCTTTAAACGATTCACTCGAAAACTGGTCCATACATCAATTCGGGGGTGTTGACTCTTACAACCATGATAAAGCCACGTACATCCCCGCGCACGCCTCCACAGCACCCGCGGCTCCACCGCCCGTCACCTCCCCACGCCGCGGCCCCCCAACGCGCACGCTATCCGCGAAAGCCAAGGTCTCGTTCAAATTGGCATCAGATTCACATCCATATTCAGCGGTGGGGGTCTAAAAAAACAGCATGTGACGCAGACACACAAGTTTCCGAAAACGGCTTGTCCGATCGCATTGAAACCTTCACCGATCAATTCCGTGCATTAAGGCGAGTCATGGGAGGCAATATCGAGACCTGACCTGAGGTCAAACACCTCGAAAATGCGAAGGGAAAGTTTTATACGCGCATGCAGACAACCCAGATATCAGCGCCTACTGGACCGATCACTGTAAAAACTTTAACATTGGATACCCATACCTGATTCTCTGCTGCAGTTTCAAAGTTGGTGGCCCTAGGTCAGGTCAAAAGTCGTTAAATTTCACAACGTCCAAAATTCTTGCTTGCAGACTAATTATAGCTGAGAATCTATCACGCCGTAGCTGCCAAACCTTACCATTCAACACGCCATCTACCCTAATTGCCTGTTGAAACTACGAGTATGGTGCCATTTACAATTATGTGTTTCGCTTTATGTTTCTTCCCAAAAAAGTGCAGCTTGGTTGCGCTGGCCAGGAGGTCGACTTTCTCCTCAGCGGAGCATCAATCGGGGTGAAACCATGCACAATTCAACGCGTGATTTTCAGCACAACACCTCCGCTAAGGTGAAATTGAATCTCATAAGGATCGGTACGCCTTGTTACCGAAAAGAAATCGACAGGTAAGGTCACAATAAAAACGCGGACTCCTTCAATTCTTTCGAAACTCCGTGTGCTGGTAGAAATTGGCCTCCTCCTTACAGCCAGCACAAAGTTTTGAACCGCTACGCTGCATCAGAAAAGTTATAGTTTTTCGAACTCAAAGGCCGCTAAGAAAAAAGCATAGATTACATTTTCTATATCTTTGACTCAATTTCATATTCGGTATTCACTTATCTACCGATCTACTGATATATGCGTAAAAAGCGCACCGACGTGAGGCTCCAACATGTGCGTATGCAGTCACTCATTACCGGCGATTAAGGCTCCTCCGTACATCTCAGGGCAGCAGCTGCAGCATGAGCAACACAAATTCTGAATACATGAAAACTGCGTCTTGCGTATGAAAAACTAGTTTAAAAAGAAGGTTTGTAAAGACAAACAGCAGAACGGAACAACTGAGCACGTCCTGTACCCAGTCCCGTCACTAAAACACCACAAGGCGCTTGACAAAGCGAGACTGCGCTCCAGGACGGTGGAACTGGCTCACGAGGGCTACCAGGGGATTATAAGATTCAAACAGCGAGCCAGAGAAGTCTATTGGTGGCCGGAAATGGACACCGCGGTGAAGACTACTGTCAGAGCTTGCGACGTTTGCTCAGCGCTAGACAAGACAGCCAGGATACGCAGCGCGCCGATGCAGCCCGTACCTTTGCCACGAGCGTCGCGGGACAAGGTCAGGGTGGACCACACCGGTCCTATGGAGGCACCCAAGAGCCAACGGTTCGCGACAGTTTTTGGTGAACTACTGCTCCAAGTGGATCGAGGTAGGGTTTTGTGCAGAGGCGAACTCAGAAGCCCCTATCCAGTTCGTGGAGGTGATTGCTCCGCGAGAAAGCTACCCGAAAGAGTTTGTCTCCGACAACGGGACGCACTTCACGTCCGGAGCCTTCACTGAGTACCTACAGAATGAAGGGACTCGTCAGATTCGTGTGACTCCGTACCACCGGGCGGGGTCGGGTGCAGGGCAGCGGCCCAACCGCACTGTGAAGTCAGCACTGCAGGCGGCGGACCAGAGTGGCGAGGACCGCGTCCGGTACCGGCAGAAGTTCCTACAGCAGTACCGGAGCACGCCTCAAGCCACCACCGGAGTCATCCTATGTGAACTGATGCACGGCAGACGACTGAGGACCAAGCTACACGCGGCAGTCGCTGGCTTGCCTCACAGCGAGGCGAGATGCAGTAGGCAGTACGAATACGAGTGCGGAGCAGGCATGAGTATCAGCGGAAGTACTCTGACCGCGCGAGGATCGCCAGACTACCCTCGCACGACGTCGGGGACAGGGTCAGGTACCGCCCGGTGTCCCGGCAGAGGGAGCGGTGCCATCGATTCTCCGAGCCGGGGCAGATCGTGGCTCGCAGAGGGCCATCTAGTTACGAGCTGGGCTGTGATACCAGGGTTCACGCCGAGCATCTCACTCGCCGGATGGCTGCACCTGATCATCAGCCGGCGGAGCAGCCTGCTAAGTTGTTTGTGGGACAGCAGTCGGAGCACCAGCGGAGCCGAGAGAGTGCATCCCGGTTGCCTCAGCAAGTTGCACCGCGTATGCCGGCGGAGGCGACGACGGTGGTCGCGCCTGGTCGCGCCGCGCCGGCAGTGGAGCCGGCGGTAGCGCCTGGTCACGCCGTGTCGGCGTGCGGAGGTCGCGGATGACGAAGCTGTGACTACGCTACCCGCATCGGCTGGTGGGAGCTGTGCAAGTGGAGCCGGGGTTTTCCCAGGTCGGGCCGGCTCAACATCGCCTCCGCCGGATGCAGAGACAACAGGAGACAATGAGGAGCGGCCGGCTGCGGGGGCGACCGCGGGAGCGGAGCTGGTGGTAACGGGCGGCGCTGGCAATCAGCTGGACCAGGTGCGCGACGGTAATGGTCACGGGCGTGACGGTCTGAGGCGTTTGGAACGGAGGGTGCGTGCTCCCGAGCGGTGCGGGTTTTCGTAGGGGGGAGGGAAGAATGTAGTGTTCAGGCGTTTTGAGAGTTTGTTTTCGTAGTTGTCGTGAAACCGTAGTTGTTCGACACCTGGCGGAAGTTACAGGAACCTAGGTTTGGTCATGTCACCGCTGTAGAGTCTGCTTGTGGGGCGAGAGACATACTGCGTGTTGGTGTCTGTATGGTGCGGCGCGAGTGGCTGTGTGGCTGTTGCGGGCTGTGCGCTGAGCTTCCTGGGCTGACATTATTGCAAGTAATTGTTTCATTTACGTATAAAGTAATAAACCTGTGTTAGCGAAGGGAACTTTGCAGGAACACTTGCTCAACAGGGACGGGGACGGCAGCCCGAATGAAGGAGCGTTTCTTGTGTTGGTCGGGGCTCTCTGACAATTGAAGGAAACCAGAGCTTATGATGTTTGCTCACACTGAAGCCATAAAAAGTTCGGTGCCAGCCAGGTTCCTCAGCACCGAAAGGTGGGCCCTCCAACTGCATTCCACCATAGGCCCGTTCATCCCAAACGGAGTCTATGTCCCAATTATTTAACCACCTGAGGCGAGCAGGGATGTTGTTGTATTGATGACGGTCCATATGTCGATCCGGGGCAACTGCGCGGGTCAGAAGGCCTTTCGCGACAGGAAGCAGACCAATGTGATGCCATGTATCCCTCTAAGGGCCTCCGGATCGGTTAGGGCTGCCACCCCGAGCCGCCAGAGTGACGACCGGAAAGCGCACGGCGGTGGGACGGAATGGCCCTTCAACACTTGACCGTGAGCAACGTGTCCGATAGTGCTGTACTCAAGAGGGCCTCTTTACCGGACAGAAATAAGATGCTTCATTAGTGATGAATGGAGTGGTTCAAACTGAGTTTAAAAAAACACGAGTTCATCCCATGTTTCCCCAAAAACGTTCATTATTTTGCAGAATTGACTAGTGGAACAAATAGTCTCAAAGCGTTTGAGCCTGCGCGCCGGATGACGATAGTGCAGTGGTTAACGCGCCTGCGTCAACCACTGCGCGTCTGGGAAACCACACGCATGGGGTTCGATCCCCCACGGTCCCCGCCCTTCCCACCAGGTTGAGAGGCTGGCGACGCCATGTAGTCCCAGTAGCTGAGTGCGTCATAAAGCCCCAATGGCACGCCTGTGGTGTCGGGGAATAAGGCTGGCGATGGCTTAGGTTGCAATAATCGTAAACACTCGTCTTTGCACTACCTGCTGCATCTTCGTCTTACTGTGAGGCGAGGCAGCGGCCGCCGCGTGTAGCTTGGTCCTCAGCCGTCTCCGTGCAGCAGCTCAGATGGGATGGCTCCGGTAGTGGGGTGCTCCGATACTGCTGTAGGAACTTCTGCCGATACCGGACGCGGTCCTCGCCACTCTGGTCCGCCGCCTGCAGTGCTGACTTCACAGTGCGGTTGGCCCGCTCCCCTGCACCCGACCCCGCCCGGTGGTACGGAGTCACACGAATCTGACGAGTCTCTACATTCTGTAGGTACTCAGTGAAGGCTCCGGACGTGAAGTGCGTCCCGTTGTCGGAGACAAACTCTTTCGGGTAGCCTTCTCGCGGAGCAATCACCTCCACGAACTGGATAGGGGCTTCTGAGCTCGCCTCTGCACAAAACCCTACCTTGATCCACTTGGAGTAGTAGTTCACCAAAAACTGTCGCGAACCGTTGGTTCTTGGGTGCCTCCATAGGACCGGTGTGGTCCACCCTGACCTTGTCCCGTGACGCTTGTGGCAAAGGTACGGGCTGCATCGGCGCGCTGCGTATCCTAGCTGTCTTGTCTAGCGCTGAACAAACATCACAAGCTCTGACGATAGCCTTCACCTCGGTGTCCATTCTCGGCCACCCATAGACTTTTCTGGCTCACTGTTTGGATCTTGCAATCCCCTGGTGGCCCTCGTGAGCCAGTTTGACCGTCCTGGAGCGCGGTCTCGCCAGGACGACCACCCGCTGACGACCACCCGCTGACGACCACCCGCTGACGACCACCCGCTGACGACCACCCGCTGACGACCACCCGCTGACGACCACCCGCTGACGACCACCCGTAGCACCAGGTCGCCCACCAGACTGAGCTCACCCCGGCAACGGGAGAACGGTTGGAGCTCCTCTGGACAGTCTCTGCATCGCCGCGGCCACCGCCCCGGAATATGCTCCATGAGCTGGCGTGGCACCGGGTCCTCCCGCGTTACCCTGGCCAGCTCGTCCCGCTGCATGGCCTGGGGCTGGGCCGCCACGACGTCACCGCTGCCACCGCCACGACGTCGTCTTCTTGGGCGTCCTCAGTCCGGCCTGGAAGTTTTGAAAGGTCATTCGCTGGGTTCTCCGATCCCTGGACGTGCTCGACCGTGAAATGGCTCGCCATGAGACGTGACGCCCAGCTGGCGATCCATAGGCCGGCTCGACCCACACCTGGTGACGTCATCAGGGTGCAGAGCGCAGCATGATCCCCTCGGCGGCAGAAAGACCGTCTCCGCAAGTATTTTCTCAACTTCTCCACCGCTCAGACGCACGCGAGTACCTCCCGCTCCGTCACACTGTACTGTCGCTGTGCTGGGTTGAGACTGGAGGAGGCGAAGCTCACCACCCTCTTCCCCTCCGGATGCGGCTGGGACAGCGCTGCGCCAAGCCCGACGTCACTGGCGTCGGTAGTGACTCGGGTCGGCAGGGACGGGTCTTACATGGCGAGCACCTGGCTGGTCAAGATGTTTTGCCGTACTGCGCAGTTCGGACTGACCGATTCGAGGCCCCTTGTTGACACAGAATGCCCTGTTCGGAACTGCAAGCCCCTGAACCATACAGGAGCCCGGCCAATGTAAATCGTGGGCCTGCCCTTGTCCCTCCTTGGGAAATGGACCCACAGAGCTCAGACCAACATGGAGCTGGCTGTTCGTTGTTCGTGATCTCTGGCCGAAATAGAGGAGCAGTCAGTCTCACGAGTCCCTATCGGTGTAAGAGATCATTTTATTGACATTTGAGAATATGGCCCTCTTAATGTGACCTACAGACAGCCCTTCGGACCCCTTAGCTTTCCCATTGAGCTCTTGATCTTTGGTCTCGAGAGACCCTTTGGTCCCCTTTTCGGGCCCCCTCAACCACCGCTTCGACTCGGGGCCACTTGCCGCCACAGGACCCGTGTGAGACACTCCGAACATTGCAAATCGCAAACCCCGGCCTCGTTTCTGCCTGGGAAATGGGGCTCAAGGGCTCGGAAGAACATGGAGCCGACTTGTTGGTGTTCGTGGTCTCTGACCAACTAAGACATCCGCATTGTTTCAGTGATCTCTGAACCGGTGCAAGAGGACCTCTGACTGATATGTCAGGTTATCACCCTACGGCCGCGATTCTTTATGTGACCCACAGCCAGGCCTTTGGGCCCTTATGCCCTCCGGCCGGGCCTTTGATCATCGGTTCCGGGGTGCCGTCGGGCCCCTTTTCAGGTCTCATCGAATACTTCCCCTGGTCAGCTCGGGGCTTGCGCGGGCACAGGACCCTCTGTTAGGCGCCGTGGGCCCCTGGCAGATACAAGGCCCCTGGCAAGTGTAAATATCTGGCCGCGACTTTTTAACTGCTTGGGAAGTGAGCCCTCAGACCGTCACGGAACCAACTGTGTGGTACTGGTGGTAGCTGACCGGCATTTAAGCCTCTGTTGACTCAGGGGCTCTCCGATGAGCGCAAAGGGTCCCCTGACCGGTATTTGATTGTCAGCCTTTGCAGACCGGAGCCTCTAAATAAGACTCCGACCAGCCCTTTATGCCATTCCTACAATCGCGCCCTTGATCGTCGGAACGAGTGGGCCCTCCAGGCTTTTCGGACCTCCTCGAACACTGCCTCTAGCCAACTCTGGGTCCTTTGGCGACACCGGGGACCCTGCTAGATGCTGTGGGGCCTCGAGCAATGTCAATCGCTGACTCCTGCTTTGTCCGTGCTTAGGAAATGTGCCCTTAGGCCTATTCCGCCACGGAGCCGGCTGGGCGTTAGTGGTGGTGTCTGACCGAAACATAGGCCATTATTGACTCAGTGGGCCCATGATCAGCACTCAAGGCCCTCTGGCTGACATTGGAGTGCCCAGCCCTGCGGGCCGAAGCCCCCGCAATGGGACCTCCGGCCAGCCTCTCCAGTCTTTCGGGCCCTCAAATCGGGCCATTAATCGTAGGTTCCGAGGGGCCCGAAGGTCCCCTAGGAACCTCAGGGGGAGGGGGTACGTTCCCCCTGTGCCCCCTGGTTGCTCTACGGCAGACAAACGTTGGCGACTCAGACAGACGTCGATGACGCAAGCAGACAGACGTCGATGACGCGGGCTGACCCACGCCGAGGATGCAGGCAGACAATCACGTCAGTGGCCACTGCGAAGCTTGTTCCGACGATGCAGCCTACACTCCAGATGGTATCAACAAAAATACGTCTTGTTGAATAACAGCAAACTTCACCCAGCATATCCAGGATGACCCCCTAGAATGTTAGCGTGGGTGCATTTATGGCTTTGGCTTCGCTTTCAGGAGAAAAGCCTTGCCGTCGCCCGACCGTCTATTCAGCCGCAGCACTCCCGAACAGGCTAGCCAAAAACTGACCTACGGCCGTCGCGCTGCGCCCCAAGCCATGAATTGGTGCCAGCTTGAGAAACGTCTTACCAAAATTCTTCTATTTAGTAGCGTTATACGAATCAAGTGTTTCTCAAAACAAGAGCGTAAATGACGCACTTGATGCATTTAATCTGCCCTGTTGTCAGTCGCCGAGATCAGTGAGGACCTGGTGGTGCTTGGAACGAGGAGGGGACCTGGAAATACGGTGAAAGTGTGTCACGATAAGCACATTGGCTGCAGTGACTTTCTGCTGTCCGCAACAAAATAGACTAGCTTTCCTTGAGTACACACACGCTTAAAAATACTAATTCCATCCTTTTTTGAATTGGTGAATTTCTGGGAGCAAAGTCCATGCTAAGCAGTGTTTGCTGTGAGAGTCCTGATTCCCACCATCTTAACGTTCATTTCCAGGTCCACAGAAAAAATGGTGAAAAAATCAAACCAACACAATGCTTTCCATGGTCTTCCCTTCCCTCTTGGACTTAACCATGAGTGTGGATGTTGCCATAGATCACAGGCTGTCCCAGTCAAGGGTATGGGCACTTTTGTGGTGCATTTCCCAGGTACACAGTTTGTTGCTAATTTCTATACATGCTTACAATGGAGCTTATGGTATCTGATGATAATACCTTGCTATCCATGTTCAAGTTGCTGGATTTATATCTTACATTTGAGATAAAAGATCCCCTGAGTTAAAATAGGATTTCCTGCCCAATGTGATAGTAGAGAAAAGTAAGCATGCCAGATTTGAGATAAATGATATCCAAAGAAGTATAAACTTCCTCCATTTCTCCATGTTTACTGCATCAGGTTTCCTTGGTGAACTGTGGTCTATGAGCTGTGGCAACTGTCCTTTTCTTGTCTCAATCATGTTTACCGAAGTTTGTAATGGTTTGACAGACAACTTAGTAAGTCAATGTACCAAGCATGTGTCTGTGCATGTCTGCATTTGTCTGAGTCTGTCTGTGTCTGTGATTGCCTATTGCAGTCTGTAACATGCTGTCAAAACTGAACAGCAATCAAACCATAGCCATCCATTTGATCAGATCTAATGCATTAGGTCATGTCACTGTGGTAATTACAGCCTTGTTTTCTCATAATCATAAAAAGAGTGATATAATTTACTGGTAGGTGGTTATGCAGAAGTTTAAACTATGCACTTAGATTCTTTGAGCTTGTGGGCACAGTGTGCCCATTTACCACTACCTTATGATCATGAAATGTTTGGTAATTATGGGATATCTCATGATATCTGTGATCCAAAGGCAAAAGGGCCCGAGTGCTATGTTAACTAAGTTATAGGGCCTTTTTTGTGTAGGAGGATAGATATGTTCTGGTTGTGGACAATTCTGAAATATGTATGCCTTGAAATGTTTTCAGATCACATCAAACAATGAATGGTGAAGAACATCATGGATTTTGAACTTATGAAGTATGCATTCAAGAGCATTGGTTGTCTTCTGACATATTTCTTTTTCTCCATATCACTTACATTTTATCAGAAATCTCTTCTGCAGGTCAGTTGCTGGCATGACATGATATTCAGGCTTATGATCAGGCATGAATATTAAGTATCAAAATATGGTGTTATCATTTGTCAAAGTGTATGCCAACTTAATTGTGCAATAAGGCAATTGCAGATTGCACTCAAACTATATTATATGCTTTGAACAACAGTTATGTCACTGCTGAAACTTGAGCAATATAGTAACATGGGTTACCTTCTTGAATGAGATTTATGGTGCAACAATTATTCCTGCAATCTTTAGAGTAGAACACAGTCTTTTTGGTGTCAAAATATGCTATTGTTTTCAGCGGCGGATGAACAAGGTCTGCACTGTTTGCAAGCTAGTAGTTTTTTGAGGGTGACCACCTCAATGCCTTTCAACTGATAATGTTTCTTAAAAATCAAAACTTTCTTCAAGTGTATGCACAAAGTTTGATTTTAGGATTTTACTGGACAAACTCCCTTTAATGCAACAACTGTAATGTTGATTCAAATGTTAGGCATGTTGTGGATCAGATTGGGAAGAAAAACTGTTGCAGGATCAGTGTGTTGGTATGCATGTATTTTTGCTTGTGACTGCATGAAATGCATAAGTTCATGCCACTAACCAGTCAAAAAGCACAAGTTTTGAGACACTTATATATGATTTTTGTAGGCTGCATGCTACAAATGATAAACAAGTTACAAAATTAACCCTGTGTGTTGTATGACACTTCATACTGGTGTGACCTGCAACAGTGTGATGTGCACATGCCATTCTTCTGACAGGAGCTGCGCTTTCCGCTCTCGATCGTACTCGCCCACCTGACCGTCAAGTTTCTCCTGGCGGCCACCGTGCGCAACTATCTCGAGTGTACCTACAACACGCAGCGCACCACGCTCTCATGGCGACAGTTCTGGCGCAAGGTGTCGGCGCCGGGCGTGCTGAGCGCGCTGGATATTGGCCTCTCGCAGTGGAGCTTTGAGTTCATCACCGTGACGCTCTACACCATGACGAAGTCCACGTCCGTCATCTTTATTTACGTGTGCGCCCTCTTCCTACGCATCGAGCAGCTGGTGAGCACACTGCACTCCGGAGCGTTGGCGGGCCGCGAGCGTCTGAGCCTCGGGCGCTGTCGATGGGCCTTGGGCGCGTGCTGCAAGCTGTATGATGCGAAGGGGTGCTGATCGACTCCAGTTAGTTGTTTCCGTGGTCGCCAGCATGTAAACTGCGCTGTAACGAGCGCGCTCGGTTAGTTGGGGCAGGTGTGTCACGCCCCCAACTCAATGTTTTTATTTCCCATTCGCGCTACAGGACGTAGGGCCAGGTATTCGCGCCCAGGGCGGCAACACTTGTACAAATGCAATAAAACCTGTGACACATCCGCCGGGGGCATTGGCGCCTGTCTGCAAGTGCATGGACACAAGGGCGGCCAGTGTCCTGGCTAGGGGGGCATACGTTTGACAAGGGGCCCCTGATAGTGGCACGCCCTTTAAAAATTTGGCGGATATAGCCCTTTTTGAAGCATGCTTTTTCATTTTTATCTTCTCGTACTGGAATGGAAGCCAAAAGCTACCGCAACATCAATTCCGTCTTAAATTTATAGCCAATAAACGGAAGAAATCATGCGTTAATTTGCACTCGGTTGGGGAGGGGGCAATTTGACCCCCACGGAGGTTTTCCGAAATTGTTTCCGAACGGCGCGGCGTGGCCGCGCCAAATTCTGTGTAGCTGTAGACAACTGAATATTGGATCACTCGGTATCGAAACATTTATTTACATTTACATTTAGATATAACCTGTAAGGTCGCTGTCCTACGGCAGGTCAAAGTCAGGTCATGGATTCAGCGAAGACGATGTCTGGGGAATCGTTCAATATGATGCAACAGTGGAGTGTTAGACGACGCCATACATCTGGGAGAGTTTCTCAGGCAATACAATAATTGGATAAAAACATTTAGTTGACGTAGGGTCAGGTATAAAGATCAGACCAAGGCCAAAACTAACCTGTTTTATTGCTCTAGATCTTGCTGTACGGAGTATTTTCTGGTGCTCATTTCAAATTTTTCGTTAACAGGAACTGCAGTATACATCCCTCATGGACTTCTGAAGGGTCAGGATAGGTCACTGGCCTACAATTACCCGGATCAACATTTTGTTTTTAGGAACATTCTGCCGTGCGTAATCTTTGGTGCTTTTTCAAATGCCAAACTCAAAGAACTCTTGTGGGATTTGGGTCACCACGACATACGAAAAGTCAAAAAAGGTCGCTGACCTTAAATTGGCACCGATGACCTGTTAATTAAAGCAAATACCTAAGTTCGGGGACCCTTGGACACCAGTCTGGAATTCTCCCTCGTTTGACGTTATTTGATCCGGAGGTCATGCTCCTGGAACCTTAAATTTTGATATAAGCTAGTTCATATACAGGCCAACCAACGCGCCCTGTGGGTTTTGGCTTTCTAGCTCACTTAGTTTCTGAGATCTCAAGGAAGGCAAATTTACCCTCACCCGAACAGAGGGCATTAAACATGCCACCCGGGCACGTGCTAAACAGCTGCAGAAAATAAATCCCCGGTACTGTTCAATTTACAATTATCCGGGGGCTATTTTTAAACCAACAGAGCTCCGAAGTTTTGCCAGAATTTTTATCTGAGTTATACAGGAGTATTATGGCCCCCGCGAATATAGATAGTAGATGCAAGTGGGTCAGCAATTTGTGTAAACATGACCAAGCCATGCTTCTGTGGAAAGGTTCAACATTGTGTCAGAATCGACCGTGACGTAAATTTCGTAGCGTAGTGTAGAACATGCGCACTCGCGAATCATAGCAACAAAGGCCTCGACGCCAGGCGTTGCAGTCTTCGCAGGCCACGTGGCGTCACACCCACGGTTAATACCAAGCTAGGGTCAACGGACAAAAGTGATGACACATCTGAATGGGGTACGTTTAAACGCTTTAGGGGACAAAATCATACTTGTATAATCTAGTCCGGGCATATACTTCAACTGTGCCATTTTTAGGTTGATGATACGACCGGAGTGGCTTTACAGCGCTGCGAAGTGGGGCTAGGTTCTGATGGTGGGACGGAAACAGAAGCGGATGAATATCTACTTCTCGTATTGTTGTCACTGTTGACCTGTCCAAAATATAAGGTTAAGGATGAGCTGTAAAAAATGCTCACATACTTATCTTTGAACGGCGCGAACTAACTTTGAGGCTCTCCGTAAGCCTGCTTTTACGACGGTTGTTCTCGCGCGCACGGCGCCCGCAACCTGGCGTTACATACAGTGGCCAACGCTGTTCGGTTTTACGCAAGCTGCATACCGGCCGTCGTTGTCCGTGCTTCCGAGATGGCGGGTGCGCAGGTTTAAACCTTTTGATGTAATTTGTTTCCCCATGTCCCCCTGTGCCTCCCTGCCTGGACCACTGCATAGGCATGCTGTACGTGATTCCATTCGTCGCCGTCACGTGGTGTACTTGTGACGTGGTGTGCTTGTGACGTGGTGTGCTTGTGACGTGGCGTGCTTGTGACGTGGTGTGCTTGTGACGTGGCGTGCTTGTGACGTGGTGTGCTTGTGACGTGGTTTGCTTATGACGTGGTGTGTTTTCAGCAATGGTCTATGGCGCTGGTAGTGACGCTCATCTCGGGAGGCCTGGTGATCTTCACGTACGAGTCGACCACATTTCACCTGCTGGGCTTCCTGATGGCGCTGGCTGCCGCGCTGAGCAGGTGAGCAGCTGACCTGGGTGCACGCGCCTCCGCTGAGGCTCGCCGCAAGGCCAGACCATCCACAGGCCCCTGCCATGTGTCAGCCCCCATTGGCCGGCCGCCCGCCGTCAATTACCACAATTGCTATCAGGAGCCCTTCCCGGGGATGGTTCTTGATGAGCCCTTCCTAGCCCTGATCGACTACCAACCTGGCTTTGCAGCCTGCTCAGCCGATTGGGGGGGGGGGGAGGGGGGACACGAGCCGGCTGACCGTGTTGTGAAGGCGGCCTCTGCTGCTCCCTGACGGTACCATGCGGGGTCCTGCGAGCGACCTATAGGCGTCAATCAAACTACGTGACAACAGAATACCAGACGATGTGGAGTCTGGAGAGCAGCCATAAAAAGATCAAAAGCCATTAAACCTAGGTTGGGGCACTGGTCGTCCTTTCTTGGCAAGTCTGGACAGAAAAAGAGATGCTGCCTCGTGTACGTATTGTCCATAGTTTCAGCACACACTCATGCCGACTGAGCAACGCTGCAGGCGTCCTTACGTACGATGGGTGCGGTGAGACCCTCGTTGTCAGGCATGCACTGATTGAATATGCACTGTTTGTAAACTCGTGTAGTTGAAACGTAACAAAAGCACAAAATAGCCTAAGAAGCCGGCACGCTCCATAGTACCAGACATCCTCATCATTTACTACCAACCCCTCCCCGGTCACCCTTTCCTCGTCTCTCCACCGCGCCTCCGTCCTGTCCTCCGACCATAGCTTGGCAGCCGTCCGTCTCCGCCGTCTTGACGCCTCTTTAGCCCTTTGTCTTCCGACCGTAGCTCCACAGCCGTCCGTCCCCGCCGCCTTGACGCCTCGTTAACCCTTCTGTCTTCCGACCGCGGCTCCGCAGCCGTCCGTCTCCGCCGTCTTGGCGCCTCGCTAGCCCTCCTGTCTTCCGACCGTAGCTCCACAGCCGTCCATCTCCGCCGTCTTGACGCCTCGCTAGCCCTTCTGTCTTCCGACCGTGGCTCCGCAGCCGTCCGTCTCCGCCGTCTTGGCGTCTCGCTAGCCCTCCTGTCTTCCGACCGTAGCTCCACAGCCGTCCATCTCCGCCGTCTTGACGCCTCGCTAGCCCTTCTGTCTTCCGACCGTAGCTCCGCAGCCGTCCATCTCCGCCGTCTCGACGCCTCGCTAGCCCTTCTGTCTTCCGACCGTAGCTCCGCAGCCGTCCGTCTCCGTCGTCTTGGCGTCTCGCTAGCCCTCCCAATCTGTCCGCCGCCTGAGACTCCGCTTCTTCTCCCAACCTGCCGCAGCCTTGTTGCATCCGTCGTATCCCTCTAAGCTGCCGGCAAACTCCGGCCACCACTCTCCCTGTCTTCAATGGTCGGTTTAAATGCCACTTTTCTCAGTATTACGTTCAGGATGAACATGAGTGAGCTGTTCGTTCCGCATAAAGACCAGGCTGAGCCTAGTTTTTTGGGAACGAAAGAGCGATTTTGCAAATGTTTTGGTGCAGCATTCTCGATTTATGATTATGATATTGAAATAAAGAAGGTGCGCTTCAATCCACAACCACCTTGTAATCTGATCTCCTGTCATGCAGCGGCGTGAAACCGTCGCTGCGTCGTGAGTTACGGCATATGCATCCAATGTTCAAAGGAGTGGCCTGTCTCCCCTTACTTGGTCACCACTTGATACCTCCAGTGAGCCGGTTGGTAACGTTCCGCTCAGAATATGCAGGAGCTGTGAGGGACCTGGCTATTCCTGTGGCGTGCACGATGACTTGTAGCGAAGCGCCGCTATCGCCATTGCGTCTCTCATAGCTGCAACTTCCCGAGTGAAGCGGTAGGGTCTCCAGGGAGCGAGTAACGGACACGGTGCTGACCGCGCTGAGGACGGGACAAACTGGCCCTGAAAATTGTCGGCTGGTTTCCGATAGGCATCCAGGTATCAGCCGGCGCGGGAAAGCCATGTTAGGCGATGGCGAGTGTTCCGAATGGTGGCGTATTGTAATAAGGCGCGTAGGTGGAACGTAGTGGCGTGGTGTTGGATCTGATTTAATGCTTTTCGTATTCGAATCGTTTCTAAAATGCCAGCAGGGGCCAGAAATGTGTTAACACGCGCTCGGGTGGGGGTGGGGGTCAAATTGACCACCCTGAATGTTTTTTTTTTCCGGAACGATTTCCGAACGGCGCGGCGTAGTCGCGCCAAATTTTGCATAGGTGTAGACAATTGAATAGCGGATTGTTTGGCGTCAATTCAAATGTACCTTGTAAGGTCGCTGACCTGCGACAGGTCAGTCAGGCCATGGTTTCAGCGAAGTCGATTTCTAGGGAATCGTTCAATCTGATGCAACAACTGAGTGTTAGAAGGGTATCCAACCGGCCAACCAGGCGCGTGTTAATCGTGATAATGGCCTGACTGTGTCTTCGTTCTGTTTAATGTGTCCATATCGACTGAACCAGCTTTTTCTGGTGGCCGCCCACAGCCCAAACCGTCACACTTCAAAAGCTGGTCGTTACTGTCGCACACCCCAACAGAAAATGATGCTTAGGTTTACCGAGTAAAAGGAAACTACATGCCATCGTCATGAAGTGTGGCCACATCCGACTCCGCACAGCTGCCAGCCACACCCTTTTGTTCGGTGATGCGATGCGTCATCCTTCGCACACTGCTCGCCCCATCAGTTGGCCAGCGTATGGCCTGGAGCGCGCCTCCGTGTCCATGTGGTGTCGCTACCTTCATCCATTTTCTTTTCCGGAAACAGTTATATTTTTTAATGTTTGTCACAATTGATTTTGCGCCTCTAAATATTGTAGTTAGTGGCGCTTTCGTTCTGCTACAGCACCATTTTGCCATAAAATATTTTACGAGTTATGAATAGTGTGGTGGATTTCTTATCGTATTCATGGCGCTCAGGCGCTGGTAGAAATATGCTGTTTGATAATTTTGTACCGCTGCTGCCATAAGCAGTTGTCTCGGCGTGGAAAGCCGAGTATAACCGTTACCCCGCTATTTATGCGATGCTCGGACATCGCCACTGGTGCGCTTGGCTGCTCCCAACAGAGGTCACCGCACAGCGGAGCCGTGCGGCGCGCGGCTGGCATTACACCCGTGCCGGCAGTGGGCTGCGGTGGACGCTGTCACAGATTCTGATGCAAAAGAAGGAGCTGGGCCTCTCCAACCCCATCGACATGATCTACCACATTCAGCCGTGGATGATCGTCAGTTTGATGCCGTTTGCCGTCTTCTTTGAAGGTGAGCCATCTTGGCGAGCGCGGGCCTCCCTTCACGCGCCTATGACCAGCCTCCTGCGGGCCCTTCGACTGCCCGCGTCCTCCGTATAGCTAGCTGGTAGAACAGTGCTCGGTCACTACTGAAGTACGGCCTTTCCACGTTCCTTGTGCTCCCGGTGATGACATACCCGGCGGGTGGAGCCCAAGCCACCCGACGTATTGAGGCGTGGTACCATTGAAGCACGTCACGGCCGCCACGTTTTTCTCTTGTGTCGGGATGCATGGCCATGTAATGGGCGTTGAACACCGGGACTGCGGGCGTCACATACTGCGATTAGTGTGCTCGTCAGAACACACTGGCTAAAGTAACACGGGTTGGTAGTGTTATTGTGGGTGGAGCAGTGAAGTTTTCTTCCGCAGCTATGTCGATTTGTGACCACTGCACGTTTCGCCGCTTCGAATAGGCAGCCTTTACGAGACTGTGACACCGTGTGACTCGTCTGAGCTGTTGACGAATCTACGGTTCAGACGAACATCTGCACCTTTGTTGTGTTGATGCCGTTCGTACCACCCAGCCCCACCCAGAAGCGTTCCAAGCTCTGCGGCCGTACCGTGTCCTCCCCTGCCCTGCCCTGTCACCCTGCCCCAGCCCCAGCCCTGCCAAGCCCCAGCCCGCTGCTGCCACGGCCCCGGCCCCGACTCCAGGCGGAGCGCGGTCACTCCCCTCTGACGGGCCCGGCCGGCGTGGGCGCCAGGTGCGGCCGTGGCCACGTCGCGCGACCTGTTCCTCTACTCGGAGCCGCACCAGCTGGCCGACTCGGCCGGCCGCGTGCTGCTCGGCTGCGTGCTGGCCTTCATGATGGACCTCTCCGAGTTCCTGGCGCTGCGCGTCACCTCCAGCGTCACGCTCTGCGTGGCCAGCGTGTTCAAGGTACGTCACTCCGCCGACCTCTGCAGAGGTGTGCTGCGCGGGCGTGGTGCTGGAGACGGCGCACTCATTCGCTCTATGCGATGCTGACTACGTG
This sequence comes from Pollicipes pollicipes, assembly GCF_011947565.3. Lineage (NCBI taxonomy): Eukaryota > Metazoa > Arthropoda > Thecostraca > Pollicipedomorpha > Pollicipedidae > Pollicipes > Pollicipes pollicipes. The sequence goes on from NW_023596534.1 coordinate 31,851, forward strand.
ATGGGAGTGTTGGAAGCTCGGGTTGGTGACGCGACGGGGGCTGTGCGTCTCGTCACTTAGAAACATGTGGAACTGGAGTTGGAACTGGAACTGGTAAACAAACATGAAATTTAACGTATTCTTATGCATTTTCCTAAAAGAACACGTTTTGGTCAGAGCGGCAATCATATTAGACGGCCCCTAAGACGGCTCAGACCAATATCTGCCTCTCATACGGCCGGTCAGTGATATCAGATACGTTAGTGGGGAATAAACGGATGGTCACTCGTAATGATCCATGCAGCTTTCGTAGTTGTTTACGTCAGCGCAGTTAAAAACAGGTACTGCATTGCTGATGAAGCCTACATTTGGGTAGTAGGGTAATAAAGCTTTATGTCTGAAGCCGATAGCTCAACAGACACCAGTATCCCCTTGAATACGCTCCACCCGGTCCCGGTGTCAAAGATGCAAACAAGAACCATCATAACACTATCAGCTTCTTTTCTATCGTGTTTAATGTTTTAATAACATTCGCGCCACCTCCTGCCACCACTGTGGCAATAAGCCGCCCCGCCCAATCTCGCGTGTCTGTCTGCGGTGGGTTCCGCGGTCTGCTCTCCGCGTGCCGCCACACGAGGTGCGCGCCCCGCCGCTGGCTGTCCTCCGAGTTGCAGGCTGGCGTGTGACAGTCCGCGGGCCGCCACAGGAGGTGTGTACCCTGCTGCTGGCCATCCTGGTGAACGGCGACGAGCTGAGCGGCCTGAAGGCGGTCGGCCTGGTCACGTGCGTGGGCGGGATCGCGCTGCACGCCGGCATCAAGGCGCGCCACCTGGCCACCGCCCGGCCGGCCGACGTTCGGCCGCGCCACCTTGGCACCGAGCTGCCGCTGCTCGGCGAACACGACGACGACGACGACGACGAGGACGTGCTCTTCGAGAACCGATAGCGACGCGAAGCGCCGGCGGGTCGTGACGTCACGAGTCGCTCTGACGTCACCGGCGGAGGGGTCTCTGTCTCCGCGAACGGCGGAGAGCCAGGGCTCGAGCGCCGCGGCTCAGGGGAGGCGGCGAGCGCTCGGCTCGGGATCTCAACACCAGCGAGCGCCGCTTTCGCGACAACGCTGGCCGGCTGGAGCTTGCGACGAAGGCGACGGGGTACCGGCGCGGCTCAGAGACAAAGGCGGCGGCGTGGCGCCGCCAGCAACCTGTGATAACTAGGTCGCCATCATTCCTTGGGTGTGAGATTGTTCCGTGGCGTGTGCGTGTGGGTGCGCGCCTTCCCGCCTTTGGTGTGATGTGGGATTCAGGTGTGGTGGTGTGACATTCAGCGTGGTGGAACGAGCTCCGCCGTCGGCGCCCGGCCCTCGGCGATCGCGCCGTTTTGGTGCCGGTGTTTTGGACCTGTTGTTAGGGGCTAGCGTTCTCAGGCGAGCTGGTTGCTGTTGGCGACACCCACGTTATCAGAGTTTATGTCGTTGGGAGGGTTAAAATACACCGATATGTTTGTTCTCAGCAGTCTGCTGGCCTCGCGACGTGCCATGGCACCTCAATCTTCCCTTCACGACCAGGTCCCGGAAGTAGAGAATATCGGGGCGAGGATCGCCCACTCGGCTGTCAGGGCTGCCGCCGCAGCATACCACCGCCCCAACCGTCAGCACACTAGCCGTAACACCCTCCGCGGTGCGGGACCCAGCTACTACTGCGGACGTCCCCAACCAGCTGAGTGCACGCAACCGTGCATGTCAAAGGCAACTGTTCGGCAAACCAACATTTCTGTTCCATGTGGTCGGGTCAGGGTCTCCAAAGGTTTCTTAGAAGTGCTCTCGTTCTGAAGAACATCCGCACGAAATGCAAGATGATTTGGGGGTAGAGCATTGGGGGGGGGGGGGGGAATTTAAATGCGTCGATCTTTCCACGCATCTACCTCGTCTATCTGAGCACATTGCTCACCCCTGGTACAGCATGCTCATCTGGCACCACTAATGTTTAGTGATATCATCCAATGGGACAGAACACAGATGCGTAAAGAGTCATTATAGCGCGTGCAAAAAACCTGTCATGGCGCTTTAAGCCGTGCGATCCCCTGACAGCTCGTTAGGACTAGCCCGGGAGTATCGGACCGTTGCCCTCGGCGGTCGCGAAGCTCGAGCATATATCGATATCACCGGGTGGCTCTCCCGCATTAATTATCAAATCTGAACAGAGTGCTCAGGGGCAAATAACACCCCATATTGAATATGACCGAATGGGGTGTGTGCTGACAAGGTGACAGTCGACAGGGCACGATGCTCGACATTGGCATGATTTGGCTCTCAGTCCGGTGTACTTGCCGAGAACGCGACAAATGTAATGTTTCAGCGGAGTGTTCGTGGCATAATACAACTGCACACACCAGTAGAGCTGCTTCTTCGTTTCCTTCACCAGTGGCGTATCGTTCACGAAAAACGGTGGCCCAGCCACTGTCCATCAGTAATGATTGCACACCACACGCCTGCGTAACGCACACTGCGGCCGGAGAGAGACGCGACACGAACAAGCACGACATCGACCAAACTACTGGAATGAAGTGCAGCGGCGTGGACGCGTGACGCGTGACGCGCCGCCGCACGCCGCCCGTCCGCTAAGCTCGGCAACCGATCGGGGCCGAACTCTACACCGCTCCCACAGCACGCGTGACCGGAGGTGACCGGTGCGTCGGTGGCCCCCAAGTTCAAGAGCGTGAACTAAAACACGCATCAGCGAGTCGGCCAGCAGCTAGTCAACTTGCACAGAGCGCACTAGGGAGCACAGAAATCCGCTTCGGAGTCTCACAAGGCAGAAATAGCGTGTCTTTCACGGCCGCCTTCGTGGCGGTCACTGCCTTCGCAGGCTCTTCTAACTGCCTCGCGAGGGCGGACGGTTCAACTGAACGACACCGCGACGGGAGAAACGCTAACAAGCTCAATGGGTGCTTGCCGCCCGTCCGCCACTGCTGGGACCAACAGACGCACGCACCCGACCGTCGAAAGCTGTCACTGAATCAAGCGGAATCTGCCAGCGAGAGCTGGTCATCACAGACAAGCGGCGCACACGCCGGCGTCTAATGTAGGAGGCGCGACTCCGACCAGTTTGGCGGGACTCACGCCATCATTGATCAACGCTTAACGCACTCCAGCTTGGCCAACAAAGGTATTTACATTTTGTTTGGGACCTGGCAATCCCAAACATCGAACTTGATGATACGCCGGTCAGTACCGAATGCGTTTAATAGACCGTCTAAACGTTTCTCGAGATAGACTTGAAAAAACCTTCAGTTTCTATCGGCCTCCAGAGAGCCAAGCCTAACCCAACAAGCGCGCCCATCACGAGCTCGACGCGCCCAGGGGCCCAGTCATGCGGGCCGGTGTCCCCCAGCTACCTGGGCCACGGTCTGGCAGGCAGCAGCGGCGGCGGTGGCGCGAGGGCAGCCTACGTCGGCCGGGCGGCGGCTCCGCGCCATCACGGCTCGGCGTGCCCCACCAGCTGGCGGCGCGCGCGTGCTCGGACCAAGTGGCGCGGACCCCTGCGGCCGTGGTGTCGGCCGCGGACCCGCCCGGGCCGCGGCGACCGCCCGATGTCACACAGAGACTGCTCAGCGGCCGTGGCAGCCGTCGTCAACCCATACGGCAACGAGGACCAGCCCAGCGGCGTGAAGCGAGCGCAACCACTGCAACATTGACCGTAGCCGCCGCAACACCGGCACCGCACCGCGCCCCGTCCGGCTCTGTCCGTAGCCGCGGACCTAGCACAGTCCGCCAGCGTACTCATCATCTTCGTCGTCGTGCTGAACGACGTCCGCGGCGGCACCCGTCGCTCCCTGTGGGCAGACGGGTGCGGGCGGGGGGAGGGGTCAGGTCGGGCCGACACAGCTGCGACCAGCGTAACGAGCTCTGGCTCACGCGGCCGCACAAGTGCCCACCTGCCCATCAGCGGACGATGTGTGACACCGCTGAGGCCCGATAACTGCCAGCTATTTCGTTTCCAACAACTGCGATCCCCCTTGCCTGAAATAACGTGCTCTGGAAGAGAGAGATGACTGGGGATGTCCTGCGAGGAGCAGACACAGGCACAGCGGCGCACAGCTCCTCGTGTGGCGCAGAACGCGTGCCGTCGGCCGGCCGGTCTGGTCCACAGCCGGCCGTAGGAAACGCGCTCTCCGCGGGCAATGGCAGGTGGCTGGAGATCGTCTGGGCTGTCTAAGCGTCTAAGCAAACACCAGGGCCGCGTTCCCCATTACCAACGGCTGCCCACACGTTGCAACCTATGACGTCAGAGGTAGGTGCGTCACAACATCTCATGCGGTTTGGAGGTTAGTCGCTTATGTATGATGTAAGTACTTCAGACATCATTAGTAGCAACTCAAGTAGGTACTTTGCCATGAGGAACGCGGCCCAGCTGATTTGCAGTCCGACACAGCGACAGTGCCGGAGTCCAGCCACAGCACCGGAGTCCAAAGGCAGCGCCGGAGTCCAGCGACAGCGCCGGAGTCCAGCGACGGCGCCGGAGTCCAGAGACAGTGCCGGAGTCAAGCGACGGCGCCGGAGTCCAGCGACGGCGCCGGAGTCCAGCGACAGTGCCGGAGTCTAGCAACAGCGCCGGAGTCCAGCGACAGCGCGGGAGTCCAGCGACAGCGCGGGAATCCAGCGGCAGCGCGGGAGTCCGCGACAGCGCGGGAGTCCAGCGACGGCGCCGGAGTCTAGCAACAGCGCCAGAGTCCAGCGACAGCGCCGGAGTCCGGCGGCAGCGCCGGAGTCCAGCGACCGCGCCGGAGTCCAGCGACGGCGTCGGAGCCGCAGCGCCACCTCACCTGCGACACGGAGACGCTCTGTTGGAAGTTGGCCGCCAGAGCATCTGTCGACTGCGCCTCCGCCGTCGGTGACTTCTCCTGCGGGTTTGCCTGCGGACAAACGTAACAATGTCGCAGGCATCAGAGGCACAACCCGGCAACCAGGTCATGCCCTGTTCCGCCCTCCCCCCGGATGGCCAAAGTCGGGCAAAACGTGGCGTTTTCGGACGATAACAATGCCGTTCTGAAAGCGCCCTTGGCAGTCATGGCGGCAAACAGAGGTGACGGAAGTTCTCCAAGTGTGCGTGCGTGCGTGCGTGCGTGCGTGCGTGCGTGCGTGCGTGCGTGCGTGCGTGCGTGCGTGTGTGTGGGTGGGTGGGGTGGGGGGGGGGGGGTGGGGGTCAGTACAGCCATCTTTGGTTATTCCTGTCCAGTCAACATTCAGACAGACAATGCTAAATCTTCAGAGAGTGGGGCGGAGAGGAGGCGTCTACCCCCGGCCCGACGGTTGCTTCGCCCTTTGCAGCATGACACCATTTTAGCATGAGGACGACGTGTCAGGTGCAAGCAAATATATAGGGCAGGCAAAGGACGCGATGGGTGAAGGAAACGCCGGGAAAGGCCAGACCACCTTAAATAAATACGCAGCTCCATGGACGCGTCCATCGCCGCAATATTCCAGTCAGAAAGCCATCTGGGAACCCTACCGTGACTTCGGGCAGCTTCAGGCTGGCGGCCAGCTTGGCGTAGTCGATGTCCATGTGTTTGATGAACGACGAGCCGAGGGCGCGGCGCGCCAACTCCGGATCCTCTTCCTCATAGCCCTCCAGCAGCTGGGATAGCGTGCCCACCTGAGGTCGGGAGTCGTAGGGTCAGATGGTGAGCTAAGCTGAGGGAGGGTGGCCACCTGCGGTCAAGAGTCACAGGGTCAGAGGGTGAGCTCAGCTGAGAGAGTTCTCCATCACCCGCGACTCCGGTCAGGAGTGAAGGGGTCAGAGGGTCAGCTCAGGTGGGAGAGGATGGTTACCTGTGGTCACGAGTCACGGGGTCAGAGGGTCAGCTCAGCTGAGAGAGGGTGATCACCTGTGGTCACGAGTCACTGGGTCAGAGGGTCAGCTCAGGTGGGAGAGGGTGGTCACCTGCGGTACGAGTCACAGGGTCAGACGGTCAGCTCAGGTGGGAGAGGGTGGTTACCTGCGGTCAGGAGTCGTGGGGTCAGAGGGTCAGCTCAGCTGAGAGAGGGTGGTTACCTGCGGTCACGAGTCATGGGGCCAGAGGGTCAGCTCAGCTGAGAGAGGGTGGTCACCTGTGGTCACGAGTCACGGGGTCAGAGGGTCAGCTCAGGTGGGAGAGGGTGGTCACCTGCGGTACGAGTCACAGGGTCAGAGGGTCAGCTCAGGTGGGAGAGGGTGGTCACCTGCGGTACGAGTCACAGGGTCAGAGGGTCAGCTCAGGTGGGAGAGGGTGGTTACCTGCGGTCAGGAGTCGTGGGGTCAGAGGGTCAGCTCAGCTGAGAGAGGGTGGTCACCTGCGGTCAGGAGTCGTGGGGTCAGAGGGTCAGCTCAGCTGAGAGAGGGTCGTCACCTGTGGTCACGAGTCACGGGGTCAGAGGGTCAGCTCAGGTGGGAGAGGGTGGTCACCTGCGGTACGAGTCACAGGGTCAGAGGGTCAGCTCAGGTGGGAGAGGGTGGTTACCTGCGGTCAGGAGTCGTGGGGTCAGAGGGTCAGCTCAGCTGAGAGAGGGTGGTTACCTGCGGTCAGGAGTCGTGGGGTCAGAGGGTCAGCTCAGCTGAGAGAGGGTCGTCACCTGTGGTCACGAGTCACGGGGTCAGAGGGTCAACTCAGGTGGGAGAGGGTGGTCACCTGCGGTACGAGTCACAGGGTCAGAGGGTCAGCTCAGGTGGGAGAGGGTGGTTACCTGCGGTCAGGAGTCGTGGGGTCAGAGGGTCAGCTCAGCTGAGAGAGGGTGGTTACCTGCGGTCACGAGTCATGGGGTCAGAGGGTCAGCTCAGGTGGGAGAGGGTGGTTACGTGCGGTACGAGTCACAGGGTCAGAGGGTCAGCTCAGGCGGGAGAGGGTGGGTACCTGCAATCCGAGATAATGGGCAGGCATCACAGCTGGGACAGAATGTCCATCTGCTATCAACTGGTTATGTGGCCAGGGACGACAGCCAGTTGTGACAGGGTGATATCTGCGGTCAGCCCAACCAGCGCCCAGTGAAGACATCTGGCGGCAGGAGGGACGGCGGACGAGTCCGCTCCCAATGGGCTGCTACGAAGCACTGGCGGGGCGTCAGCGTGTTGACTAATCATAGCTTTCCTTACATACAAGATAGGATCCCATACAGCAGAGCTAAAACACGATACCATTGCAGGCCTTGGGACATCACGAAAACTGCCAAGAACAAATGGAGCTCGCGTTAACGAATTAATTAACCAATAAATGCCAAAAAGGCCAATTGCCGGCGGCAGGGCGGCACCGCCGTGGACTCGCCTCCTCGGCCTCGCAGTAGTTGCCCCACTCGTCGAAGGCCTTCCTGGCGGCGACCACATCATCCCTGGCGAGGTGAAGCAGCACCAGCACCACCGTCAGGCGGCCCAGCTGCGCGGCGTCCTCGAGCTCCTGAGGGCCGGCGGCACGGGGTCAGCGGCCGGCCACAACCACGCGGGGTACGGGGCAGAGAAGCAGTCCCATGTCAGGAGGCTGCGTCAGGCGGCCCTAGCGACCGATCAGAGTCCAAGCCAATCTCTGGTGTCGGCGGCATAACTTGACGGAAAGCTGTTGATAAACATCGGCACTTCGTACGGACTACCTGGGAACGGCACGGCAGAATGATTGCGATGGAAGAAGCGAGCGCAATGAAAAAGGAATGACGAAGGTGACACGGCCTTTTCACAGCCCTTCCCTTCCCCATCCTCGCCTGCCGGTATCCTGGCTCATATGCTGGCCCCCACCTCACCTGTTGGTACCCACCTCACCTGCCAGTCCCCACCTCATCTGTCGGTACCCTACCTCGCATGCCGGCCCCCACCCCACCTGTTGGTACCCCATCTCACCTGCCGGTCCCCACCTCACCTGCTGGTAACCCGCCTCATCTGCCGGCCCCCTCCTCACCTGTTGGTACTCCGCCTCACCTACCGGCCCCCTCACCTGTTGGCACCCCACCTCACATACTGGCCCTCACCTCACCTGTTGGCACCCCACCACACATACTGGCCCCCACCTCACCTGTTGGTACCCCACCACACATACTGGCCCCCACCTCACCTGTTGGTACCCCGCCTCACATACTGGCCCCCACCTCACCTGTTGATACTCTGCCTCGCCTGCCAGCCCCCCCCCCCCCTCACCTGTTGGTACCCCATCTCCCTGCGGACGGACACCACGGCCTCATCGTAGCGACCCAGGCGCACCATCAGCCGGGATGTCTTCGAGGTGTAGTTGGCTGGCGACAAGAGCAATGTGATCGTGTCTAGCCCGTTCTGTCGGTTAAACTGCGCGCCCACGCGCTGTCGAACAGATTTCCGTCACGTCTACTACAACCTCCTTCGCTTCGTGGGAACACCAGCGGGAAGAAACAGAGAGTGTTGGAAGATGTCACGACGTAAGTGCTACGGCAAAAACTCCTGCCGACAGATGCGTTACGTTAGTTATGCTCACTATTACATCTAATGCACGAGCTTGTGCAGCCTGTACTTGTACGCGACATTACCTCCACTGCAAAGACACACATGACGTGAGTGTCACACCACAGCACTTCTACTGTGAAAAACTATACCCGGCATTACTGACACAGCAAATACTTGTCCGGTCTTTGCTTATACGCGACATTACTCTTACTGCAACGAGCTATAGCAGATGACATCAGTGCTACACAATAAAACTTTAAGTCATAAAATATGTTATTTAAACAAGCATATGTCCGTCTGTCTACTGTAAAAAAACCATGTAGTCTCGACTTGTCAGCGATTTTACTTCTTCTTTGGAGCATAGTTATGTGAAATTTGTGCAAAAATGTGGTAAATACAACATAAGATGACATAATAAGCAACAGCTTTTCGATTAGCGCAACGAACGTTTATCTGTATAACTAAATGGCTTTTCGTATTGGCAAAACATACATTTTAGTTGTAGTATTGTCCAGTTCAGGTTCCTTCCTAAGCTGTGAACTGTTCCTACACCGCTGTTGGGTGTCCACGCATGCTGTGTTCCACGGCGAGCATCAGTAGAAGAAGTAGTGCTACGCATACCCTTAATATGATACGTGTTTTTGCAGAAAACGTAATGACGATGATAGATTTTCACGCACACGTTCTGTCGCGTAGCAATTATATTGCATTTAAGTCTTTGCAGTAAAGGTAACGACAAACACACGTCTGTGGAGCATATCTTTTGTCGTGTGGTACTCAAACCGTGTGGACGTCTTTACGGTAGAATAAATGCCGTAAATAAGCAATGGTTGTGCAAGTCCTTGCAGTGGGTATAATGATGGGTATGAGCATTGGAAGTATAAGTGTCGTCGCATAGCATTGATCTTGCGTACAAGTTTCTGCAGTAAAAATAATGTCATGCATAATTTCTGAATGTATAAGCGTTCGCAGTAGAAAAAAATGACGAGTATACATTTGTCCGGCGTAAGTTTTGTCGCATAGCAATAATGTTGTGTATCAATATTGGCCGTGAAAGTAATGCTAATGTCGCAGTAGCAGTTTCTGTTGTGGCACTTATGTTATGGAACCGCATTATAAGTCGCATATAGTAGGATAATATTGCACACGAGGACATGCAGAAAAAAACAATCCGCTGACCAAAGCCACCCGGCATCGTATCAGTGAGGTAAAGCCATGAACGCCGGGTTATATCAACCAGTGCACCCAATCGGAAGGGTCAGGGCGACCACAGGACACTTCTGAATGGCGATGGTGTAGCAACATCACACCATGCCAAGGGGGCACTGACCTGCTGTACATCACAGGCGGGAAAGGAGGGTGCACCGACACCACTGCCGGGAAAAATGGCTTCACCGGCGGAACCATCCAATGAAAGGATAATTAGGACTAGTGGCATAACGTCACTGGAGGGCAGTTAGACTCAGTGGAACGGCACAGCCAGGGGAACACAGTTGGGTTCCCAGCATTGCACCGTCAGGGGGGGGGGGAGAGTTTGGCCTACCAGCGAAACAGGGAAGGACAGTTGGACCCATCCGCCCAACATGGCCGAGAAGGATAGACCCTGGCGCTACCTTGCTGCGCAAAGAACAGTTGGACGCACCATCGCTGCACCATCCGGGAGGGGGGGGGGGGGGGGGGGGGGACAGTCGAACCCACCGGCGGTGCGCGGCCGGTCCTCCAGCATGACCACATCGGTGGCGCGCTGGTACAGCGGCACAGCATCGGCCGGCCTCGACGTCTCCAGAATCTTGGCCGACTTCTCCAGACATTGCGCCGCCGACTCCGGACTGCCGTGTTGCTGGAACGGCGCTCGCCGTCAGCGCGCGCGGGACTGCGGCCGCGCAGCTCAGACACGTCCGAACGGGTCACGTGAGGAGGCTGCGCGGCTCAGACACGTCCGGACGGGTCACGTGAGGAGGCTGCGCGGCTCAGACACGTCCGCACGGGTAACGTGAGGAGGCTGCGCAGCTCAGACAAGTCCGAACGGGTCACGTGAGGAGGCCGCGCGGCTCAGACACGTCCGGACGGGTAACGTAAGGAGGCCGCGCGGACACAATCAGCGAATCCGCATCGATGTCACCCAGCCCAGCACGGAGGCGGCGTCCTCTGAGTGCATAGCATACTCCCGACCGTCTGAATATGTGTGCTCAGGACGGCCGGCGCAGACCGCAGGCTCGCATCTCACCGCACCCGAACTCCGCACCGCCAACCGGAACACCGCACCAGAACCCAGCATCGCCCACCGGAACACCGCACCCGAACCCAGCACCGCCCACCGGAACACCGCACCCGAACCCAGCACCGCCCATCGGAAAACCGCACCCAAAACCTGCACCGCCAACCGGATCACCGCACCAGAACCAACCACCGCCCACCCGAACACCGCACCCGAACCCAGCATCGCCCATCGGAACACCGCGCCCAAAACCTGCACCGCCAACCGGATCACCGCACCAGAACCTAGCACCGCCCACCGGAACACCGCACCCGAACCCAGCACCGCCCACCGGAACACCGCACCCGAACCCAGCACCGCCCAATGGATCGTGTGCACCTCACCGCGTGGTCGCGTTTCCCACCTGGAAGAGTTTGGCGGCGCGCTCGCAGAGCGTGATGACGGTGGGCAGGTCGGCCAGCTCCTTGCTCATCAGCACGCCCTGCTCGTAGCACTTGGCCGCAGCGAACAGCGACCCGTTCTGCTCGTGGCAGTTGGCGGCCTTTGCGAGGCAGTCGCGGCACTCGGCGTGGGCGCGCACCGTCTTGTAGCAGGTGGCTGCCGCGGGCAACAGGTCAGACCCACGTGACGCCGCCGCCCAGGTGCCAACCGGCCAGCTGACGGCGCGTCAGCTCGGGACGCCCCACTCTCGGGCATCCAGTCGGAGACACACACCGGCTGCAGATTCATAGTGATGGCTACATGTTTTGTAACTGCCCACGATGAGCGTGCCATTTTAAGTAGTACACCGTCTGGTGCAAAGGGGCGCTGCACTAAGCACAGCGCCCAACAGTCCAGTCATCAGCCGGGCGGAGCCGACAGCAGCACAGCAGCAGATCTAAGCGCATGTATTCAAGAAACAAGTCAGGAGCGGCGTCATTAGCTGGTGCTTGGAGCTATTAACGTACGTCGCGCTTACATATGTACGTCGGGTGGTGATCAATGAAAACAGTCTGACGCAATATAGGTAAGTCAGCGGGCATCGGAGTTGTTCGCAGTACGAGGCCACCTTCACTGGGTGGAATGCCGCACTTCAAGCCAGTGATCAGCACGACTAAACATCGCGAATTTGACAGGGCCAGAGCCTTTCCAAGGAGCCTTTCCCAGGAATACGACCTGGTGGTAACTGATCAACTTATCAGTAAAACGACATCCAGGCTCTTGAACAAAATCAGATGCATGGCTATGCTTTCACATTCCGTTCACCATTCGCGCACATCATTATGGGTTTTTGTGCATGATTGGGTAAACCCATGAGTAACAATGTGACACATTGATCGGCGATATAGCTCTCGCACAGAGCTCCGAAGTAATGGGTCTTTTTAAAGCATGCACTTCACATGATGCATGGCCAAGCAGGCACCTACTGATGATGATGATGATGATGGTGATAATGATAAAGGCTTGTTGACCACCTAGGTCATGTGGCACCTGCAGGTGTCTATTGACACTGGAAAAAGATTGTCAAGAGGTGGTTGAAACTCAAGATGTTTGTCAATTTCCATACCATTTTGAATGGTGCAACTTTCAGTGATGGCAGCAGACTCTAATTCAACATACACATGAACAGATGATGCAACAAAGCCTTCATCACAAAAGAAGCAATCCAAAATCAACAGATTGAGCTGTGAGCTGTCACAATGGCAGGACAGCTTAGTGTGATCTGCACATGGCAGCAATGCAAAGGATATGCACAACAGATACTTGGTTTATGGTTGTCATGCTTCTCTATTCAATTCTGTGTCAGATGACTGCATTGCACACAGCTATTCATATTTCATGACTGGAGTTGAGGCATAAATAAAACTGCCTAACAAATTAGTCACATATATGTGGAACAGCAGGTAGAGCCAGCCAATGATGGCTGAGGAGTTCACAAACTCACAATAAATATCAGGTTTGGAAACAATGGCAGCAGGGCCAATAACATACTAGAGCGAGTCCTGTTTTGTTTTTGTTATCTGGTTTTGACAGATTGTCTGCAATGGAAGACCCATCTAAATATGCAAAATCAAATTATTAGGAAAGGTTGCAAATCAGACAACATATGGTCATGCACATGTTTCTTAGTCAACAACTAGTGTAAGCAGGTAGGTAAGTTCACAGATGTTTTTGTGTGGAACATATAATATATACTCACCTGCTTTGTTGTATTCATCTGCAGCTGAGTCTAGATCTGGCTTCCATTTAAAAAATGATGTTTTCAGGCTGAAAACAAAGCATATGCATTACAAAACAAGCACAACCTACACATTAAGATGAAATAAATAATATGCACAGTAAAAAGTTCCTAAGCTGTGACATGAATAAATACACCACAATGCTAATGGTAGAACAAATAAAGGTTTATTGAAAATACTTTGAATAAGCAACTGCTATATACATACACTCATCAAATGTTATTGTGTGATGCAAGTTATAGCCATGATGTGTGACTAATAGACATTCAAGCAAACACACCCCTCACATTACAGTTATCAATGAAACACATCTAGTAACCCTGGATGTGCTTTACATTATTAGCTAGACTGCTTACTATTTTTCAGCTTCCTTTATGTGTGCCAAGGCTTCTTCTTTCTTACTTGACATGATTCAATGCTGGAAAGGACCAAAAAAATTAGCTGACTCAACAGCACATTCCAATGGCCAAGGAGAGCAGCCAAGCTCTTCCAATATGACATCATTTTGACAACACCCCATCAATGCTGCAGCACAAGGTTCAGCATGCACAAGGGTTTTCATAGTATAGAGAGCACAGTACATGGAAATGCTCAAGAAAGCAGAATAAAGTTCAAATAAACATGCTTAACTAACAGTCATGCAGTTCATTATTGTGCCAGTATTGGTAACAGGTATGTAACAGGAGAAGTAATACTATATGATAGCAATATTGCTTTAAGAAGCACAAACACACCTAATTAGAATGCTAGCAATACTGATGCAACATTACATGAGCTGTTTGAAAACACCACAATGTGTGTGGGCTTGAGGCTGTTCTGCTCATGTTAAATGTAACTGCAGTCATGCTTGAGGGCTCCAAAAACACATCACATCCATTTGATTAGGATGTACTAGGGCCACGCAACATTTGCCCATAATGATTATGAAGCACCTAATGTTTTAACAGAAGCAAGCTATGGCTGCCTGTGAATGTTCAGTACTATCAACCATCCATATCAATCAGCATAGTTATTGAGCTCACCTTCAGTTTACCAAATAAATATTCACAGCTGCCAAATAGGTATCACCTTCATGCAACACCCACTAAATGAAGCTGGATCCTCAAACACCATTACTTCAATCATAGTGCAAATGAAAATAAGGATCATTGTGGTTTCAGACCTCACTGACTGCCCAGGCACCTTTGAGCCATCCTACAAAAATAATATGCTGTGCCACATGCCTACATGTCTTAAAGCCCTGAACCTTGAGTTCAAATGTGCAAAACTCAAGCCAGGATGCATCCCACTGATTTTTTTTTTTTTGGTTACCTCAGCACAAGAAATTGGCATTACATTTCTGTAAAATCTCATTCTCAGCATAATAATTGCTTGAAAAATCGGCTTTCTATGCACTAAAATTGGCAGAACTGTGCATCAAATGCAAGCAAATAAAGGTGTGTGTATACACCTTGCTGTGACATCTCTGCTATGCCCATTCAACATCTTGATGTCTCTGCTGTACCATACATGTTCAGAATAACCTGTCCTCGCAGTCTAAATAATTTTGAGAGTGGGTACCTTTAATTTATATGTCATGCAACAAATATAGCTCAGTGTCATAGCACTGTAGGGATGGAGGCATTGAAGCTTGAAGCGCCATGTGCTGCTCATGCTCAACTAGCCAAGCAAGCTATACTTGTCATTTTATATGGCCATTGGCCACTCCTTCATGTTCCCAAGGATAGCTGCCCAGATCCAAGAGTTTTGATGTTCCTTCAATATAATAAGGTGAAGAAACAAGCTCGATGCCATGCACTTCGTTTATTTAGGGAGATGCATCTTTCACCGAGCGGGAAACTACTGACAAATATTCACCTTGCACGTTACATCTCACCCAAAAATTCCAGCAAACCCCATTCAATGCAAACTTACAAGTCAAAACGCTCTCGATGAGAAGCTAGCTGATCCCTAACCGAAACGCAATGCGCTCATGGGTCTGACAGACAGGTCCCGCAATTAACCTGCCTCGCCTAAGACTCAGTTTTATTGATCAAGTGCTGACAGCTGGCCTGACTGTGGGCGATCTGATGCCATTCTGCCGTATTTTGTCGAGTATGCGCAGTTTTGAAAAGCATACAATACTGCTACCAGACCGAAGATTTGGGGCACATGATATGGCTGCATACATAAAATATGCGAAGAGCGACTGAAGAGAGGCACAGGGACGCCAGACGACAATGCGTTGGCAAAAGGCGATAAAAACGGGTAAACGCGTCGACATATCTCCCTTCTGCCGTCTCATCATATACAGCATGCTCTTCCCGTGACGGTGTGACGTCCACGAAGTTGTCAGTTTATGTATCGATTTTTTCAGGTTGTTAGTTCTGATCACGATGCAAACGCGCTACTCAACCTGACTTCTTTTTTCATTTTCACGTGACCTTCAAGGCAACATTTAAAATCAAACAACAGGGAGCTCCATATCATCCAAAAGTTATCGGCTGATTTCGCAGTTTTGGGGATCAGAATTACGTTCAGCACACAAACTCGGCCGCTCTTTGACATCAACTGCAAGGCAAATGACGTGTAACTCCACATCGCGCGAAGTTACCGACCGATTTCGCATTTTCAGGCATCAGAATATTTATTAGAGTATAAACTAGCGTC
The DNA here is from genome assembly GCF_011947565.3 of Pollicipes pollicipes. Classification (NCBI taxonomy): domain Eukaryota; kingdom Metazoa; phylum Arthropoda; class Thecostraca; order Pollicipedomorpha; family Pollicipedidae; genus Pollicipes; species Pollicipes pollicipes. The sequence goes on from NW_023596534.1 coordinate 47,348, forward strand.
CGTCATAAATGCTCGAACTCTCAAGGTGAATCTTCAAGGTGGGAATCTGCATGCACATACCGCGAATTGCTTGCATTGGCCCTGTGCCTTCGGCGACATTACTGATCATCTTCCCACGGGCACACGAGCATAGCTAAGGTAGTACTGCCTTTATTCAGTGCACATGTAACAATGTCTCATTAACAGATACGAAAAAACAATGACCCTCGTTGGCAGTCGTTCTGGGTTGGCTTGTGGAATGGTGTAGCGCGCGCGATCACACGACCGGCGGAACCCCGACGAACAGCGGTGACCCAGTGGCCAGAGATCCCCGGGGAAGTAACAACAAGCCGACGCCAGGGCAGATCAGGTGATCTTCACCTGACCCCTCTCATGATGAAATCACATTGATTGCTTGGACCGACCACGAAGACCAAAATTTAGTCTCATAACAGACCTCCACTGCGATCAGATTGAGCTCCTACGTCTCCTTCAGAGATCAACGCGTCTGGTTGATAGTCCCTCGATGTAAGACAGAGGGGCAGAGTTGGGGTTCCACCAATATGATAATCCCACACAACGGCAGTCATGGATGGCTCATCGCATACAACATCTGCACAACATGAACGCGCTTGGTCCCAAGCCACTCCAACCCAAAATAGACACAATTTCAAGAGATTCGTACGCAGCAGCACAAACGAGAACTGGTACAAAATAACAAAGGCAAAACATTTGTGTAGCACAAAAGTTGACATTATGAATGCAAACGCACGATAATATAACTATAGCCACCGAGGAGCGGTTGCGATAAATTTACAGGCAGTTTGCGTGTGATCGAAAACGCTGAGGGATATTGAACTTGGGCGGATATTTTAACAAGTCACATTAGGAATATATACGAGCATGGCCAACAAACCGACACATGGACGAAAGTGGTAGTGCGACACCAGTTACACCAGTGTCCGATCACAAGGCCTGGTAGCACAACAAAGCCATAATTTTATGCTGCAATCAGAAAATATCACCAAACCCAGAAAATGGGAGAACATGGAATGGAAACCCAGCCTGCGATAGGACACATCTGATATGCTGTGGAATGGTCCGTACCTTTATCCGTTGCCTCGCGACCCGTTCGCAACGCAGCATTTACGTTCAACGACATTTCAGAGTAAAACACTTTACAATGCCGCCTGTTTTAGTATTGACGCTTTTGCTACTTCATAAGCGTTTATGCGCCATTCTGTCCTGGAACCTACACGGACTCATGGTCTTCAGCGCAGATCTAGAGAGCATTATCGGGAACAAACTCAGACGATGCATACCAGCAAAAGTGCTACCAGTTCACATGCCAAAAATATAACAAAGGCACTGCTATGAACATGTGCCCATGGCTGCATTACAAGCCACGAACCGAACACAATAAGGCCACACCAAAGGTCGGCTGAACCACCGCATGATCACAGACAACTGAAGTCACTTCATTACAAGGATCCCGAACTCAAGGAGAGCACGGACCGTCACGATCAATGCATGTAGGACGGACAGCTCGCGACACCATCACCAACTTCACCAGGCCCAGGTGGCCGCCGAGTATGGCAGCCAGCCTTCAAACCCCGGCACCGACTTCACCAGGCCCAGGTGGCCGCCGAGTATGGCAGCCAGCCTTCAAACCCCGGCACCGACTTCACCAGGCCCAGGTGGCCGCCGAGTATGGCAGCCAGCCTTCAAACCCCGGCACCGACTTCACCAGGCCCAGGCGGCCGCCGAGTATGCAGCCAACCTTCAAAACCCGGCACCGTCTTCACCAGCCGCGCCGCCAGCGTCGCCGGCGCCGCCTCAGTCCCGTCATCACAGCTCCGGGTGAACGAAGTCGAACTGCTGCGAAGGCGCGCCCGAGCAGGGGACCACCGCCAGCAGGTGCATCGCCTCTATGCCGTCCCCGTCCAGACAGAGGTTGGACGAGAGGTGTTGCAGCTGGCCGCTCTGTCGACAGACGGCGGGTTGGACGGGGTTAGCGAACGCCGCGGTGTTTGGCCGCTCTGTCCACAGAGGGAGAGCCGGGCGGGGTTAGCGAAGACCGTGGCGTCTGGCCGCTCTGTGGACCGAAGGAGGGCCGGCGGGGTTAACGAAGACCGTAGTGCCTGGCCGCTCTGTGGACCGAGAGAGGGCCGGGCAGGGTTAGCGAAGACCGTAGTGCCTGGCCGCTCTGTGGACCGAGAGAGGGCCGGCGGGGTTAACGAAGACCGTGGTGCCTGGCCGCTCTGTGGACCGAGAGAGGGCCGGGCAGGGTTAGCGAAGACCGTGGTGCCTGGCCGCTCTGTGGACCGGAGGAGGGCCGGCGGGGTTAGCGAAGACCGTGGTGCCTGGCCGCTCTGTGGACCGAGAGGGCCGGGCAGGGTTAGCGAAGACCGTGGTGCCTGGCCGCTCTGTGGACCGAAGGAGGGCCGGGTAGGGTTAACGAAGACCGTGGCGTCTGGCCGCTCTGTGGACCGAAGGAGGGCCGGGCGGGGTTAACGAAGACCATGGTGCCTGGCCGCGCTGTGGACCGAGGGAGGGCCGGGCGAGGTCAGGAAAAGCCGCGGTGTCCGGCAACTTTGTGGGCAGACCGGCGACTGTGGCATCTCGTTCAAAACTTCAGTGTCATTGGAATACACAGCAAAGCTACACTTTGGTGAAGGACTCCAAACGAAAACGTGCCAATTCAGTGTCAAACAAATATGCCGAAATGGCGATAGTGGTTAAGGGTAATGTTTCACATCTGAATGTATTGGAGCAAGCATCAGACATGGGGAAATAAGATTATAAGAACTATCGGTGTGCTCTCAAGTGTCAGAGACCGTTCAAGACAATATAATTGTCCTATTTAGTTCATGCAACACTCGATGCATCAACGTTTCATCACGTAGTGGAACATCCTTATGACGTCCTGTCGCCGCCAGACTGACCGTGTCAGAATTGCCACTGTAACAGACGGGCCGACTCACATGTAGCACTTCAATCTCCAGGAAGGTGATCTCTAGCACGTGGCGATGCTGAAGGCGTTACTGGACCAAATATCGCCGTGTGGTCCTATTCTGTCCCTTTCTCGTGATGTTCTCACATATTTGCCCGTGATTTTACACTGTTAACTTATATTCACATCATCGATTAAGGTGCTATTCTTTGGTCGTTCGATTCCCTATCAAATTTCTGTAAAAGTTCGTACCAATATTTCACTTCCTGTATCATTCGATACAAAGTGTGAGCCGTGTTCGAATCATCCGCCCCTCTCATCCTTCCTCTCGCCTCAACCCTTATCCTCGCGACCCCCGTTTGTCCGGGACAGGTTGCATGCGCCCGGAACGAGTAAGCCAAGAGGCTTCCTAATGGGGACCTCGTACGTACGCCAGGCACGTGCCGCACAGAGGAGTCTCTGTGCGGGCTTTGGCCTTGAGTACCACATGGCCAATGGGGCGGAAGCATTCGCGTGACATTCCTATGGGATAATGCATGCCTGGGTGGCATTGAAACAGTCCGCACAGGTTTAAGAGCGTCTAGCTCAGAAACCAGATGCTTTCAAATCTTAAAAAGGCCAGGGCTTTGAAGTGCGTTGAGTGATCTTTAAAACAGCCATTCCCGTTGAAAACTCCACACAAATTTGGAACAATCTCTGTCATCCAACCGTCAGTCGTTATGAATATGATATATAACAATCATTTATCGTGGTAAGGCTGATCGAGACGTTCAAAATAATAAGCATCAACTTCAAGAGTGTGCCAACTTGTTTGTACTTTTCACTTATTGTACGATCAAACGCACACGCTTTAATAAAATAACCGGTTTTGTCGAAATCCTCTAGAACATTTCGAACCTGCATTTTAAAGTAGCCGCTCCTGCGGGGAAAATATAATTGCACTTCGTGCCCACCACTATGAAAGTAATGCATTTCATTTGCCATGCTTTTTCCACGTGAGTGTTCTGTAATGTTTGCAACACGCTAATTCGTCAAAATATTGGTGTGACAAATGCTACGAAAGCTTAAAACATTCTGTTTACATAAAGGTATGCGAACATGAAGCTTTTTTCTCGCGAATGCAACAAAACGTTTCACTACGTCTTTGGTTTCTCCCTGTGGCGTTTACCACCGCGACTCTCTTCGAGGCCCACTTTGCCTTTGGGAATGGGGGCATCACATGGTCCACAGTACTCCATTGGTTCAAATTTCAACCAATGCATTTCTTGTTCTCCCATTTTCAACCAATGCCGCTTCTGCGAGAGAAAATGTATATATGCGACAATAAAATAAGCAAGATTGATATCCTTGTTATGTGTAGACGGCGCTGTAGTCGCGCTACCCAGTGCCACGTTAGACGTAACTGGTCACGACGTTTCACCAGATTTTGTTCTTGAAATATGCGCCAACTGTGGGGCATTCCCTTCAGGCTTGGAAAGCTCCGCTTTGTTGACGCTCCAGCGGGGGTTGAAATGAGGACTAGATAATCCAAGCGTATTTAAGTATGGTGGGGGAACGATGAGGGCAGACGAAAGTCAAAGATCGAGAGCAGGAAAGGTGATGTTGGCGTGCGTGTGTTAGTGTTTGATCACTGAGAAAGACAAGACCGTGTGCAGTTAAAAGCCAGCCGATGAGGTGTTCTCGGGGACTCGTGCTAGTGCATCTCCAGGCTTGGTGATGAGCGTTTAAGTCACCTAGGATCATACAGGGAGCTTATTTCTTGTTGAAAAGAGTTGGAAGTGTGGCCCTCGTTTGAGTTAAAGAGACGTTCACCAGAACCAAGAGCCAAGGGAATTGCATCTGTTGGTTGTTCAGCAGCCTCTTCAAAATGGGTCATAGTCCCAGATCTTGAAATGAATAAAATTCAACAGTTTCACTTAAGGTTAGTTTATAAAAACACGTGCAGAAATAACTGTTTGCAGACTTGGAGATTATTGTGGTAACCCTCATATTATGAGGCTTAGTGTGAGCACCTTGGAACCGATGCAATGCCTTTTTATGTTAGTTATGACCAAACATAATACAGAAGGGATGGATGTGATATCAGGTTTCTTACACCTTGTTCTTTTGGCACTAACCAAATTTCAGGGTTGGGTATGAGTACCTAGAATGAAAGATAAAGTTGGCGGGCCCATGCGGACTTTCGGGCGGGGGGGGACACTTATCTTGCGGGGCGGGTGGGGGCTTTTAAATTTGGGTGCGGGGCGGATGCAGGCATTCCAAATCAAAATAATTGGCAGCTTTAACGGGTAGGCACCGCATCAGGGCCCGTTCGATCTGCCGTCTGCACCACTGTTAGCTGGAACGCGCCACGTAATGCATGCTGACGGAGTGCCCGGTATGAGGGCTGACGGAAGTTTTTTTTTAACTTAACCTTCCCTTTTTCTTTAACCTTTAATTACTCCAAACCTCACACTTACTCTGGCTTGTCGCCAACCACGCCACACTGCCTTTAAAATGGCGTATCGAGATGTGGCTTACGCTCCAGTATCACTCCCATCTATCCCATGCGTGAGCTGAGTGTTTCTTCCCAGTCCCGTCTCATTCAAATTTCTTCCCTTCCCATTTGACACGTTCGCGATTTTTTGTAGGAAAGGACTAACGATCCTTCACTGCTAATTGTTCTGACATGGAGCCAATTCTCTAATTGAACTTGTATTGACTTGACACTTGTAATAGGAAAGCCCATGTTCGAGACACGGGGCGCTTCGTTCCTGTTCTCTTTTTCGTCCTATTTTTCGAACGATCTTTTACGGTTACTGTCATTGTCATTGTCATTGGGGCTTTACGACACACTCAGCTGCTGAGGCTATATATGGCGTCGCCTGCCTCTCACCCTGGCGGGAAGGGCGGGCAACGCAGGGAATCGAACCCCGCACCTCTGGTTTCCCAGACGCGCAGTGGTTAACGCAGACGCGTTACTTTTACGGTTACTCTAACGCTGTTCATTTTCTGGGGAACACAGTTACACACCAAACAAATCACCGTCAATCACTTTGTCATGGCTGGTCTTGAGAGCCCAGTTTCCTTTTTTATCTATCTTAAGTCGCATCCCCCAAATAGAGACAAGTGCCCTGACCCCACCTAACGAACTCGCAAACGCATGACCTACCAGAAAAACTCGCGCTTTCTTGTAAGAGCGCTTTATCTAATCTGGTAGCGCTATGTAATTCTACACCCAATCTCCATGCTGACGGACTGACAAAAAATCCTGGTAGCGGCGCCAGCAGGAGCGTGACCTGACAGGCCACGTGACTGTGTTCACATGACGTGACGTAGGGAGGATACTGCGTCATGACTGGTGCTGACAAAGGTGCTGACGACAGATCAAATGCGGCCCAAAGGACGTCCATGCCCCAGCAGGACCCGAGGTTACGTAACCGTCCCACATTCTCGTTTTCAAGCAAGACTCCATACGTCGACTTTGCAAAAGCCCACCATCGCAGAGCAAACCGCAGGGGCAGAAGTCTCAGCAGCAGCCGCTGCAGCCATGTTTTATCTAGGCATCACTGCAGGATAGCTCTGCACTACTTGGAGTCAGCGCGGTCATGCAAACACTCTCAGTGAGTGACGAAATTCTCAAGCCCGTGTAGCGAAGCGCAGTGGGCAGCACAGCCGCGCGCTCCCTCCCACCAGTTCCCTCTGAGCTCCAGCCCGGCAGCCGGCTTTTTATCGCTCCAAAGCCCAAGGTCGTTGGCCGAGGTTCACCCGATACTCAGACACGCCCAGAGGCGGTGTCGGCGTGCACCGGCTCTGGGGCGAGCGCGGCAGTGCAGAGCGCTACTGACGCGATCTCGTCAATGTCCAAAACTAGCCTGCAGCCACCTGTCTGCCACCCAGCATCCGACTCCGAGCGCACTGCCAGGCTGGTTCGCGGCGCCGCGCATTGCCTCCGGACACGGCCACCTCCGGCCTCCCCCGTCCGGTCCCTGAGCGCGCCTCTGCTCTCGCCCGACCGTCCGGACGGCGAAGGGGCCGCCCGCGACGACGGCCGCAGTTGCACACGGCACGTCTGCTCGTCTCGGTGCGCACGGTACAGCAACCGCCAGCGATCGCGGAGTCCGGAGAACGCGCACGCGCGCCGCCCCCGCCCCGCCCCGCTCCGGTGTCGACCGCCGTGCGTGTCGACTGGGGCTGTGACCTGCACCGGCCGGCCGCGGGGCCTGCAAGCGGCGCCTAGGCGGCGCAGTGACCGCGCTTGACTGCGAACCGGTGCGCGGCAAACACTACCGTCATGAGCGTGGTCGGCGCCAAGCTGGGCGGCTTCGCCGTGCTGCTGCTGACCTCGTTGGTGCTGGGCCTGCTGCCGTTCAAGCTGACCCCGCTGCTGCTGCGGCGCGCCGGCACGCAGCACGGCCGTGTCAATATGGCGCTCTCCTGTCTACAGTGCTTCGGTGGCGGCATCCTGCTGGCCACTGTGTTCGCACACATGCTGCCCGAGTTCCGCCAGAGTCTGTCAGAAGTGGGGCCCGGCGCCGACTTCCCGCTGGCCGAGGTGCTGCTCTGCGTCGGTATGTTCACCATCTACGCTATCGAGGAACTAGTGACGATCGGCGTCCGCCGCAGCAGCGGCGGCGGCGGCGGCGGAGGCGGCAGCAGCAACGCGGAGGCGCCCATTCTGAAGACGGCGTCTGGCGGCGGCGATGGCGGCGCCGGGCCACCGGCTGCTGCGTCGCGGCCCGACTACGGCGCCGTGGTCGACTCGGCCGGCGGCGGCAGCAGCGGACACGGCCACTCGCACTCACACATGGCACCGCCGGCCAACCTCGGCAGCTTCCGCGTGCTGATCGTGGCCGTGGCGCTGTCGGTGCACTCCGTGTTCGAAGGTATGGCGATCGGGCTCGAGGCCACGGAGACCAGCGCCTGGCTGCTCACCGCCGCCATCGCCACCCACAAGTCCATCATCGCCTTCTGCCTGGGCGAGCAGCTGGCCACATCGCCGCAGCCACTGCGCACGGCCATCATCACCCTGCTGGTGTTCGTGCTCGCCTCGCCGGCTGGCATCCTGATCGGTATGCTAGCCTCGTCCTCCGACGGCGATGTCGCCTCGCAGACGCTCATGACGGACGTGCTGCAGGCGCTGGCCGCCGGCACCATTCTGTACGTCGTCCTCTTCGAGATCATCAGCGGCGAGCGCGCCAAGCCCGGCAACGGACTCGTGAAGCTGTCGGCCATCCTAGTCGGCTTCGGCTTCATGCTGCTGGTGACGAACCTGGTCAAGGAGCCGGAGCCAGAGTCGGACGGCACGGCCGTCACGTCGGCTTCTCCTCGGACCGCGGTCTAGCGCCGCAAGGCCGCAAATGGTGCCGTGTAGGGCATGCCGTCGATGGTTGCGCCGTGCGCACGGATTACTAGTGAGCCTTCACACCCTCTAAGTTTTGCTCGCTTTGACAGAGTTCGAGGAGGATGACCACTTCCAGTCACTCTACCACCCCATCTTGTTACGTAAGACTTCATCACAGAACAGTCGCCTTGCGCGTTTGACTGCCATCATTCCAGACAGCCTTCTCAGACAAGTTCTGTGAACCAATTCCGGCCGTACAGCTAAGGTCCTCTTGCCCGCCGAGTCTAGTCTATGAAGCTGACTCCTAATCCGAATAGCATTCACGCATACGGGAGTGAAGCCTCGATTGTACGATTTCCTACCCCAAAGTTGACAATGATGCTAGAGGCAGCACGTCGCAAACGATGTCGCCACTATATTTTTTCAGCGAACGGCGTCTATTTTGAGCCATGTACACAACTGCTGGCTCAAGTGTGCTCTGTTTGAACGGATAACATCGCGATGCACGATGGAAGGTGGTTTGATGTAGAGTTAAGCGACTACTCTTGACTAACGCTGATCTGATGCCACTGTAGAATGAAGCCAGTGCATTTGACTAACGTTGATTTGATGAAAATGAAGCGACTGCATTAGACTAACGTTGATCTGATGTCATTGCAGAATGAAGCGACTATATTTTACTACGACTGTTAAGAATGAAGGTTAGGTTGCTTTGATTTTACACCGCCGTTTTACTCCGGCTGCAGTGCGCGCTCCGGCCATTTGTTCGCATCGAAACGCTACCATTTTAGTTAGATCGACAATACGATAGCCAGCGGTCCCCAACTTAAGCGAGCTTGCGTTCAACATGTCTATGATTTGGATATCCAGACTCATGCGAACCGAAGCAATAAACCCGATGGACAGTAACAGCGCGGCGTGCGGTTGTTTTAATGGAAACCGTGACAAAACACGCAGGTAGGTATGGGCATACCATGAGGTTGCCTTGTCAGGCCGTCTCTCAACGTCAGCAATTCCGCACATTTGCCTAACACAGTAAGCTGGCGACCTTTGTTTGCAAAGTTGGAGAGACGCGTTACACGAGCGCTTGCACAGCAATACAATCTTGTACCTTTTAGATCACACCAGGTACATAACGGACACTGAACCGTAATGATGGTGGCAGCCTGGGCACTAGCCACACCGAATAAGACGATGGCTGATGGCATTAGCATTTACCCTACACTGCACCACCGCGGGTGCGTTGGCAAAACTGCAATGAGGGCCGCCATCTGGGCATTAAAGGTCAGGCAGCGTCCGTCAGAGCAGTGCCCAAGCCGGACGCCAGCAGATGTTGGGCAACACGTGCTTCGCCGAACGCAAGCTTGTTTACCATGATTCCCAGCTACACACTCACGGACCGTCTACGACAGAGTTGCCGCCGGGTACAAAGCCGACATCTGGGTCGTTATACTGGTACAGCTGGTGTGTTGGGCAGGGACACCTGGGCCGGTACGCTGGTACAGCTGGTGTGTTGGGCAGGGACACCTGGGCCGGTGCACTGGTACAGCTGGTGTGTTGGGCAGGGACACCTGGGCCGGTGCACTGGTACAGCTGGTGTGTTGGGCAGGGACACCTGGGCCGGTACGCTGGTACAGCTGGTGTGTTGGGCAGGGACACCTGGGCCGGTACGCTGGTACAGCTGGTGTGTTGGGCAGGGACACCTGGGCCGGTGCACTGGTACAGCTGGTGTGCTGGGCAAGGGCACCTGGGCCGGTGCACTGGTACAGCTGGTGTGTTGGGCAGGGACACCTGGGCCGGTACGCTGGTACAGCTGGTGTGTTGGGCAGGGACACCTGGGCCGGTGCACTGGTACAGCTGGTGTGTTGGGCAGGGACACCTGGGCCGGTGCACTGGTACAGCTGGTGTGTTGGGCAGGGACACCTGGGCCGGTGCACTAGTACAGCTGGTGTGTTGGGCAGGGACACCTGGGCCGGTGCACTGGTACAGCTGGTGTGTTGGGCAGGGACACCTGGGCCGGTGCACTGGTACAGCTGGTGTGTTGGGCAAGGGCACCTGGGCCGGTGCACTGGTACAGCTGGTGTGCTGGGCAAGGGCACCTGGGCCGGTGCACTGGTACAGCTGGTGTGTTGGGCAAGGGCACCTGGGCCGGTGCACTGGTACAGCTGGTGTGTTGGGCAAGGGCACCTGGGCCGGTGCACTGGTACAGCTGGTGTGTTGGGCAAGGGCACCTGGGCCGGTGCACTGGTACAGCTGGTGTGCTGGGCAAGGGCACCTGGGCCGGTGCACTGGTACAGCTGGTGTGTTGGGCAAGGGCACCTGGGCCGGTGCACTGGTACAGCTGGTGTGTTGGGCAGGGACACCTGGGCCGGTGCACTGGTACAGCTGGTGTGTTGGGCAAGGGCACCTGGGCCGGTGCACTGGTACAGCTGGTGTGTTGGGCAAGGACACCTGGGCCGGTGCACTGGTACAGCTGGTGTGTTGGGCAAGGGCACCTGGGCCGGTGCACTGGTACAGCTGGTGTGTTGGGCAAGGGCACCTGGGCCGGTGCACTGGTACAGCTGGTGTGTTGGGCAAGGGCACCTGGGCCGGTGCACTGGTACAGCTGGTGTGTTGGGCAAGGACACCTGGGCCGGTGCACTGGTACAGCTGGTGTGCTGGGCAAGGGCACCTGGGCCGGTGCACTGGTACAGCTGGTGTGCTGGGCAAGGGCACCTGGGCCGGTGCACTGGTACAGCTGGTGTGCTGGGCAAGGGCACCTGGGCCGGTGCACTGGTACAGCTGGTGTGTTGGGCAAGGGCACCTGGGCCGGTGCACTGGTACAGCTGGTGTTGGCAAGGACACCTGGGCCGGTGCACTGGTACAGCTGGTGTGTTGGGCAAGGACACCTGGGCCGGTGCACTGGTACAGCTGGTGTGTTGGGCAAGGGCACCTGGGCCGGTGCACTGGTACAGCTGGTGTGTTGGGCAGGGACACCTGGGCCGGTGCACTGGTACAGCTGGTGTGTTGGGCAAGGGCACCTGGGCCGGTGCACTGGTACAGCTGGTGTGTTGGGCAGGGACAACCTGGGCCGGTGCACTGGTACAGCTGGGTGTGTTGGGCAAGGGCACCTGGGCCGGTGCACTGGTACAGCTGGTGTGTTGGGCAAGGGCACCTGGGCCGGGTGCACTGGTACAGCTGGTGTGTTGGGCAAGGGCACCTGGGCCGGTGCACTGGTACAGCTGGTGTGTTGGGCAATGACACCTGGGCCGGTGCACTGGTACAGCTGGTGTGTTGGGGCAAGGACACCTGGGCCGGTGCACTGGTACAGCTGGTGTGTTGCACTGCAATTATCAATATGACGTCCACGCGGAGGCGGACACGCTAGTGCTCCGAGACATCATGGCTGCCTAACTTTATACATAATAGTCACTCGAAGGATGGAGCCCTGCGGTCCAACACAACATTCGACCTTTAAAGGAAATGTTCCACGTTATATGGGGTTTGAGCTGAATAGCCTTCTTGAAGACCTTTCGGCGCTGTCACACAATCCCAACCTTTCTCAAGACCTACGCCCTTCTAGTTTCTGAGATATACGGCCGCGAAAATATGGTCAGATTTATCGGGGAGAGTTTTTCAAAATTACCTTGGCATTCATGACGCCATAATAACGTCATTCAAATCTCCCATTCCACATGCCATGCGGCGATCAAGGCCAAGATAAATGTAATTATCGAGGCGTTCATGGGCGCAAAATGGCCCTAGAAGTCGACGCGCCCTAAAACCCCAATCATCATCATCGAGGCGTTCATATCTGGCGTTTGTGAGCGCAATTTCCATGTATGATGGCCGTCAAACTGGCTTTCGACCAATGTTGTGCAAGATACGATGATGTAATCAACCCACGACGCATTGAGAAGCGTGTTTACTAAGCAGAGAATCGTGCTGTCTAGAGCAGCCTTTTCCACCTAAAACACATACCAATAGTGATAAGTGGGCTTGTTTATCATACATGATGTTTGCTTCAATACCTTCAAATATGAAACATTTCCACAGCAAGCGCTCGGGTCGGGGTGGGGGGTGGGGGGGGGGGGGGGAATATGACCCCGTCAAGATTTACACAGAACAATTTCCGAACGGTGCGGCAAAGCCTTGCCAAACTTAATGTAACTGTAGACAATGGAAATTGCGGATATTTTAGTATACAACATTAGATATACCATGAAAGATCGTTGCCACGGCCCTATCTCCATCTGAACTCAGGCTATCAAACCTATAAATCTAGAACCCAAGCGCCCACTGATGGTTGGGCTGGCGACGACAGTAAGGATGGACAAGGACATTGGAACGTATCATACGACGCTGGCCGTTATGTAATCAATGTGACCGGACATACGGGAATTGTATTAGATACATGTATATCTACATAACACACACACACACGATATATATATATATATATATATATATATATATATATATATACTGGCAGATTCCTTCCTTTTTTGCATGTTCGATTTAAAATGACCGTTGACTCAGCATCGAGAAGCTTTTTTTACGCATCGTTCGAGTTTCAGGGTTTCTGGCTTAGCATTGAAGTTTAGATTAGAGGTGGTTCGTGCAAACCATTCAATATTCGTCCATCTTTGCATTCTTACGCTTTCGACATCTTGTATCATCGTCGGAGAAGTCTGAATGGCACAAGAGGAAGTTTGAGTTTTAAGGGACCAAAATTGTGCATTACTATTGAAAAACAACTTTTGGTACAGAGAAGACAAAGGAAATATGGCTAACTGAAGTAAGACAAAATCCTTTCATTACTTTCACACTTATAAAATACACTCATAATGGAAGCACTACAAAGACACAAACACATTATCACAATGACATCAATAACACTCACCGCTCACCACCTAATAACTCAAGTGTTGTCCAAAAATGTTTTGGTCTGTTATGGGCTGGATACAGTTTGTTAACAAGAATACTTTCCCACATTTAAAGGCGTTTCCTGTCGTTGCACGCCTGCATAATGCAAGTGTTGCCTGTCAGTTTTGCGTTAACGTCCTGTCATTTCCATCGCGTCCATGATTTCATCGCAATAGGAAAATATCTAACTTCCTTATGGGAAACAGCCCAGACGAACCCAGGAAACCAAAAATGCACCAATGTAGTGCATCGATCCCAACGCAATATCGAAGGCCGCGAACTTGGTTCCATACACTACATTGGCGTGACCACGACACTCCCGACGCCTGACAGTGCCCTTGCGCGACGGGGCACCTCTGGACCACACGCGACACGAACATGTCAGGACATTGACACAAAACTGACAGACACCAGTGACATTCTTCAGGCATGCAACGACAGAAGATGGCTTGAAATTTGGGAAACCCATCAACGAACCCTCTCCAGCCCTTAGCAGACAAACACACACTCTTGCACAAGCCTTGAGTTGATAGGTGATGGGCGGCGCGTTCTACTGATGCTTTACTTCCATTGGCCATGCTTTTCAGTTGGCCAACTTTCATTCTTTGAAACTAAAAACTTATTTTGTGTACCATTCAGCCTTCTCCGACGATGAGACAAAATCTCGAAACGTAAAAATACAAAGATTGGCGAATATAATGAATATGAATGATTTCGCACGAACCATCTCAAATATAATCGATAATGCTAAGGCAAACGACCGGAAACTTGAGTGATGTTTAAAAAGCTCGTCAACGCTGAGTCGGGGTTCATTTTTTATCGAACACACACGGACCACGGACCACGGACACGGACACGGACACGGACACGGACACGGACACGGACACGGACACGGACACGGACACACACACACACACACACACACACACACACACACACACACATATATATATATAATATATATATATATATATAATATTATATTATATATACATATATATATATATACCCATATACCTTCATATATTATATATTATTTTCGCTTTCCTTTGCATTATTTTCGCTTTTTCTTTCCTTTCGCTTCCTTTCAACACCTTTGGCTTCTTATGTGACATGTCACTGGCCTGGGGCAAAGGACAGTCAAGCGAGCTGCTACACTCATACGTCGGAGGGTGACCACTTCTGACCCCTCTAGAGCGTCGAGCACCGCCAAAGAACGTAACCTACCTCCGGAAATGGTGCCGTGGTGAACTATCGTGTGATCCTTACAGCATCTGATTTCACTATGCTCGAAACGTAAACCCAATTGTGTTGAAAAAATTGATGTACGATATGAGCAAATAAGTACAGCAAGCTTGCACAGGCGATGTAAAATCCGGCTTGTGGTCGGATTCGAGGACCCACTTGACATCGATACTTAACCGGCCGGTGGCAATACAACTGCATCGCATTATTCAAACCGCTTAGAAGGCTGTGCGGATCCAATGGCGATGTTAGCATCGTTTTTCAACAACGTTTCAATCGCTAACGCCCATTCATTACCAACATGACCAGCTCAGCCACTTGCGCTTCGCAGGTGTTTCAACTTTCGAATACAGGCCATCAAAAGTCTTATAATAGTTTAGCGTATTGGAAACCACCGTCGCTCACACGTTTTTCAACGGAGTGATTTTTTAGCTGTTCCGGTGTAATGGACAATATGTGATGTGACCACCACAGATGCCAACGATCTCTTAGCAGGCTGTGAACCGACGCACATCGAGCAGCCTTGAAAACGGCCATCAACGAGCCCAAGTGCGCCTTATTAACGCATCACTTCAGCACAAGTGTGAACATCATGCCATTTAAGTTTCCGCAGCAAATTAGGACCATTAATGTTACCAAAGCCCACATGTAATAGGCCAAACGCAGTTCTCGTCATGTTCAGGCACGATAAAGTTGGTCTGATGATAACGTGCCCCGAGCAGCTATATGGTCACGAGGGCACCCCGTGAACTGCGGAGAAGTCCGAGGTCCGAGGTCAATACCCACCGACGCGCTCACAGAAACACCTGAACCTACCAAGAGCCGGAAAGTGTAACATCCAAATACGGGATAAGAAACTTACAGAAGTAGATCTCAAGCGTCGGCTTTGACCGGACAGCAGCGAACCTGTCGTCAGAGTGAGAGCACCGTCTTACTTCAGCAGTGCAGCGCCGCCGCCACGCCGCGCTCGGCGGCGGCGCAGCTGCACGGTCGCCCGCTCCAGGCGCTCACCTGCGCCGTGTAGCTCCAGCGGTGTTCGTCGAGCCCGTGGACCTTGCAGGGTGCCATGGGCGCGTGGCGCGGCTGGTCGGGTGCCGGCTCGGAGACGGTGGCGCACAGGTCCTCGCGGCGGACCTCGTCTCGCCGGCTGTGCGCCAGGTACTGTGGCACGACACAGCCGAGGCCCGGTGAGGGCGGCGCACAGGTCCTCGCGGCGAACCTCGCCCCCCCCCCTCCCCAGCTGTGCGCCAGGTACTGCAGCAGCACGGCCGAGGCCCGATGAGGCGGCGCACAGGTCCTCGCGGCGAACCTCGCCCCCCCCCCCCCAGCTGTGCGCCAGGTACTGCAGCAGGGCACGGCCGAGGCCGATGAGGGCGGCGCACAGGTCCTCGCGGCGAACCTCGCCCCCCCCCCCCCTCCCCAGCTGTGCGCCAGGTACTGCAGCAGGGCACGGCCGAGGCCCGGTGAGGGCGGCGCACAGGTCCTCGCGGCGAACCTCGCCCCCCCCCCCCTCCCCAGCTGTGCGCCAGGTACTGCAGCAGGGCACGGCCGAGGCCCGGTGAGGGCGGCGCACAGGTCCTCGCGGCGAACCTCGCCCCCCCCCCCCCCCAGCTGTGCGCCAGGTACTGCAGCACGGCACGGCCGAGGCCCGGTGAGGGCGGCGCACAGGTCCTCGCGGCGAACCTCGCCCCCCCCCTCCCCAGCTGTGCGCCAGGTACTGCAGCACGGCACGGCCGAGGCCCGGTGAGGGCGGCGCACAGGTCCTCGCGGCGAACCTCGCCCCCCCCCTCCCAGCTGTGCGCCAGGTACTGCAGCACGGCACGGCCGAGGCCCGGTGAGGGCGGCGCACAGGTCCTCGCGGCGAACCTCGCCCCCCCCCCCTCCCCAGCTGTGCGCCAGGTACTGCAGCACGGCACGGCCGAGGCCCGGTGAGGGCGGCGCACAGGTCCTCGCGGCGAACCTCGCCCCCCCCCCCTCCCCAGCTGTGCGCCAGGTACTGCAGCACGGCACGGCCGAGGCCCGTGAGGGCGGCGCACAGGTCCTCGCGGCGAACCTCGCCCCCCCCCCCCCTCCCCAGCTGTGCGCCAGGTACTGCAGCACGGCACGGCCGAGGCCCGATGAGGGCGGCGCACAGGTCCTCGCGGCGAACCTCGCCCCCCCCCCCTCCCCAGCTGTGCGCCAGGTACTGCGGCGCGGCACCGCCGAGGCCCGATGAGGGCGGCGCAATGGCGCACGGGTCTAACTTTCTCACGACATGACATCAAACCGAAAAACATGGACAGCAGAGACAGATAACAATGGCTAGTACGGAACATTTTCATAGCTGCCCCCAGGCGCCGGAGCCGCACCTGGCCGGAGACTGGCGGCTCGGTGCAGGTGTTGAGCCCCAGGTACACCAGGTCCTCAATGACCAGGGTGTCGACGCAGAGCTCAGCACGGTCGCGCGAGCGTAGCTGGCCGCTGGCGAGCACGTCCTCGTCCAGGCGCATCTTGTTGGGGTAGACGGTGTCCAGGTACCAACGGAACGAGCGGCAGCCGAGCCGACGCGCCGCAGCTCGAGACGTGACGTGACGTCACCGGCCTCCGGGGGCTGCCAAAAATCAACAGAGGTCACGGCAGGTCAGCAAACCGCGGCGCGGGGAGAACACGGCCTCCGGAGGCTACCACCGGTCAACAGAGGTCACGGCAGGTCAGCGAGCCGCGGCGCAGGGAGAACACGGCCTCCAGAGGCTGCCACCAGTCAACAGAGGTCACGGCAGGTCAGCGAACCGCGGCGCAAAGAGAACACGGCCTCCAGGGGCTGCAACCGGTCAACAGAGGTCACGGCAGGTCAGCGAGCCGCGGCGCAGGGAGAACACGGTTTCCGGGGGCTGTCACCGGTCAACAGAGCTCACGGCAGGTCAGCGAACCGCGGCGCAGGGAGAACACGGCCTCCGGAGTGTCACCGGTCAAGAGGTCACGGCAGGTCAGCGAACCACGGCGCAGGAAAACGGCCCGCGGCGAACATGTCAGCGCGGAGCAATGCCAGCGCACACAACGAAGACTTCAACATTACAGGCATGCCAAGCCAAATCATCGTGCGTCAAAACCCATACAGGTCGACGCAGACCAGCACTTTCGGGCAGGCACAGTTTTCCACCGCATGCAGTCTCACTGGGTCACCGAGCCAATCACCCTCACATCATTACCGCAGCCGCAAACCATCCCACTGGCAACGAGCCCGGTGCCTCACGTGCGTGTGCCGGTAGTGGAGGTGGAAGTAGCGGCTGTACTCGTCCATCCAAACGGCGGCGATCCGCGCCATGTTGGCCGCCAGCGGGTTGGCGCTCCAGGGGAACGTGTACGGATGGAAGTCACGGAAGATGTGGCCGACGCGCGAGCACGGCAGCGTCTCCACCACACCGCCGCACTGCCACGTCTGTCGGCGACCAGCGGAGCGCGGACTGTCAAACACACATTCCGCCCTACGCCAGTCCGCACATGTTCGCCGCGTCCAATCGGTGGGCACAGCACAGGTGCCAACATGGCGTCGTACAATACTACTCCCACCCTGGCATACCCACGAGGGGGTGGGGGACATATCGGCACAATTTCCCAAAATTATTTTTGTTCCCTCCAACTCCCCATAGACTGCACGTTGTTACATTCCAAACGTCACTTACAGGTAAGGCTGTTTCACAGATCCCACTTTGACCGCCTAATCCTCATTTGTTTCTCATCATTCAGCTGCTTGGCTTAGAGCCCTTTCGGCCAGAAAAATCACTTCAGGGCTATAGGATTAAGGAGACTGGATAACGGTGGGGCAGGGCTGCATAGCTTTGGGGGGGGGGGGGGGGGGGGGCAACTGCCGAGCTTTAGTACACACAGGGACACTTCAGAGCGTGCGCTGGGCGCGCGGCAGGGGGCCCCTTGGCCCACGCTTGGCTGACGAGTGCAGCCTGCCCGTATTGGCGGATGAACGGGGCGTCGCGATGATTTAGGATAAAGCAAGGAGAGACGATAAGGGTCGGATGTCCTAATCATTCAAAATCGAAGTGTGTTTGCCATCGTAGCATCTACGCCACGCTAAGTTCAGTTACTGGCTGCCAAATGTTTATAGCAACTAAGAATTTGATTGCATGGTGCATTTAATACATTTTTAACTTAAAACTTCAGTCTATGCACTGTGCTTCGTTCTGCCCGGCAATAAATATAGGCAATGCTAATTAGATGAACAACACGTTGATGTGTGGAGGGGAACAATAATAACTTTAATAATAACTTGTCCATAACACATTGTATTGATCCAGAAAAAACGCACATATATTACAGCCGTGGGCTTCCATCAGTACGCCCACATAAAGTAAACATTCGGTCGAAATCACAAACGTCGTGCAGCATATTCTTTTTAACGTATTACACACTGTTCTTAGGGCATTTACATCGAGCAACTTAATTGGAGACGAATTACATTACCAGACGTGTCATATGGAGAGCCTTCAAAGGGCTCAGGGAGGAAGTCGTGGTGTTCAGTATCGGTTTCCCATTTCTCATGTGATTCTGCGATTTTCAATTCAGCAATAGTTTCACATATCTGCGGCACGTATATTCTGAGCGAGTTTGTGCGGACGACTTCCGTATAGTGTGCGTTGGCGAAATGGTCGCGAAATGGAATGTTTTTGGTTTCTTTTAGCTTTTGGCTCCCATGACCACCTGCCCGGCATCCGTCACCCTGATCACATGCAGGGAGAGATGCAACAGCTCCAATATAGCCAAGTTGACTGCAGGGCATGCGTGGCAGCGCCGACTATCTTCGTCCTCATTTGCTCACCGAGTGGATCAATGAAAACAGCCACGTTGAGTACTGACTAGCAGCTTTTGCTCGTTTTGCGCAACATCAATAACGCAACGTTGCATTTCTCACATTTCATCAGACGTTCAACACTGGTGCGTCACCGAGATATCACAAATGAGGAGCCAGATGCTGCATGGGAAGGAAGTCGCCAAACTGACCACACCCGGTTCTCCGGCTTGCAAGAATTATAAACACGTCACGGCGTCCCTTGACAGTGCACGTCACAACCAGTCACATGTCTGGCATACTTATGACATGCATCTGGCTTTCCGATGGTAAACCACATTGCCTTCACCGTCCATTAAAGCCCCAGCTCAACATAGCGTACGTGATCTCCCACCCAACGCTTCAGGTTATATAAGCCACCACTAGGTGGCACTACTGCATTAACAGAACTATTAGTACACTAAGAAACCAATAGGTGGCTACAACACAGTACGGTCCATGTTGTTTTTTTTATCTGCATGGTAAAAACAAATGCGCAAAGCAGGTCACTTTTTCCCTGCGGCATATTATGGCGCACGGTGTGTACTGAAATGCATATCCAAACGGCGACGACACCTTGTTTCGTGCGCAAGCAATAGACATTCAGATCATGAAACTAGGAATTCCGTCGACAATAAACATTGACTAGATAACCAAAGACCCCCAAATCACTTATCATCTAGTAGAGGTTACTTTTGACCTACGACAGGGCGATGAAGAATGGAGGTAATGATCACATGATTAACCTCACGGCAACCTCTTGTGAACAGGAGATATGCCACTTCTGAGCCCCTAGATGATCCCATACGCATCAAGTGAAAACAAATGTGGCCCGGGACAGTAATGGGGCAAATTTGACGTGGGGGAGTTGGGCGTTGTCACGAATCTACTAGTGGAATCTGTGCATCTCAGAAAAGGCCATGACGTCACTGGTCCCTTCCGATTCAGCCGCCGTTCGCTGTCCGTCAGTTGCCGCATCGCAGCATGGATAGGGTGAATTCAACGCTCATTTGTGATCTCAAC
This sequence comes from Pollicipes pollicipes, assembly GCF_011947565.3. Classification (NCBI taxonomy): domain Eukaryota; kingdom Metazoa; phylum Arthropoda; class Thecostraca; order Pollicipedomorpha; family Pollicipedidae; genus Pollicipes; species Pollicipes pollicipes. Next base: position 67,595 of record NW_023596534.1, read on the forward strand.
ACTACAAGAGAGCTAGAAACACATGTCCCAGGTGGGGTAACCTGCATGTGAATTTAAATGGATCGAAATTAAGGTTCTTAGGTCGTGCCTTCGGGTCAAACTCCAGATATCGGTGTCCAAAATGCCCCCAAACCTCCTCGTGCAACCACCGTGAACAAAGACAAATATTCTAAGCAAAGGTCACTGGTGTTATTTAACGTTGGTGACCAAGCAAGTTCACCAGTGTTTTAATTTTGGCATTTAAATGAGCTTCAAAGGGTTGCGCCGAACAATGTGCCGCCGAAAAAAAATGTTGACCGGGTCCAATTTATATCAGTGACCTTTTCTGACTTAAATAAGTACATGTAAGACGTTCGATGCGGTCCCTGTCACATTCAGTTCAAAATAAGCACCAGGGACTACCACCCACACACTATCGCGTAACAAAAAACCGGTTCTGACCTCGGTCTGGCCTTCATACCTGGCCACAGGTCATGATTTTTTGTAATCCTGCATGCAATTGTTGTCTCAACTCAAAAATGCGTGGCTTCCTCCTCCGACACTCGTTGTCGTATCAGATTGCACGATTCCCTACAAATTGTCTTCGCTGGCAGTAAGTGGGCTGAGTTTGACCTGCC
>NW_023596535.1:0-15580 GCF_011947565.3 Pollicipes pollicipes
GGGAAGAGGAGAGGAGAGAGAGAGGAGAGGAGAGAGATAGAGAGAGAGAGGAGAGAGAGAGAGAGAGAGGAGAGAGAGAGGAGAGAGAGAGAGAGAGGAGAGAGGAGAGAGAGAGAGGAGAGAGGAGAGAGAGAGAGGGGGGAGGGAGAGAGGAGAGAGAGAGGGAGGGAACGCGGAAAGCAGAGCGGAACATCCGGTTGTCAGTCTATGCACAGGAGCCGGAAGTACCTTTGGCTAATCGATGACGGGGTCAGGGTGCACCACCTGAATGGTTTGGAAGCTGGTCAGACCGGCGCACTGTCGCTTAAGTTGGATGCATTCAGTGAGACGAGTGCGGATGAAGGCCGTCGCGCGTGGCCCCGGAAACAAGACTGGGACTGAGGGACCCTGTTCCTAGGAAGCAGTTCCAGCCGACGTCCAAACGATTACAACATTACGCCTCTTATGCTCTATGACACTATCTTGACACCGCAGGAATCTGCCCCCGGCTCCCGCTCTGTCCCGCTTCGGTCTAACCTCTCCCTCGGCCCCCCCGCTCTGTCTGCCTCTCCCCCTCGGCTCCCCGCTCTGTCTGCTCTCCCTCGGTTCCCCGCTCTAACGCTGTCGTCTCTGTGTGCAACACCGGCATCTGGTGTCAGGCAGCCAGCACGACCGTCGGCCGTTGTGCGCCGTCGATGGCCCCGCGGTGTTGCACACCGTGGCAGACTGGAACTCGTCACCGGTTTTTTCTGGCTGGCCGGTAGGTTTAGCACGCGTGCCTTTAGAAGCTTGTTTGTGGGTGTGCTATGCGCACTAAACTCGACGAGAGTCGGGATGTTTCTGTATGACCTGGTCGTCTCTTGTGTGCGCTTTTGTGTGGCGTTAAATCCACAATTCACGTGGCCGTACAGACGTCATCACAACAACGATTGACACAAGGTTTTACATCTGATCAACAGGCGCTTGCTGAGCTGTGTTTGTTTTGTATCGTGCGCAGCATCGTGAAGTTCAGCCACACTTAGTGATCGTGGAATATAGAAATTCCACTTAAATGGATGAAGAAAATGTGCTTGAGGAAGCGTACTCACCAGATAAAAATTAGGGTCGAAAAGAAAGCTACGACGAGGGTCAGGCAGCAGTTGCTACCTCAACGATACATAAGTTCAGTATAGCCTAAACCATGCAAGTCGAAAATCGGATGCAAATTCCAATCAGTATCAGCCTGGCTGAGCACCTAATAGAGCCGAAAAAGGTGAGAAAATTCTAGTTCAGCAACATGTGTCGTTCTTAACCGCTTTGCTGTTGCATGCGGACTTTGGTGATGTCAGCGACGTTAACCCGATTTGTTGTTGCAATGCGCCGATGCGTATTCTCTGCATAGATTCAAGTGATGGGTAGCAATGGCCGTTGTGTGGATTTTGTGTGTGGAAAAACTGCCGTTTGTAGAAATGTGGGCAGCAGTTTCAGAAAAAATCAATGAAAGGACATATCAAGATGGCTATGTTTTGGGGTTTTTTCTGTTTGACGTTAAGAAGAAATGTATAAATGTTTCTACAAGCTTCTGGACAGCCTTTTCCATGAGGTGATTAGTTCCTGCTAGTGACCAAATGATTTGGCGCCTGCCGTCAAACTTTCGCATTGCTTCATTTGTGCCAACAACCCATTTCTGTTTAATCAACATCCCACTCATTTCTAATCAATATTCTATCTACTCTTAATCATTATTCGATCTATTTGTAATCAACATTCAATTGATATTCAATGCATATCTCGTCTATTTATAATAAATAATGCTTCTTTAATAGCTGTTCTATAACAATATCCATGTTTGTGTCGCTGCACGGCAGCGGCGGACGCGTCGAGACGCTGCTGGCTGCACCGCTAACCCTGACCCGGTGCGTCGACTCCGTGCCCGCAGGCGCTGCTGCCGCCCGGCTTAGCATGGCGGCGTTGTGGGCGGCCCGCCCACCAGCCCCCCGACGACCTGCGGAACGCGTCAGAGACAGCGCCGCTTGCCGAAGAGGTCACGCGGCTCCTGACGGACAGGTGAGGGGCGACGGGCTCCGCAGGCGCGCTCCCCGGCTCCACTGCGCTCCGCAGGCCGCCCGCAGCAGAAACAGAGCGCGGGCGTTCAACACGGACGATCGTACGCAACGTCAGAGCCACGTTGGCGCAGATTTATTGCGGTCAATTTGTTTGCCAGTGGCGTGATGTTGTTTTCCTTCCAAACGCGGCATTGCGGAACTAAATTGGTATTATTGACAGCCCCTGGACAGCTGTCAGCCACAGTTCCTCAGTCGGGAAGGGCAGGCACGCAGGATACGACACGATCCCTACTTTGAAAATGCTTCCTTATCCACTTTGGTGAAAGTGCCTTTAACCGTACACTTCATCGATAGAAAGAACTGGCCTTAAGAACGTCGTTTCGCCGCAGTTCTTACCACGCTTCTACTGACAGCTGTCAGCCCCTGCTGACATCTTTCAGCCCCTGCTAACATCTGTCAGCCCCTAATGACAGCCGTTAGCCCCCGCTAACAGCTGTCAGTTGCTGACAGTTATCGGCCCCCTAGCCCTTGCCATCCCCTTCTGACAGCTGTCAGCTCCTACTGGTAGCTTTCTGCCCCTACCCTTCTTTCAGCCCCCCCAAGCCCCCTTTCATTCCCAGCCATCAGCACCTTTTGAACGCTGCTAGCCCCTGCTGTCAGCCGCCAGCCCCTTCCGACAGTTGTCAGCCCATTCTTTTAGCCGCCAGACCCTGCCGACGGCTGACAACCCCTTCTGCCAGCTGTCGGCAGGAGTGGCTGACATCCGAGCGGTCCCATTCATCCAAGTCGCATCGAGTTTTTCTCGTATATGGTTAACATTTAGCAGATGCTGTCGCAGGCAAGGACATTTTGCAAACTAACCTTGGACTTGAATCTGTTGAACCGGCCCGTCGTTAAACAGGAATTAGAAATCCACTACGAACAATCTTCTGGCCAAAGCTCTGATAAACTGGGTTGGTTATTTAATCACTTCACTCCGAGAGCTAAATGTGTTCCAAGAGACTTCGTCAGGTGCCAAGTGCATTTACGAAGAACATTAGGCATCAAGATAAAACAGAACCGCCAGAGTTATTCCTCATCGAGTTAGCAGGAAAGACGAAACACAGATACATTTCTTAAATAGATGCGGTGCCTGAAAATAAGAAATATTTTCGGGCATCTTTATTTCGAGCTATCCGTACCGACAGATATTGCATGAATAGATGTATTACCGTAAGGTGCTAAACGAATGCATCTATATCTCCTTTCTCCTGATTATTTGACGGGGAATAAGGCTATCACTTTCGTCTCGTCTCTTTGCACTATGGGACGCAAATAGCAAATGTTCCGCCGACAGTGGCAGCCAAGCGAAGAAATGTAAATACAAAGATGTCGATCAGAGTCAGATTCGCTGATGAGCAGAAGTCAGAATTCTGCTATGGGAACCAGCCAAATCAACTCCGCGCAATCGTGATAATTGCGCTGCGCAATTCTAGCCAAAATGGTTCAACGCTTGCCGTTCGGGCGTGCACCGAGGAACAGTAGGTACAGTTTATGAGGCTCATTCAGTTTTGATGTCCGATTCCTGCGGATTACAAGTAGTGCTTAACACAATAATCTAAAACATAGCAGTCAAGAATAGTCGTCACATAAATAGACATAATTCAATTTTGATGCCCGATTCCTGCGGATCACGGGTGTGGTACAACGCATTAATCTAAAGCATTACAGTCAAAAATAATCATCACATAAACATGATGATGAAGATTTGGGGTTTTGGGCCGCATCAACTGCATCTATGTCATGCAGCACTCATCACACACATACACACACACACACACACACACACACACACACACACACACACACACACACACACACACACACACACACACACACACACACACACACACACACACACACACACACACACACACACACACACACACACACACACACACACACACACACACACACACCACACACACACACACACACACACACACACACACACCACTCATATGTATACATATATACACACACATATATATATATATATATATATATATATATATATATATATATATATATATATATATATATAATATGCTCATCCTTTCTCGCACGTTTCATACAGTAAGTCAACATTAAAGATGAAGGTTGGGAAGCACGATTTCAGGCTCTCCATCGTAGAGAACTCGATAATATTTTTTGATCCCCTCATGGACAAACTGCATTTGCCCGTGGTTTTGGTCCCTTTTCGAACTTAAGCGAAGACATTTCTGTCTGCATGGCACCTTTTGCTGAGGCGATTGTAACACACCGGGGTTGCAGGACATCGACGTCATCTCAGTGCAAGGCTGAGTGACAGCGCTCTGCATGGTACAACACTTTTCTGAGCCCTCACATTAAGCTGAGTTAGGGACGGGGGGAGGGGGTGGGCGTGCTGGTGCCCGCCAACGGCCTGGTATGGCCAGTATTTGTCGTGGTGGGTCTGCCCGTGGAATGCTGTAATCCTGCGCGAGAGCCGGCGCTCAGTTTTACGGCACGTAGTGCTTGCGAATCGCTGTTGGTGGGACTCAGCGGTTTTCCCGGGCTGGGCGTGCCACTGTCGCCCTCGGCGCATCGCCTGTCGGTCCTAGATTGTGCGGTCGGTCCGTCGCAACCCCGCTGGCTACACGAGCGCGCTGTGCGCGGCGGGCTGATCGGGGCCGGTTCTGCAGCAGCTCGTCCCCCCGGTTGACCAAGTCCAAGGATGTCGGGTGTGGATAAGGTGTTCCGTGACCGCACGACCGTCCTGGCAATCAAGCAAAACAGAGAGTGCCGCTGGCGGGCCAAGGTCTGCGACGCCCGCGCCCCAGAGCAGGTTTGCTGGGCGTGTGGGGCGGTGAGCGCCTTTGTTTCGTTGCGTTAAGTAAGTGCTGCTTTGCCGGAATATGGTTCCGTGGACCGACAAAGCATTGAGGTTTGGTCAGCAAACTCCGAGAAACCCTGCCTGCATATGCATGATAAAAAGCTGCGTTATCGTCCGGTGCCAGCAGTTCACGTCCGCCCATACCTTCACGTAGTGAGCGTGGAGTCACCCACTTGACACCACATAGCTTCAGCTCGTTGAAAGTCTGCAAATGTACACAAAGCACATACTGTTGTGTTGCCCTGTGCCAGTCCATTTGGCAAACTTGCCAGTAAATTGCTGTCTACGAATTCAGGACATGAAGACATCCGTAAGCCCAGGAGCAAGACCCATGAATCAGTATTTTGAGCCATCGGCGTCAAGATGCCCTCTGCGCAGAATTCCAATCTCCTCAACGCGGGCATAGTGCGCTGACCAAGTAAAAGTGCAGGTGACACGACCACAGGGGAGGGGGGGGGGGGGGGGGGCAGCCTGTGGGAAACGTGCGGGAAACGGCCGATGCGACTGGCGATACACTTTCACTCACCTGAACACAATGTGCACGGCATCGGGCGGAACACTTCCGCCGCGGGAGCCCGCTCAGGCGCCGGCGCCGCCTGGAGGGCAGGTGCAGCGCGCGTGAGCTGAGCCGCCGCGCGCCGCCCGGCGGCCGCGTGCCCGCGCCACCGCAGCCGTCGCCGCAGCGCCAGCCCGCCCACCCGCGGCGGCGCCGGCTCACGTGGTCTGGGACGCGGATCCACCGTCATCAACACTTCCGCTGCTCGCTCGCATCTGCCCTGCCTACTCGCCGTCGTAATTGTGGGATAGCGTTCATTTCCGGTCTGCAGTGTGGTGGCATCGGGTCAGAACAACCATTGCGCCAGTGTAAGAGTCCATCATCGTTTGCCGGGTAGTGACACCTCGCTTTGGGTAGATCGCTCAGGTTCATTTAAACGTTAGCGGAGGCTGCCGCTTTGACGTGACTTCTCTGAGGCGAGGCGGGAGGGCTATTCTCGTCCCGTTGCTCCCCATCCAGCGCCATACCGTCGATGGTAGACTTTTCCAGACATGAGGGCGGCCACACCCCAGCTCAGCCGTTCCCTGGGCTGACCTGCGCCGTTACCTGCCGTTCCGCCGTTCCCTGGGCTGACCTGCGCCGACATTGTTGGTGTTTGCTCCGGTCCACGTTTGCACCACGGGTATCACCACCAACGTACGACAGGGGTCATTCCATAGACTCTTAAATTGTAGTCAATGTTCATGGAATAGCTGGCATAAAAACCACCAGTTTATGCATTCCCAAATACTAGATTTGTCTAAAACATCCATACTAACCCAAGCTACTTTTTATGGGCTATTTGCTGCTGTTCAAACTTGCGATATTAATAGAACATGATAGAAGCTCCAAGTTTGCATTTCTTAGATTTTTCCAAACATGCGAGATCGGTAATCTAAAAGTAGTTCACTATTTGTTATTTTTAGTAAATAATGCTAATTTTAATGTATTTTTGGGTCACTTTGGTGTTTCTATATGAGGAAAGGGGTACTAAATCACATGCACGATCATCATGCGATCACAGAACGCACTTTGGCCTAAGTTATGACCCACCTCCGTGGGTGCCTTCCGTAAACCACATATGCTTGAAATAGGCAGTTTCATTTGGCAATTTTGAACGCTAAATTCGAATATTCCAGTGAAAACATGGCCTGACCACACAAAACATGGGACAGATCGCACTGGCTCGGTTAGCAATTAATTTCTCATTTGGATGGTTTATAAAATTTGGCCTAAGTTGACATCAACTGACCTCTTGGTCATCCTAAAATAGCATTTGTGTGTCTTAAAAAGATTTGTGTCCCACAGCTGTGCCCAATACGACAAATTTTGTCAAGACCCTGTGAGAAGCATCGTTCTTGTAAGCTACTGGTATACCAATTTTGAACGGTGATCTGGTCTAACCTGATTCTTGTGGAAAACAGAAATGGTCGGAATGGTCTTCCTTCAGTTTAACGCCCATGTCCATGGCCTTAACATCCACCTTGACGTGTTAACATAGTTTTGACTGCATCTATCAGAATGACCGCTTCTGACATTTCGTGACCTCTGACAATCTTATACTTACTTAAGACCAACAATTTGGTGTGCATCCTTCATAATTCCATGAGAACTTCACTACGCCGTATCTTTGCATTTCTCACGCGGCGTCTGAAAGTTTAAGATCCTAGGAGAAAGTCAACTTCCCCCTGGCTGGGTGCAATTGTCTCAGATCCCCGGCCGGACGGAGGTTAAGGCTGTTCTTTTAAGCAGAAAGCAGGAGCAGAACTAAACATCAGACAGTTATCATCCACAATGCATGCTAAGCAGCTAGATGATGCTGAGCTTTCGCGACCAAAAACGCATGTTTCGTCCGTTGGTTTTGCTGATGTCACAAGCTGTTTGTCACAATCCAGAGCCATGGATTGACTACCTATTAAAATTGCCAGATTACTTTATAGCATTTGTTGATAGCGCGATTAAAATAACTAATTTCGTAGTTAAATTGTTTAATTACGTAACCATTTGACTTATCTACAAAATGCAATTTTTAACCTATATTTCAAGTGCTTAATTATCAGGTCAATATTATTGATTATAGTTAATTTTCAAGATCTCACTCGTTTAGTTCTTCTGTTTTGTAATTCTTTCAAATGTCATATTTCATTTTTTGCGCTAAGCGATAGATTTCTATGTTTTAGCGACCCTGTTTCAGAAGCCGCGGGCAGATTTGAGCTGTCAACACTAGATGTGCGAGCTACCCAAAGGTAGTTAGACTGATCACGCACGACTCCATGCAGTTTGTGGGTGGTAAATATGATGCATTTGCAGTTAGTTTAAATGACGCATTGTTTTCTTCAAAACGGACAAAGCTCATTGCCATGGCGGGAAGAATTGGCAATAGAGGGCCGAAAAGGACAGTTCCGAATAGCTTTTCGCGGCGGGCGTAGTTGCGGAGATGGTTAGAAGCATTTCCGCTCTCGCAAACCACACACATCGGGTCAGCCTTCAAGCGTTAGCAGACTGATGAGATCCGCGGATGGCCAGGTTGGCAACGCTGGTGAGCCCCGTGGTCGGCCAGATTGGAAACGCTGATGATACCTGCGGTCGGCCAGGTTGGAAGCGCTGATGATATTCACGGCCGGCCAGGTTGGGAACGCTGATGAGATCCGCGGTCGGCCAGGTTGGGAACGCTGATGAGACCCGCGATTGGCCAGATTGGCAACGCTGATGAGATCTGCGGTTGGCCAGGTTGGAGACGCTGATGAGATCCGCGGATGACCAGGTTAGGAACGACGATGAGACCCGAGATTACCCAGGTTGGGAACGCTGATGAGATCCGCGGATGGCCAGGTTGGGAACGCTGATGAGATCCGCGGTTGACCAGGTTGGGAATGCCAATGAGATCCGCGATTACCCAGGTTGGGAACGCTGATGAGATCCGCGATTACCCAGGTTGGGAACGCTGATCAGATCCGCGGATGGCCAGGCTGGGGTCGTGCGCCGACACTGACCTTGACCCTCCCCTCCAGCGACGTCAGGGATGAACGGGAGAGGCCATCTGACACCTTCAACAGTGACCGGGACACCAGCACCACCGACGAGCGCTGTCCCCAGCCGGCAGAGGTCACCTGCAAGGCGCAGAAGTTCAGGTGAGTCAGCCGTTCCTCTGCAAGGGAGCTCCCACTTCTGAGCTCGGGGCGCGGATGTGAGGTCATTGCTTCAAGGACGCGTCTCGCCGCGCGGTGACACCAGGTCAGCGGCTCAGTCTGCCGCCAGCTGAACCTTTCGAACACTTTGGATTCAGGAAGTAAGGTTCTAATCGATGGATTACGGCGCGTGACTCTTTCTGTGGTGCAACCGATGGCAGCGTGCAGTCACGTTGGAACTGACGCAAGATGTATTTGTCAACCATTACGGTTTAAAACTGAAAATGCCGCCCGTCATGGGCGAACCCAGCGCCAAGATGACTCGCTTGTTCGACTGTTTCATGGTTGACAGCCAGATAATAAACTAGCGTGCGTGCCTCCCCCCCCCCCCCCCCCCCCCCCCCCCCACCCAGTGCTCGCGATTGTAGTTATTGGACGATGGACGAACACCGGTCACGCAAAGTGGGTCAGGCAGCGTGACCTGGCGCCCCAGTCAGGTCACGCTGCAGTCAGGTAGTTAAGTCAGGTCACTGTGACTAACTGGATAAGCAAGGGTGCCTGAAACACAATGCACTCTTGCGACACTTGCGTTCATTCATACCGTACATTATGTTGTGGCTGCATGGTTAAACAGCGTGGAAATTGGGATGATAGCGATGATGTTGATGGTGACTGGTGCTGCCCCAACTTGTGGACAGTGCCACCGTCTTACACGTATTTATTTCCAGGTCCCTTGACGGTCGTTGCAACAACGTGCAGCGCGCGGGATGGGGAGGTTCACACAGCGCACTCTCTCGCCTGCTGACTCCAGCTTACTCAGACGGTATGCCAGCTGTTCGTGCGGGATGGGGAGGTTCACACAGCGCACTCTCTCGCCTGCTGACTCCAGCTTACTCAGATGGTATGCCAGCTGTTCGTGCGGGATGGGGAGGTTCACACAGCGCACTCTCTCGCCTGCTGACTCCAGCTTACTCAGATGGTATGCCAGCTGTTCGTGCGGGATGGGAAGGTTCATACCGCGCACTCTCTCGCCTGCTGATTCCAGCTTACTCAGACGGTATGCTGGCTGTCATACTCAGCGTGCGGGGTGGAGAGCTTCGCACAGCGTGCTCTCTCGCCTGCTGATTCCAGCTTACTCAGACGGTATGCTGGCTGTCATACTCAGCGTGCGGGGTGGAGAGCTTCGCACAGCGCGCTCTCTCGGCTGCTGTCTTCGGCTTACTCAGACGGTATACTAGCTGTCATACACTCGGGAGACGCTAGCTGCCTGTTGGCGCATAGGGAGTGAGCTGTTTGCCACACCCCGAACATGCGTCGTAGCTGACAGAAATGTGGCGGGAACTGTCACGGAGCTCTGCTATACGTTACGAGCATGGTTGCAGCTGGCCCGTATACGGGTCAGCTGTTAGCCGACCCGGTGCTGCCGGCTAACCAACCAGCCGATTTCGTGACCGCGCCCAGCACATTAAGCGAAATCACGAACGTAAATGAGTTTGTCTGCAGCTAGTATGTCGATGCGTGGCACTCTAGAGGTGCTTTGGCTCACTCTGTCGTGTTATGAAACTAGGCACTGATGGCTAATGACTAATTCCGAGTCAGAAGAAAAGAAGAACTGGTTTTCCTTTGGGTGTGGAGTGAAGCACTTATTTCGTTTGCTGTTCTCAGTAGCTCTAAATGAATTTGATTGTACCCAAAACCCATTCCACCTCAGCATGTCCTTTGGATGTACAGTGCTGGTGCTTTTACTCTCGGTCCCCCAATCTGGTCATGCTCTGGGTGGTGGTCGCCGACGTACGGGGCCACTCCGAGAACTTACGTTCGCTTGGCCACAAACCAATGATGTTCGTTGATTTGACACTAGAGTTTCATCCAGGTAAATGATTTTTTCAGTGTCAGAAGATGAAAACGAGCCTATTAATGCTCCGCGTTGTCGTGGGAGCACAGCTAATCATATGAAATCAGCAGTGTACCCAAGATAGAGGCCCGATCTGGTAAAGGCGGGCTTTGGTACCTCCCCCCCCCCTCTCCCCCACAGAGGCCCGCTGGGGGCACTACTGCCTTCAGTCGGTAAGAAATGATGGTCTTGGCGAGCCTCACAAATTATGTCCTCTGTGCATCAATGGTTTCACACGTCTACGCACCGTTTCTAGCAGAGTCGTGGCAGCGTCGTGCGCTGCGACCTGTCCTGTCGTCATGGCTCAGCTGCTGTCTGCGAGCCAGGCCGAGTCGCATGTCGGCTCGCATGTCGGCCGAGTCGCAGGTCTGACTGCCGCTGTGTAGACTCGGCGGGTCTGACGGCAGCTGTATCGACTCGACAGGTGGTCTGACGGCCGCTGTGTCGACTCGGCAGGTGGTCTGACGGCTGCTGTGTCGACTCGGCAGGTGGTCTGACGGCTGCTGTGTCGACTCGGCAGGTGGTCTGACGGCTGCTGTGTCGACTCGGCGGGTCTGACGGCCGCTGTATCGACTCGGCAGGTGGTCTGACGGCCGCTGTGTCGACTTGGCAGGTGGTCTGACGGCTGCTGTGTCGACTCTGCAGGTGGTCTGGTGGCCGTTGTGTCGACTTGGCGGGTCTGACGGCCGCTGTATCGACTCGGCGGGTGGTCTGACGGCTGCTGTGTCGACTCGGCGGGTCTGACGGCCGCTGTATCGACTCGGCAGGTGGTCTGGTGGCCGTTGTGTCGACTCGGCGGGTCTGACGGCCGCTGTGTTGACTCGGCAGATGGTCTAACGGCCGCTATGTCGACTCGGCGGGTCTGACGGCTGCTGTGGCGACTTGGCGGATCTGACGGCGGCTGTGTTGACAGGGGTGTCGGCGGCACGAGTCCAAAGCATGGCGGGCGGCCCACTGCCAGCGGCGCTGCGCATATCCAACCGGCTGACGCACACCGGTCGCCGACGACACCCCTTGTGACGGCCGCTGCTGGCAGTCTGGGCCGAGCTGCTCCACCACGACCTGGCACACACGGCGGCCACGCCAGGTGAGCGTGAGGCCGCTGCCTCTGTCCCTCAGCCGCTGCATCCGCCCCTCAGCCATCGTCTTTGTCCCTTAGTCGCTGCATCCGCCCCTCAGCCACCGTCTTTGTCTCTCAGTCGCTGCATCCGCCCCTCAGCCACCGCCTTTGTCCCTCAGCCGCTGCCTCTGTCCCTCAGTCGCTGCCTCTGCCCTTCAGCCGCGGCCAGCAGCAGTGACGAACCCCTGCTACCCATCAGTCCACGGTCCGCACCACACCCCTATTATCTGAAGGGCATCTGAAGCCGTGCTTCTATCAGAGTATTCATGGACGCGGGAACGGGGAGAGGGATCTGTGGCTGCCATGGGACCTCCACTTTCCGAGAGCCCTATAGCGACACATGGAAGGAATCGGCTTTAATACTAGTATTGACGCCCCCAGCTTTTGAGTCGCTCCTCCCCCTATGCAAGAATTAAACCTCTAAGCATAAATATTGCGATATACGCGGCTGAGGGTGTAGTGTAGATTGCATCGCAATTATGAGTTGCATCGCCTGAGTGATATATTACGTTGAGCATCGTTACAACCATGGCCAGCATTGCGGCGACCAATGCCACATTAGTAATGTGCTACAGCCGATAAACGATAAACAAATGAGGTAAGTAAGCACAACACATATGCTCACGCGTAATTGCACGCCTTTGAAGCTCTCACGCCGGTACCTGCCCACTGTCAGCATGGAAGATGAACGCTTACCACACCCAAAAACACTGGGCTTCTTCTGTTGCATCCATGTTCAGCACTTAGTTTGCATTTCCTGGTGTCGACTCGGCCATGTGGAGGTCTTGGTGCGTGTCTTAGGACGTGTCTCATATATAATGTTGTTGCACGGCGGGGAGGACATCAGAGCAGACAGCCATTTTCCTCTATCTTCGAACCCGTTTGAGCCTACTCGTATGTCTTTACTGGCGACAGCAACTCTCAACCTTGGTATTGCACGCCAATGTAGGCTTCTGCAAAGGTCGCCGCGCAGTTTCACTGGCTTGTCCTTTCCAGCTACTTGATATGCATGGTCCTCACCTGATGTCCTTCAATCTGCAAGCGGGTGGCTGTCGCGAGACTGTGCCGCGGAACTGAGGCTCTGTGTCGGCTGGTACTGCGCGCAAGTGTCGCAGGGTCTCGCTGGTGACCTCAAGGTCATTGGTTTGAGACGTGCAACCAGCTGCATGTGTTCGCTTCCTTCACCGCAGCTGATGTGGGCAATTTTGGATGCTAACTCGTCAGGCCACGGAACGTTGGATGCTGACACAGGTGGGGCCACTAGAAAATAACGACCGTTATCAGTGTAGCTTGACAGCAGCGGTCGTGGACTCCGTGACCTGGCAGGGGTCAACGCCGACGGGGCAGCAGTGTTGTCAGCAGCCGGAGGAGCCCGGGTGCACTGCACATTGTGACGCCTCACCGCTGCCCAGGCCTACGCGCGCTCGGCGCCCGTCCTGCAGCCCGGATTGTCACCCGGGTGAGTGTGCTCTCCGATGTCATCCGGGTTGCGTGTGCTCGCGATATCACCCGGATGCGTGTGCGTCTCAAATCCCCGGGCGTGAGTGTGCTCCGATGTCAGCCCTGGTGAGTGTGCTCCCAATATCACCTGGGTGCGTGTGCTCCCGATATCCCCCCGGTTGCGTGCGCTCCCGATAGCACTGGTTGTGAGTATGATCCCGAGTCAGCCGGGTGGAGTTGTGATCCCGATATCACCTGGGTGAGTGTGCTCCCCATATCACCCGGGTGAGTGTGTTCCCGATGTCACCTGGGTGAGTGTGCTTCCTGCACCGGTCGGCATACAGGTCCTCGCCGCCGGCCGGCGGGCAGACGCGGCGCACGCCTCGCTGCAGAGTGCAGCCATGCGCCGGTGATAGCGCCGTCCTCCCGGCGGATTATGTGTCACCGCAAGTTAATCCCCGACGCGCCGCGGTTGCCCCTGCGGGGAATTCCCGGCGTAGTCCGGAGCGGACGGTGCTGCGCGTGTTGCTGCGCCTCCTGCTGAGTTGACACGTGGGTAGGCTGTGAGGGGTTTGCCCGTGCAGGCCTCATTGCAATTCACAGCACTGCTCAATCAGTACTGAATGCTGATAATAAAGCAGTTCCTCCAAACTTACATTGTGCACATCATAACTTGGAACTAGGAAGGCAATGCATGCACTCTATGCAACAACAGCTACCGGTGGGCCGTACACTTTATACGCACTATCAAAGGTTCCTATGGCGCAGAGCAACGGGAGCAGTTGAACATGGCGACGTCGTTCCTGGACGGCAGCTCGCTGTACGGCACCAGCTCGCGCGTCTCCGAGAGGCTGCGCTCCAACTCTGGGGGGCGGCTGAGGATGGACAGTGACGGCAGGCTGCCACGCGGCGGCACCGGCCCGTGCCGCGACGGCCAGCACAGGTGGGCGCCTCATCCGACCCGTACGCGAGGATACGCTCGCTCCGGCCGGTATAGAAGCGTTCAGGTCATTCCCCGTGTGGTGTGGGCGTGACTCAAGCAAGCCGGAGAGTTTCGTGAGTAGACGATAGTGCTGGCGAGCGACGGTACGAAAAGTGTAGGTGAGAAGCAGCAGATGCATTGAAAACGGATGCGCAATGCCGGAAAGCTGCATTTTTATTGGTCATAAGCAAACGGATGGCAGATGTAGGAGCTTTAGCGCGTTTCCATCAACACCCTAATGATATTTCAACACCCAGTTTGCGTTGGCACCCCCGTCGCCTTCGCCCCCAGCCGTCGGCACCCTATCGCCCTCGCCCAGCCGTCGGCACCCTAATCGCCTCGCCCCAGCCGTCGGCACCCTTATCGCCCTCGCCCTCAGCCGTCGGCACCCTAATCGCCTTCGCCCTCAGCCGTCGGCACCCTAATCGCCCTCGCCCACAGCCGTCGGCACCCTAATCGCCTTCGCCCCCAGCCGTCGGCACCCTTATCGCCCTCGCCCTCAGCCGTCGGCACCCTAATCGCCTCGCCCTCAGCCGTCGGCACCCTAATCGCCCTCGCCCTCAGCCTCGCCGTCGGCACCCTAATCGCCTTCGCCCCCAGCCGTCGGCACCTTTATCGCCCTCGCCCTCAGCCGTCGGCACCCTAATCGCCTTCGCCCCCAGCCGTCGGCACCCTTATCGCCCTCGCCCTCAGCCGTCGGCACCCTAATCGCCCTCGCACTCAGCCGTCGGCACCCTAATCGCCCTCACCTCAGCCGTCGGCACCCTAATCGCCTTCGCCCCGCCGCCGTCGGCACCTTTCGCCCTCGCCCTCAGCCGTCGGCACCCTAATCGCCCTCGCCCCAGCCGTCGGCACCCTTATCGCCCTCGCCCTCAGCCGTCGGCACCCTAATCGCCCTCGCACTCAGCCGTCGGCACCCTAATCGCCCTCACCCTCAGCCGTCGGCACCCTAATCGCCCTCGCACTCAGCCGTCGGCACCCTTATCGCCCTCGCCCTCAGCCGTCGGCACCCTAATCGCCCTCGCACTCAGCCGTCGGCATCCTTATCGCCCTCGCCCTCAGCCGTCGGCACCCTAATCGCCCTCGCACTCAGCCATCGGCACCCTAATCGCCCTCACCCTCAGCCGTCGGCACCCTAATCGCCCTCGCACTCAGCCGTCGGCACCCTTATCGCCCTCGCCCTCAGCCGTCGGCACCCTAATCGCCCTCGCACTCAGCCGTCGGCACCCTTATCGCCCTCGCCATCAGCCGTGCACATCATCCTACCACCTACATTTCCTTCCTTGTCTGTGCTAACAACTTGATATCCTAGTCCCGATCTCTGTGCTTTTTCTGTGTCCTCTGTTATGGCCTAATTCACAACTTACGTCGAGCACGAGAATTTCCACCGGCGTATGAAGTGAATGGGTAAAAATTTGGAACAAAATACCAACAAATGTCCCCCGTGTGTTACAGATTTATGCAGTTTTCACTTCCACCTGATTAAGGCGCTTCAAATCGCAAATATCTTGTGGTTACCAGGTGGCAAGGACAGACAATGCAGTACATTCACCTGTTACGCTGC
>NW_023596536.1:0-3197 GCF_011947565.3 Pollicipes pollicipes
TGTAAGTTTTTCTGGCGCCCATGTCGCGTGGAAGAGAATAAGGATGACTAAGGAAATGGGAAATCAAGCTGCTCCAGGATATGACCTCATCACTTGAAAGTTGTTTACGTTTGGTGTAAGCATTGAAATCGAATCGAATCACGCTGAAGCTGGTGTTAGTCAAATATTTTAGTGTAAGTGTGATCAAACCACATGAGATACTATTGCCGCCACTGCGGGTTCTTGGAACGAGTTTGATGGTGTCATTGCGGTGTCTGGCCTCTCAAACGAGAAGACTGAGTTTAAGTAGGATGTAAGTTATTGTCGTCCGGCAAGATTTTGAAAAGTGAGTAGTGTATATCCGGAATGGATTGGGGAACCATCTTTACAAGCAACTGTAGCTAATAGATGACTGATCTGCCTTAATCAGCTAGAGCATGGTATTTTGGTTGGGATTATTCCTGAAGCGGTACACAAGATGTTGGCTTTCGGAGATGGTTGAAGAGATTGACCCCAGGAAGAACACGCAATTCTCTAGGTAGGTTTATCACACTAGACCAGACGTTTGGAAGGAGGATCCCCGTAAATTTTCTTATGCATTTGCAGTGGGCTTGTTTTATATTTCAAAAATATTGTCGGTAAGTAATTACGGACACGCTCCCCAACCCCTAGAACAACACGTTTCTAGAGGTTTTGAGCACGGATTTAGCATTGGAGGGGAAGTCATTCCAAACATAAAGTTTTCCATACCTAAAAACTTAAGAGACATAAGAAGGATATCCATTCTGATTTTCATAGTCCAAATCACGCTGTCGACGTCTTGCAACAGCACTACATCGCGAGAACCATAGTCATGACAACCGCCCCAACATTTCTACTTGTTTGAATGAAAAAAAGTTCGTGATTGGCCCAGTAGACGGCAAAGGGTCTGTTAGCGAGAAACGCACTGGTTAAAGTTAAAACCATTGTGTCACCATGCACGATGTCATGCTTTCATTCCCAACGCCAAAGCGCGCCCCGAAAAGACCCACTGTGGTAAACGCCACAGTGAAGAAACCAAAGCCATAGTGTAAAGTTTCGCTGAATTCTCGAGATAATCACCTCATGTTTGCGTATATTCTGTGTATATAGAGTGTTGTAGGTTTTCGTAGCATTGATTGCACACATATTTTGACACATTGGTGTGTCACAGAAACTACAAAACACACACTTTAGAAAAAGCAAGCCAACCTCAAGGTAATACTTACATAGCAATGGGCATGGAATCCAATGAGACTTCTCATTTTCAAATGTTTACCACTTAAATAATGATCTCGTCGTTAGTTGATCTCTACCCACTTCAGATTGTTTGAGTATTGTTGTTGTTTCAGGTGGTGTGGGAGCCACTGGACATTGAAGCGATTGAAGACCAGATGCCTTAGTGCGACTGGCTGGATTCAGGTGAGTTGATGTCAGGAATGTCTTAATTTATTTAGGGAATGACTTCTCAGAAGGAAGCATGAAACAGTCTTAGCGCACAACAGTTGTTTTCATCGGCTTCTTACATAGGATTTCACGTGTACTTTTCATTTTCCATCTATCCCATCACCTTGTACGACCCTGCCAACACCATTGCATCGTTCTCTCCCGACAAATACGCCACTACATTGCCTTGCTTCACCATCCCTACCAGTGCCTTAGCCACTAGGTGTCATTACAGTGCACGACATCATGCACCTCACCACATTGTCTGGCTCTACCAATCCCATCATGGTGTCTGACCCCTCCAGCTCCATGCCAGTGTCGGCTTCATGCAGCCGACCCCACTGCCCGGCCAGTTTAACCAGTGTCTGATCCCGCAACTCCGCCAATATCTGCTCCCACTAGTCCCATGCAAGTCTTAATTTTAGAAGTGTCAGACCTTACCATCTTGCAAGTGCCTCATCCAACCAGCCCTACCAGTGTGTAATCACAACAGCTGGTGCATGGTGCATGAGCTCGGTGTAACGTCACATTTGTATCTCATTCCACCAGCCCCATTGCTGTGTCCCAGCACCACGCAAGCATGCGCAGACTTTACCAGCCCCACTTAAGTCTGCAACCAGCCCCACCACCACCACCATCACCACAAACCCCAGGCTCATCCTTGCCATCAACTTCACCATCGCTATCATCCCCATCCGCACTGTGGCGTTTGACCCGACCAGCTCCACTACGATGTTTTTCTCAAGTGCGATGTCCCTAGAGTGCCTCATCCCACCAGCTCATCTCCAGTGTCTGGCTCCCCAATAGCCCCATCACAGTGTCTGATCCCATCAGCCCATCCGCGGCGTTTGATCATAGCTCTACAATATTTTCTGATCCCACCGCCCCACTGTAATGCCTCGGTCTAACCCAAACAGCTGCAAGATGGTGTCTGATCCCACCAGCCGTACCACATTGAACTCACTAAAACACCAATGCGTTGTATGATTTTGTCAGCTCCATCACAGCGTCTGGCTCTATTAGCCCCACAACGGTGTTGAAGGCACAAACCGTGCTTAATATCTGTACACATGGCAGGTAAGCATTCATATATTTTAAGGCGGTCCACAGACTACCCGGAAAGTCTGGCTGTGCGCCGTATGTCGGTTTTAGTCATAAAAATGTCCTCAAACTATCGTGGCCGGCGAAAATGTCAGTACACCCGCAACCGCGTCATGAAAAGGTTTCCTCGACCTTTTCATTTCCCTTCTCTGTGGCACAACCGGTGCATAGGCGCCATTCTTTAATGGGGACATGTAAAAACAGCTGGTTTCCTTTCATGCAGCTTATATGGATTCCGTTGGGAGAGTTAATGAAAGACTTCCTCTGGAAAGTGTACTGTGACGAAGGTCATTCAGCTTATATTTGGGATGTTTTAGAACTTCTGCGCAACACCGTTTTCATACGGCATTTGTAATATTGAGTATAATATTTTTCTGGCCGGAGCGCTTTTGGTGTGTTGGGGTCGAGAGCTCGAGCACATGGGCCCTCAAGATTATTCGCCGCGGTCACGGCTGCCCGAAGAACAATGGCAGGCCATGGCGATGGTGAAAATAGGCTTCGTAAACAATTTTCCCGCCAAATTCAGTCAGGTGGGGTGCAGAAGTTGTTTTAAAAAAGTTGTTACTCGCGAAGTATTTCAGTTTTTTCATCGTATGTGAAAATGAATGGTTTTGGATGCATGCTGCAACATTGTTTCTTCAACTATTCCCATG
>NW_023596537.1:0-70514 GCF_011947565.3 Pollicipes pollicipes
GGTGCCAGCATTCGCAAATTGTTGATGTGTGAAAAGTGGCCAAGAAAATGATGCATGCTGCTGGAATCTTTGCCACAACTACATTCCGTTTGCAATATCCTTCATGCTAGAATCCGCTACCACAGTCATCGTAAAATGAAGGTGCGGTTGCATGTGCTTGTGAACCGCACCTCGTCGAGCCGCGCGAGCGCGGGCGCGCGGCTCCGGCGTGGGACCAGACCGCTGGGCGCGGCGCGCGCTCAGCCCGTGTTCACTGACGCAGACACGGACCACGTACCTTGCATACCGAAGCTGCCGCGCCGGCGGCTGACGGGGGACACGACCGGCGAGCCCGCACTCGCCGTCACTGCCGCCGCCGTCGGCCGCCCGCCGGGGGCGCCGCCGCTCCGCCGGGCCTAATTGGATGGCCGTCCGCCGGCCGCCTAACAGGCTTACCGGCGGTGGCTGCGGCTTACGGGCGACGCGTGGTGTGAGGTTTCGGCGGCCCGCGCCGCGCGGCGACAGGTGCCCGGTGGCGTCCCGGCGCGGCTCGCGCGCACGAAGAGGCCCAACATCGAGCCAGGCCGGCTGTCAGCAGCCCGTGCTGCTCCCCGGAGGCGAGCCTGGACGACGCGGCCGTCACGCTGCTGTCCTGAGGCGCACCGAAAAACCCGCTGTTTCCATGACTACATTCGCACACGCATCCCCTCGGATTACGTAAGACACCAGGTCGATCGAGTGCGCGTGCATCGCGGCGGCCCGAGGCGTCTCGGGGCATGGTAAGACGAAAGCTTTGCGGCCGGTGATTCCACTTTTTATCAGTTTTAGGACGCACATGCACTGCACGACCACCATCGGGAGCTCCTGGCCCTCGTCGCAAGCCGAAGCAAAACTTGGCACTGGCTGGTCGTTGAACTAATGAGCGTTGATTGTCCTCTTTCAGCTTTATCACCGGGATATAATTCCTTGAACTGCTCCCGTCTTGTCTCCCCTTATGCCCGTGGTCGTCTTACTTCTATGAAGACCTACCTGATCGTCGTTATCACGTTAATCGCTCTGCGGACTCAATGAAGGGATTGACAGTTAATCAGTATGCCACTTTGGCTATAGGATACTGTGTTATATGCTTGGCAGGCTGTAAGAACACACCTTGGCAGCTAGGAGTCGGCTGGGCTGACGCGGCTGTCGGCTGGGCTGACGTGGCCGTCGGCTGGGCTGACGCGGCTGTCGGCTGGGCTGACGCGGCTGTCGGCTGAGCTGACGCGGCTGTCGGCTGGGCTGACGCGGCTGTCGGCCGTCTCTGCCGCAGATCGACACCGTGGTGGTGATGGGCTCTGGCGCCGGCACCTGGCAGCTGAGTCGCACGCTGGAGCTGTACCGCCAGCTGGTCAACCCCGGTTTGCAGTTCATCTCGATCGACCTCACGTGAGCGCGCCTGGGCGCCGTGGGGGGGGGGGGGGGGGGCGGTAGGATGACCGTTCCCGATCGGCCGGCCACTCTCGGGGCCTATCTGGCGCGGTCACTGTCGCACGCATCGGAAAGGCTGGGTCACTCTGTTGCCATTTTGGTGCCGTCTGCTCGCACTACCTGCGCCGTGTGTGGGTGTCCGTGCCGCGCCCAGCTGGAGGGCTTTCAAAGCCTACACTCCACCGCCCAGTATCGTCCCGCTCAACTGACCCGTCGATTGTCGTGGCGCGTGACGAGTAACAAATAGCACTGAATAAGAGCGGAGATTCAGCGGGATAAAACTTCGCCGAGTGATGAGGGTCCAGCCCCCAGACACCATCACTTTAAGGCGAGTGTGGCTCGCAGGCATGGTTGGACCTGTTGAGCTGGCGCGCTGGCTGGCTGCGCGGGGTGTGTGACCGGTGTCATGGCTAGCTGCGCGAGGTGTGTGACCGGTGTCATGGCCAGCTGCGCGGGGTGTGTGACCGGTGTCATGGCTAGCTGCGCAGGGTGTGTGACCGTTGTCATGGCTAGCCGCGCTGGGTGCGCGAACAGCGTCATGGCTGGCTGCGCGGGGTGTGTGACCGGTGTTACGGCTAGCTGCGCTGGGTGCGCGACCAGCGTCATGGCTGGCTGCGCGGGATGTGTGACCGGTGTCATGACCTAGCTGCGCTGGGTTGCGCGAACCAGCGTCATGGCTGCTGCGTCGGGGGTGTGTGACCGGTGTTACGGCTAGCTGCGCTGGGTGCGCGACCAGCGTCATGGCTGGCTGCGCGGGGTGTGTGACCGGTGTTACGGCTAGCTGCGCTGGGTTGCGCGACCAGCGTCATGGCTGGCTGAGCGGGATGCGTGACCGTTGTCATGGCTGGCTGCGCGGGGTGTGTGACCAGCGGTCATGGGTGGCTGAGTGGGATTTGACCGGTGTCATGGCTAGCTGCGCGGGGTGCGCGACCAGCGTCATGGCTGGCTGAGCGGGGTGCGTGACCGTTGTCATGGCTGGCTGCGCGGGGTGTGTGACCAGCGTCATGGGTGGCTGAGTGGGGATGTGACCGGTGTCATGGCTAGCTGCGCGGGGTTGCGCGACCAGCGTCATGGCTGGCTGAGCGGGATGCGTGACCGTTGTCATGGCTTGGCTGCGCGGGGTGTGTGACCAGCGTCATGGGTGGCTGAGTGGGATGTGACCGGTGTCATGGCTAGCTGCGCGGGGTGCGCGACCAGCATCATGGCTGGCTGAGCGGGATGTGTGACCGGTGTTATGGCCTCTCCAGGCACACCGGACACGTGGACAACCATCTGCTGGACGACCCTCGCAACATCTCGCTCTTCGGCTTCAGCGACCAGATCCTGCGGTGAGTCAGTCCGCCGCAGCGGCGGGTGCGACTGTTGCCGTCCACGTGTTCCCTCTTTCTCGCCCGTGGGGTGTGCCTGCTCAGCATTCTCTGGCCGCTGGTGAACGTGCGCCTTTTCTGCAGGCCCCATTTGCCGTCCCTGTCACTTGCACATTGCCCGTCCACTGAAATGCTCATCCCTTGATACCTGTCGCGCTTTGGGGTGATTGACCCTTTTCGCTTCAAGTGCCACTCTTCTCGCATTCCTCCGAACCCCTGTGCAGCTTCCCTCTCTGTGTGATCAACTTGACTTGTTCACGATCGACTCTCACCATCATTCCCATGTCTCCGTTTTTAGGTGTTTTGTAGCACATATGAGCGAGTGACTCACTGCGCTGCCATGGCTCCGAGGATCTGTGTTCTGGGCGGCCGGCGGCTCCTGGTGGCCGCCGCGCCGGCGCCGCCCGCTGCAGCCCGGGTTCCCTAGTGTCCTGACGCCGGTCGCGCTGCGTGACCCCGCCCGCCGCCGGCCGGCAGGTTTGTGGCCGAGCGCGGCATCACCGGCCAGCTGGCGGCCGTCGACGCCATCGACGTCAAGTACAACCTGCGCCGCGACATCCGGCTGCCGGCCATCAACCTGCGCGAGGCCATCCTAGCGTCGGAGGGCGGCGTCGGCGTGGCCAGGTGGGTCGGCCAGATCGAGGACTGCGGGTGCTTTGGGAGCACGCTTGAGCACGGCGGCAGCTCTAGAGCGCCAGCCGTGTGCATTAGATGTTCTGAGGGCTCCGCAAAGCTTGGCGGGCACTCTGAGAGTACGGCCGAACACAGTGGGTACTCTGAGACCACGGCGGGTTTCTCTTCGTGCTACCACGAGTTTACCAGACTGACCTGATGCTTATCAAAGTACATACATTGCACCTCAGATGGATTTTTGCATTCTTAATATTTTCGTGGGCTGAACTCAGCTCCAACTCGCCGCCTTTACACGATGACTTGTATTAACTAGACGGCTCCGTTGGCGCATGTCACCATGCATGAACACGGCGAGCGTCACGCCGCCGTGTCGGCTGCCCGTCGTCTCCGGTCGCCTCGCTGCAGCGCCCCGCCTGGCCGACAGGTGGCGCACCGTGCGCGTCTTCATCTCGTCCACGTTCGTGGACATGCACGGCGAGCGGGACCTGATCATCCGCCACGTGATGCCCGAGCTGCGCAGCCGCGCGCGCGCCCTCCGCCTCGACCTGCAGGTGGTGGACCTGCGCTGGGGCATCACCGTCGAGGACGCCGCCGCCGCCAGGTCAGCCGCCAGACGCGGGCGCGTCGCCGCTGATGCTGTGGCTGGCTCGCTGATGCCGCTAGTAACTCGCCGATGCTGTTGGTGACTCGACGATACCGTAGGTGGCTCGCCGATGTCGTTGGTGACTCGGCGATACTGTTAGTAACTCCGCCGATGCCGTTGGTAACTCGCCGATATCGTTGGTGGCTCGCCGATGCCGCTGGTAGCTCGCCGATGCCGTTCGTGACTCACCGATACTGCTGGCGACGCGCCGGCGGAGGTCGGTCCGGTGATGTCGATGTTGTGTGCCGATGCCGAGCGGCGCCCCGTGCGGTGCGGAGCCGTCAGCCGTCAGCCGCTGGCGCGATTGCAGCACACCCCGCGGACCGGCGACCGGCCGTCGGAGCGCGCTAGTGACAGCCGGCCCTTGCTGGCTGACGCGCTCCGCCGCGCCGCCGCCCCCAGGCAGGTGGAGCTCTGTCTGTCCGAGATCGACCGCTGCCAGCTGTTCGTGGGTCTGCTGGGCGCACGCTCCGGCCGCGTGGCCGACACAGAGGCGCGTGACGGAGCCGCGCCTGCTGGAGTTCCTGTCCGCCCAGACGGCCGACCTCTCGCTCACGGCGTTGGAGATGCTGTACGCCACGCGGGAGCCGGAGCGGGCCCGCCAGATGGCCGTGTTCTACCAGCGCGAAGACAGCTTCCTCAGGTCGGCGGCGTTGCGACGCGCGCGGGGCGACGGTGCACCTCGTGCGGGTTAGGTCGAGGTGGGGCGGGGGGATGAGGGGGTGTGCTGTTCTCTGAGCTGTGTGTGACTTGCGTCGGCGCTGCTGTGGCCTCAGCGCAGAGGTGGGGCTGTACTCAGGTCAGTGCTGAAGTGAGAAGTACCGGTAGAAACTGGTCACCAGTAACCTGAAATCGAGCCAGTAAGCGGTCATGGAGGGTTTTTAGTGACCTTAGGCATGTGTGCAATCGACGCACCGCGCTCCCTGGCTTCATTGTTAACCACCTGTGCAAGCTCCGTCTGCCCTCTCTCGACAGCGGAGTCCCCGGCCACTTCATGGAACAGTTCTCGGATCTGGCGGCGGGCCGCCGCCGCGTGGCCCACCTCCAGGCCGAGATTCAGTCCCGCGGCTGCGCCATCACCAAGTACAGCGCCAACTTCGGCAGCCTGGGAGGCGGCAGGCACGGCGCCCTCGCTCTGCAGACGTTTGGCGAGAACATCATGAAGACACTGTGGAACACGTTGCAGTCGCTCTACCCCCTGGAGGTCAGTGCGGCCTCCCAGATGGTCACCGCCGGCCACGGCAGACGCTCTTCGTTTCGTCTGTTTGTGTGGCGTGGCGACTGGCTGGATCCCACCAGCGCTCGCAGCCGACCTGTGGGGCCGACCGTTCGCTGCGCCGGCAGGCGACGACATGCGACCTGGTGACCGAGGAGTACACGCTGCAGCACGAGTTCGGCCTCGCCCAGAAGCTGGTGGGACGCCAGGGCCGGCTGGCCACGACCGTGGAGCTGGTGGAGCGGGGTCAGGGCCGTATCATCCTGGTGGCCGGCAAAGCTGGCAGCGGCAAGACCTGCTTCGTGGTGAGACGACGCGCCGGAGCGCGGCGGGCGGACGTTCAGATGGGGCGCTGGCCTCTGCCGGGCGGACGGGACCGTGCGACCCTGTGCGGGGTTTGGCCGTGTCATCGTGCTGTTTTGGGATGGCATGTTTTCTGTATGGGCTGGAAACCAGCCAACTCAAGCCATTGGAGGCACTTCGTGATTAGTGTTGGCGTCTCTGCTAGTTAAATCGCCCAGGCACACTCCAGGTCGGAGCCCCCCCCCCCCCCGACCATCTTCCTGTAACCAGGCTCTCAGTTTCATAGTGGGCTTATCACGGGCCGCCGTTCATCCAGCCAGATGTCGATGTGTTGGGTCTGCGCACGTCCCCAGGGCCGCGTGTACAGCCAGCTGTCCGAGTGCTCGGACCACCTGAGCCGCCTCCTGGTGCCGGCCTTCTGCTCGGCGGGTGTGCAGTGCGGCTCGTCGGCCGGCCTGCTGGCCTACCTGCGCGCGCTGCTGGCCCGCCAGCCGCTCTCGGCCGCGCCGCGTCACCAGCTGGCCGCCGAGCTGGTCGAGCTGCTGGCCGTGCGCGGCCGCCGCCAGCACGTGGGTGCTGGTGCTGGACGGACTGGACGCCCTCTGGCAGGCCGAGGGCGAGGCTGCCGTCGACTGGCTGCCTATTGAGATGCCCAAGGTACGCACTTCGTTCAGGCGTCCGAGGTACGCACTCTGATCAGGCGCCCGAGGTACGCACTCTGATCAGGCGCCCGAGGTACCCCCTCCGATCAGGTACCAGGGTACTCACCCGATCAGGTGCCCGAAGTATGCCGTCCGATCAGGCGACCGAGGTACGCTGTCGATCAGGTGCCCGGGGTACTCACCCCGATCAGGTGCCCGAGATGCCGCTGTCCCGATCAGGTGCCGGAGGTGCACTATCTGACTTTTAGGGACGATTCTACGTGGTCGAAACTGGTCAACTTTTTGAATAATTGTCATTCTGGTGATATGTTGATGAAACTGGCACGTTTGTTTGATATGGTATTGGAACGTGACGTGAGTTTTTAAGACGTCTGCTGCGTGCAAGCGAAACACAAATACTTGAAGTGTCACTATGCCGCCATTTTTTGCTAAGGAGTCGAGTAAGGTCACCTGAGGTCAGCCCGCGCCGCCGTTTACCAGCCGCGTGTTTGTCCGTCGACAGAATGTGACGCTCCTGATAAGCGCCGACGAGGGCAGCGCCCTGTATCGCCGCATCAACTCCAAGCTCATGGTGACGTCAGTGAACCTCGGTAAGGAGGCAGCCTGGGCCCCGTTCTTCATCAATAACTGAAGCCCATCCCTTGCTTCGGGTAAACCCATTCCTTACATATGACGGCACGACCCAAGCACATTGCCGCCTCGCCCGAGAGGCGAAGTGGGTGGGCTTGTTTACGAGGAAGTCGTCGGTGTTGACATGGCAACGCATAGCAGCGGTCTATACGCTGTTGACGGCCACGTATGTCCGGGAAGTACGCAAGTCTCGATCTTATATGGAATGTGTGATTGATTATTTTGTTCGATTGATAACGATGTAGTTAGCCACAGATCACTTGCCAAAGCTTTTATTCGAATAATTTTTCGGCGTGCCATTCCTGCGTGCTGTATGTCTTGATGGGGTTGGATTGATTTTACTTGTATCCATGTTTGGAACTGAACGCGTTCCCTATTGATCTTTATCCATTACGCCACCTCAGTGGGCAGAGTCAAGTCAGTGGGAAACCGGGTCGTAAGTCAATGGGAAACTGAGCCAGGGCGCCTGGTGCCCGGCCTGTAACCCGGCCAGAACGCAGCGGCTCCTGTCTCCCGTGACCTGCGCTGTATGGCGCAGATTGTGGTGCGACGTTGAGGCGGGCGTGGGTACATTACTTGTGCGGAATATATGCATTTAGGTATATTGTTTGTGCATCTTCATTCCATATTTTGCTATAAAAATGTTTGAAGGACAGGCACCGTATCGTTTTGGCTTATGGAACGAATCTGTAGTTTTTAATAGCACATGACAGTTATACCATAAAACATTTAGCGGAAGAGGTTTGCATGTTTGCACCACATGTCGTACCTAGTACTGTTTGTGTGCGAGACAGAGGACAACCAGGCAATCAATCTGCCGTTTGCTGCTCGAACCCGGGTTCTCATAGGGGAGGGGGGGGGGGGGGGGCGGCGTTCGAATCCCGGTGGCCCCATCGACTTCTAAACGCTCATATCGCTACTGCAGTCGCTGGCGTTTCATAAAGAGTGCGCGGCCATGTGTGTTGCGTGGGTCGCGTTCCCTTACACACAACCTGAAGTGCGCGATCCATGGTGTGCCAGGCCACAGGCTCTGAAGACATTCCGTTAGGCACCCTGTGACCTCTGGGCTGCCTCCGACCCGTGACCACCCTGGGACCCGCAAGCACCCTCTGACCACTCGCTGACGGGTCCGCCCGGCAGGCACACTCAGCCTTTCCGAGCGCGCCGGCTTGGTGCGCGAGATGCTGCAGCACCACAGCAAGACACTGGAGGAGAAGGCGTGGAACAACCAGCTGCGCACGCTGACGTCCAAGCGCGGCGCCTGCGACCCGCTCTACCTGCAGCTGGCCTGCGAGGAGCTGCGCACCTTCGGCGAGTTCGACCAGGTCAGCTGGGGCTGCACTGGGGTGTCTGGTCTTTGATTGGTCGCACTGGTTAAGCCGTCGGTTCACGCCCCCCCCCCCCCCCCCCCGTCCGCTTGGCGGTGGATGGCGTTGAATTGTGACAGCCTTCTGCTACAGTGATAGTGATACGTTCTAAAACGTGCTAGCATTGCTGTCGGTTATTTGAACGCTGCAGGGGACGAATGTGTTTCATATCAAAATGGAATCACATATTTCTATCAGAGTAAGATTGGTGCCCATGTCACTTGGGTACGTGATACAACGGTCGTGAAGGTTAACGACGCCAATTTCATTAACTGACCTTGCGTAACTTTAAACTTGAGTGGCGCCTAGATTTGGCAGGGTCATTAGCGAAGTCTGCATAGACAGTTGACATGGTGAACACTTCTGGTGATTCCATTGCGAAACAAAGGTATTGTTCAGCGCCGATGCCACATGTCATCCAAATGCATCCAATACTATCGAAGCCTGATGCCGATCCTTCCGAATGCCGGGAGGTAACTCATGAGAATCAGAGGGGTTTGCACTCGGCCAGCGCCGACCGGTGTTGGGAACGACGGCCGCCTGACCGTCGGTGGGTGGTGCCGTGTGAACCGCGTCGGGCGTCCCCCGCCGCCGTGGCCGCGCAGTCACGGACCGCGGCGCGCCCCTCTCGTCGGCAGCTGAGCGCCAAGCTGGCCTCGCTGGGCCAGACGGTGCCGGCGCTGACGCAGGACGTGATCGGCCGCCTGGAGGAGACCTTCGACGGCCAGCTGGTGCGGCTGGCGCTCGGCGCGCTCACCATCTCACAGCACGGTACGCCGCCGGCGGCCTGCGGACCGCCGCTGCCGCGCTGATTGGGCGGACCGCCGCCGCCGCGCTGATTGGGCGGACCGCCGCCGCGCGCTGATTGGGCGGACCGCCGCCGCCGTCGCGCCGATTGGGCGGACCGCCGCTGCCAGGCTGATTAGGCGGGCCGCCACCGCCAGGCTGATTAGGCGGGCCGCCGTCGTCGCGCTGATTGGGCGGACCGCCGCCGCCACGCTGGCCTGGCGGGCCGCCGCCGCCAGGCTGGCCCGTTGGTTGGATCACTGGAAATGTCTCACGTGACTGGATTGCTGGATTGCATGCACTGCTGTAGAGGGATGTTAGCGTCAGGCGAGAGGACAGAGTCAGGCTTCCGGTTTCGAAGCTGAATCCGAGGTCACGACAATGATGTGAATCGAAGCCGAACCCGGATGATCAAAGTTTTGAGCTGCGAGGTCTGAGTCGAAGCCAGTGGCTACGTATTTTTAAAACTCGAATAGGATTCCGAAGCCAGTAGCCTCGAATCCGGACATGCGAAGGCGAAGCCGCAACCAGAGGCTTCGAACTAAGGTTTGTCTCTGGCTTCGCGTTTCCTAAGTCCAAAACCTCTCAGTTTGAAATTACCAAACGGAATCCGAAGCCGAGTCTTATGTACAGCGTGATTTTCTGGAATCAAAGCTATGTTCCCATATGCTTAAGTTGCGTGCAATCAAGAAATATCGTAAGGTTTTTGGAAGTGACTGAGGCAAAGTGTTAGCATTAGAGATGAGAGATTTTCGGGACGATCGTCCTGTTGTGTGCTACAAGGTGTACAACGTTTCAGACTGGTAGTTCCCCGGCTGACGACAGGTTCCGCCAAGCAGGCATTATGACCTTGAAAAATTGTTTGGTATGTCAGGGTTACAGGACGGGCAAGATTGTGGAGTAAAACCGCAAATGCATGGACAAATCACCATGAGAATACCGAGTCCATCAGTTCAAGATGGCGTGGAGCCGAAGGCTGGGCCTTAATTTAAAACTTCTTCGTAGCCAAAGTAGAAGCCGAAGCAACTTAAAAATTTCACAAAGCTGAAGCCCAAGCCACCGTTTCAAGTGGCACGAAGCCGAAGCCGAAACCAGCCGTGGAAAATAGCTCCAAGTCGAAACCGAATTTGAGACCATTAGCGAAGAACCGCAGCTTTGCAAAGCCCAAGCGGAAACTGGCCTCGTCCCCATGCCTGGCTGGCATTACCTGTTACCGGATAAGCGCTTATCACTTTTATTTCGCGGGTCCTGTATTGGATAAGAGTGAATGCGCTGTTCTAAAGGGCTGATGGTTGGCGACGTAAATGTGAGGAGAGCGAAGTGGACTACGGTCGCCCTGTTCTGTGCTCTCGCCTGCTCGGGTGCCATGCTCGGGCGTACTTTCGGCGGCCAGCCGATGAACGTCGGAGCATTCGTATGGTCGACCGACAAGCCGAGGATGACCGTGGTGAATGTTACCAGCAGCTGTGGGTATCGCGCGTGGCTGGATGGTCGGCGTCAGCCGCGCTGTGCAGGCCGTGTCCGCCTGACGGGCGCTGGACGACGCGGCGGGCGGCGGCGTCCGCGCGCCTGGCGGCGGTATGCCGGCCACGCACCGCTGATACCATCCGCTGCCGGCCAGGTCTGGCCGAGGACGAGCTGTTCGACTTCCTGAAGGAGCAGTCGCGTGCCTGGTCGCCGCAGCCGCTGACCCAGTTCACGTTCACCAGCCTGCTGAGGTGGGTGCGGCGGTGGCTGCCGCGGAGCCTGAGCGGCGCTGCTGCGCAGCGGAGGCTTGCCGCCGGATCCGGAGCCGGGCCGGGCGCAGTGGACGTTGCTGCGTTGACGGGCGTGAGGGCGATGAGGGAGGATAGGGAGGAACGGCTGTCCCGAAACGTGAGGGTGTTGTGGGAAAGACACATGTTTAATTATTTATTATTATTTACGCTCCTATATATTATTAGTCATTTCTTTATTTAGTAGTTACTTATTTATTTACTATTTAGCTCTTATAACAGTTGAGGCATTTTTTATGAAGAAGCTTGCGCGGCGAACTCGGTGCTGCGATGACGGGTGTGAGGGCGATAAGGGAGGGTAGGGAACAGCGGGTGTCCTGCAACGTAAGGGTTATGAGGGAGGATGGGAAAGAACGGCTGTCCCGAAACGTGAGGGCGATGTGGGAGAAATATTATGTATTTAGTTATTTATGATCCTTTAAGTTTTTATATAATGCCAGTTATTTCTTCATTTAGCATTTACATCTTTATTTTACTTATTTATTTATTTCTTGTTTGGTTCTTATAACTTGTGAGACATTTCCTACTGAAGAAGCTTACGCTTCGTGAGAACTCGGCTACACTGATAGGACTGGGAATCGCTTTATCCAGTGATATCCAGATTATACCAGCATTCAAACACCCTGGAAACGAAATGCCGGTGATTACATATAAAAAGATCAGTTACTAAGAGGTGCAGCTGTCCATTCTAATATATATATATATGTGTGTGTGTGTGTGTGTGTGTGTGTGTGTGTGTGTGTGTGTGTGTGTGTGTGTGTGTGTGTGTGTGTGTGTGTGTGTGTGCGTGTGCGTGTGCGTGTGCGTGTGCGTGTGCGTGTGCGTGTGCGTGTGCGTGTGCGTGTGCGTGTGCGTGTGCGTGTGCGTGTGCGTGTGCGTGTGCGTGTGCGTGTGCGCGTGCGCGTGCGCGTGCGCGTGCGCGTGCGCGTGCGCGTGCGCGTGCGCGTGTGCTGTGCGTGTGCGTGTGCGTGTGCGTGTGCGTGTGCGTGTGCGTGTGCGTGTGCGTGTGTGTGTGTGTGTATGTGTGTGCGTGCGTGCGTGCGTGCGTGCGTTTGTGCGTGCGTGCGTGTGTGTGTGTATTCGCACACTGGTAAGATACGTTCTTTTGAACATATTTCATTAAAGACCAAAGAATTGCGGGCTTTCTGTTTTCTGTTGATTTATGTTAATTCGCTGCTCTCTGTTGATTCGTTCAGTGTTTCTAAACAGCTTTTCGTGACGGGTGGAAGTACAAAGATTGAATTACTAACGTTAATGGTATAAAATATTGTTTTGTCGTATATTCATTAACGTTACATTACGGTTTGATCCTTAAACTGTTATCAAACGGGCATGATTTGTCATACACGATCCAAAGAACATTTCATACATATTCGATGATTGGAATGAAAAACCACAACGTAGCTTATGAAATAAGCTTAGCACGCCTGAGTTCAAAAAGCTAACTTGAACGTTTCAGCACCTATGCAGACGCTCGTAGCACCCTTTCACGCACTTCACGTATGCTTCACGTGCCCTACAAATGGGGGGCTCCAATCTATCCACAAAATCCCAGTGTAACGCAAAAATCAAGCTGTTGGTTGAGTGGTGGGGCATGTTGGCGAATGGGTATGGCTTTAAATGTCATCAGCCGTGCTTTTTGTGTTGTGTTTTGATGGTTGTTGTGTTTTTGGTGAGTTGCTTGCCTGTCAATATTGTTTGGTGGCACTGGGCCATGTTTTGTTTTTAGCCCTGTCTCGAAGATGCGCAATAAGTCGCATGGACAGAGAAGTAGTTGCGACGCCAATTAAGTTTATCACACGAAACATACAGTCCTTGTACGGACGGGAGTATTGATCAACCACAAAGGTGCATGTTAAAAATGTCA
Organism: Pollicipes pollicipes; assembly: GCF_011947565.3. Lineage (NCBI taxonomy): Eukaryota > Metazoa > Arthropoda > Thecostraca > Pollicipedomorpha > Pollicipedidae > Pollicipes > Pollicipes pollicipes. Next base: position 12,696 of record NW_023596537.1, read on the forward strand.
GTTTCGGCTGTCATATTGTTCTTGATCAGAAGGCTGCTTGGATTTCTGTTGCTGTTAGTTGAAGGTTGAAGGTGATCTGTCGTGCTGGCGCATGTCACGTTCTCTGGGTTGATTCCCTGAATGATGCGCTCGTTCAGTTTGCATGATGACGACATGCGATTGCAAGAGAAGAGTTAAATCATGTTTGTGGCCGTTTTGTCAGGGCTTTGGTTGTCAAGCCTCGTTCAACTTGCTCGTGTATTTGCATCGATGTCTGCAGTGGAAAATCTGTCGTGGACGATAGCAATCTGTGCGTGTATTAATTCCCACGCAGAGCAGTTTTTAACAGCTCTCCTTGTGAAGGCCCTGATCACGTTAGTTTTGTACAAAGCAGGAATCGTCCCGCATCTGTAGGCTTCCGATGAACTAATGTTTTGACAAATTCGCTACGGCGGGAGTTAACCAGCACGTCAAGAAGAGGTAGCTTATTGCGCACGCTGAACTCGAAGGCGATTTTAATACATAATTGGTTTGCATGCTTTCGATGATGCTGTGTAGTTGTTCGATTTTACTTATATCAACGAAGATGTCGACATGCCCGCCGTAAATGTTGGGTCTATATTTTGGTCATCAAGAGCTTTGCTTTCAAGTTCGCGCAAATGAGAGCGCAGAGTGGTCCTAGAGGTGATCCCATGGCTATGTCGTCCTTTCGAAGGTACAGCTGTCAGGCCCATGAAGCGGTAATAATGTTGTGCATGCAAGCAAGAGTTTTCCGACCTTATTTCCAGGGAGTTTTAAAGTGATAAGTCAGGATGGTTAGAGATTTTCAAAATTATGGAAGGGATAGACAAGGTGGATTTTCAAGGGACGCTGGAACTAGGCTCAGACTTAGAGCAAACCAGCTTCAACAAGCAAAAGTTAGGAATAGAACTGTGGAGAGGCAGATGCCATTTAGTCACAGAGTAATGAATCATTGCAATGGGCTGTCAAACGAAGTTGTACGAAATCACTCTCGAGCAACATTGAAAATTGTTTGGACATGCTCTGTCGGTCTAAGGATTTCATCTATAGCTTAATTCAGGCAGGTTAGGTGGTAAGATGTCGAGGATGTGCAAAACCCGAGGAAGGCCAGCCCCGGTGGGCTCTAGTGGCTCTCTGTTGGCCCGATGTATTTATGCCTTTATGCCTTTTAGACCTCATGTTCTGCTTTCTTGTCAAGGGGGTTGTAATTATTTTGATCATGACATTCAAGACCAAGATCGTGTCAGGCGTCGTGTCCTGGGCCCACAATGGCCAAAAACAGGATACACTCTACTTATTGCAATCACATGTCATCATCATGCAAAGTGGACGAATGCGCCATTCAAGAAATGATCCAAGACAACGCGACATGCGCCAGCACGACAGATTATCTTCAACTGACCATTTATTACAGGAACAAGTAAGCCACTGATCAAGAACAATATGACAGCCAAAGTTGACATTTTTAACATGCACTAATGTAGTTGATCAATGTCCCTGTCCGTGCGAAGATTGGAGGTTTCGTGGGGCAAACTACATTAGCGTCACAGCTACCTCCCTGTCCAGGCGGCCTCCTATGCATCTTCGAGACGGGGCTGCAAAACAACACGTGACTCAGTGCCACCAAACAATATTGACAGGCAAGCAACTTACCGAAAACACAACGACCATTAAAGCACAACGCAAAAATCACGAATGATAGCATTAGAAACCCCAGTCATACCCAGACATGTCCCAGCACTTAACAAACAGCTTAATGCTTGCGTTCACTGAGATTTTATGGAAAGATAGGAGTCCCCGATTTGTGGGCCACTTAAAGTATATGTGAAGTGCGTGAAAATTTACCACCAAGGCCCCAAGTTTACCACGAGGGTTTGCATATGTATTGAAACCTGTTAACTGTAGCTTTTTGAACTGAGGCGTACTAGACTTATTTCATAAGATGCGCCGTTTTTTCATTCGAATCATCGAATATGTTTGAAGTGTTCTTTCCACCGTGTGGACATATCCTATCTGTTTTATAATCGTTCAAGGATCAGACCGAAACGTAAAGTTTCGGTGAATACACGGCAAATACGCAACCTTTTTATGAGACATCCTGACGATTTGGTCTTGGGACCTCAACCCGACAAAAAGGCTGATTGGAAACGTAGAACAAATCAACAGAAACCTTGCCAAGCCCCAAAACTCCGCGGCATGTAATGAACTACGTTTTAAAGAATGTATGTATATATATATATATATATATATATATATATATATATATATATATATATATATATATATATATATGAGTGTGTTCATGTATGCGTATTTGCATAGATATGATGTAAGCTCCACCTCATACTACCAATGACATGTGACCGCTGTGCTCATTACGCAGCGAATGCGGTATGCGCCTGAGATTCGCATCATTATGAATAAGCTGGTGCCTTTGCCTAATGCTCGGGCATCACCAAATTGACCAGCTGACCAGAGCCGTCATTGCTGCCGTCCCCGCGCTGCCTGAGGCACGCGGTTGCCATGGAGATTTATAATGTCTTGGCGTGATCTTGGGACAGGTGGACGCTAATGAGCGGTAACTCCCCGGTTTATCTCCTGGAATCAGTAAGCTGAGCTCAGCAGCGTAGCTTACATGTGGACAGGGCCAGGTGATACGCGCTGTGCTTCACAGGATCTTGTATCGCGACGGCCTGGCGTCCTGATCCGGATTGTGATTGCCGTACCGCACAGGAAGTAAACGCAACAGGGCTAAAAGTAAACGCAAAGGCAATCCCAGCGCAGAAACTAAACGATAACAGTTATAGCAATGGCAGGAGTCCGTGTGACGATGCAAATTGATCAAAGAAACCTAACTGATAGCATAGCAGTGAATTTACAATAAGGAAACAGCTAACGGCCAAAACGAGCTGTGATGGCGGCGGACCACTACGAGCATAATGCCGGACTACAAATGCGTTATAAATATGGTACAATACCTCACACATCGCCAGATGAGGTGATATTGGCCGCAATAATGGCGGTGCAATTTGGAAAGACCGCGTCCTTAGAAAAATTTGACTATGATTGTCATCGAAAGGCATGACTGTTTCAGAATATTTCATCCACTTATTTCATATTTTAAGCTAATCGCCAGCCGAGAACATGTACTCCACTTGCAGGCGACGTCATGCGAGGCAACACAGAAGATACCAGTAAATTAACGCTGCATCGTATCCAATTCTGTGAGAATTTGTCGCACCTGCTGCAAGTGTGCCCGCAATGCTTTACAGCAGGTCAATCATTCGCGAAATGTCTCGATGGAATTAAGGCCATTGACGACGGCTTCTGTGGTGCTTCTGTGAGGGCTTCCCAAGTTCGTGCGGTAGTGACAATTCCTCGATTGGCGCGAGGGGCTGCATTGCGGACACCAGGTGTAGTGGTCTGTTTTTAAAAAGGAAAACCCCCGGCTGATACCGAAGGCACGTATATCCTGTTCCTTTCTATTGTTCGGTCTCGATGATAACATACCTTGGTGTAGCTGTCGGACCAGAACGTGATTGGCAGTAGGTGGCATTTATTGGGTTTAAAGTCAGACTCCATCTGTGGGATCACACCTCCAGACGACGAAGGCCCCGTTGCAACGGCTGTCCGTCGTCTGGGGATCTAGCTTTGTGGAAGCCTCAGTATCGGCAGCTGGATGCAATGGTAGGTGGAAGGTCGTTGCCACATTTGATAACATATAAAGAAACGTTGATAAATGGAGAGAGGAACGACGGGACGAAAATATGCTCTGCAGGAGGCATTGAAATTCGCTAAATTCCAATAAATTTTGCTCTGTTGATAATGACCCTCTGGGGTCTTTTAGAGACACGATACAAAAAAGCGTAGTAGAACGTCCTATAACGGAAGAAATGGTCCAGTTTGTGGAGGATGAGCTGATGAAGCATGCTTTTAAAAGTGGGCATATATGCGAAAGTGGATGTGTGTGGGGGGATATCGTACACGGAAGCGTGATGTGGGTATAGGTGTAAGTTTAGCGTATAGTAAGAGTAAAAAAGCAAACGTATATGGCATCTGCCTAGGATCCGTCTGATGACGCCTCTTACGCCGAGTGGAGACAAACGGCCTCGGCTTCGACGCCGCAGAATTGCAGTTTTTCTACAATGACCTGATCTTTGGCTTCGGGTGTAAGCCATCTTCGAGGGCTGGCTCCGGCTTCGGCGTCGTGCCGCTTGAAATGTTGACTTTTGGCTGAGGCTTCGGTGTTTCGACAGGTCGGGAGAGTGCCTGCTGCAGCGGTCGGCGGCGCCCGGCCAGCCGGCGCTGTTGCGGGTGGCGCACGCGGAGATGGCTCGCGTCATCCGCTCCCGCTACATGGCCGGGCCGCAGGGCCCTGCCGCAGTGCGCGAGCTGGCCCAGCAGCTGGCAGGTACGTCCGTCGTCCCCACAGGGATTTAACGTTGCATTCAGTTGGATGGTCATATTCAAGACAACGATTACAATTACACGCATATGCTGACACTCAGTTCATATATAACAGTTTGGTTTTCATCGCATTTGTACGAAAAACTTGCTACAAACATATAAAGTAGATATGTAATTTGCATGCCACATGGTCGTATTCAAGGCATATTTCTTCGCGGTGACAATTGTTTGATTTACATTACAGTTACCTGTTTACATTTTTAACACAGCGGCTACTTTTACGTCGGCTGTATTGTATACGCTGGTCTGCATGTCAGTTCAGTTGGACGGGTAGCTGACCTGGATGTCTTGTTGCATAGTTACACAAATATATACAATCCCGTGTGGGTGGAGCGCATCACTTAGCTATAGTCTATGGTGTCACTTTGCCTGGGTACGCAGCCAAGTGGAAGTGGACGACGTCTTCACGTAATCACGTCCTATTGCTTCATTATCAAAGCGCTTTTGGTCGCAGCCGTTTTGTCGAAGAGCAACAGAGGTAAATGCCGGTCGGTGCGGGCGCCGCTGCGCGAAGAGCGGGTGCTGCTGTACGGCATGTCCTGCTTATATCTATTGGACGTCTCAAGGGCGTCAGCGTTCCATGAACAACGCTATTTTGTAAAACTGGGTGTATTGAGCTGGAGGCGCGGAAAGCAGAATACAGACGTTTTTTAAGATGAAAGCGTCTGTGCCGAGTGCCAATAATTTCATTTTATTTTCAATTTTCATTTTATTTTTCACAACATTTTGTTTGTTGCAAATCAAATTTCATTTTAGACAGTTACCAGTTTCCCATCTTTTTGGACCTTTCACTTATTGTTACATCAGACGCGTACGATTCGATTAGTAATGCCAGTGTTCTCGATATTCTTCTCAATAGCTCAGAATTCCTTTTTGAAGTCCTCGACGCTGCGGAAGAAATCTCACCTGACTGCCGCTTACTACAATGAAAGTAATACAATTAATTTCCATTACCTTTTGCAACATCTGCATTGTTTGCAGTACCCTAATGTTTTTAAGTGTTTGTGTAATAAATGCTACGAAAGCTTGAAACGCTGTTTAGACAAATGATGTGCCAACATTAAACCATTATCCCGTGAAGTTCACGAAACGTTATACTGTGGCTTTGATATCTCACCTATGGTGTTTACCGCAATAGGTCTTTTTGGGGCGTACTTCGGCTTTAGGAATGGAAGTATCAAATGATCCACGTGGCGCACTTGTTCAAACTTCAGCCCATGCGTTTCTCGGTAACAACCCTTGCCCGTTGGCCCGATGACAAACGTCCTTTTGTTCGCACCCGGAGAGTTGTCATAGGAAGGTATCTATTGTTTATATTGTTTATAAAGGTGTTTATATTGTTTATTCGCACGGTAGTTGTCATAGGAAGGTGGTCGCAGGGAAGGGAAAAAGAATGCAGGTAGGAAGCATAGTGCTGTTTAAGGCGTTTACAGCGCAATTTGTACTAAAAAATAATCAAAATTCATATCCGTATTATGTCTTGACGGTACTGCAGTCGCACTACCCGGTGTTACTAGAAGACGTGATTTGTCCTGAGATTTCACTAGAGTATGTTTTGAAACACGCCACAATGGCGGTACACTACCTTTAATCCTCGTCAAACGGTTCCGACCACGAGTACTTGGATACAACAAAATTATCTGGCCTCCATTGCCAGCATCAGTCGGATGTCCCCTACAAACATAGAACCTAGATTCAGTGCTGTTCGCATCGCTTGGCGTCGCGCCGCGTCGGCCAACACTGGTGCTGTGGTCTGCGACCGACACCGGTGCTGTGGCCTGTGGCCGGCACCGGTGCTGTGGCAGACACCGGTATACGACGTACACGTGGATTGTCACAAAAGTTGAACCCGTCGATGTGCAAGCTTCTCACTCATCCGAGCAGCCATCTGTGCTGTGCGTGTGCTAAAAATGTGTGCACGCGGACAAGCATACATGCAAACAGACGCACGCCCCCGATTTGACATACGCTGCTGATAGTCCCCACCGTCCAACGCCGAATGCGAGCTCTGAGCTGCTAATCTTTGTTCAGAGTCCGTGCCAGAAACCGGCGCTATTTTACCCCAGTGCGTCGCCGGTGTTTCCCGCGGATGTCAGGAATGCAGACGGGCATGTCATTACGTTTAATCTTTGGCGATGAGGGTGGCAGGTGACGGAGGGATTTTACATGGCCGACAAACCGTAACCTTGTACATTAACACCCGCGTTGACCGTCCTAAAAACGTCTCATTGATGTCATCAGTAATCTGTGACCTCGTGATGTTCAAAACAATTTGGGCCGAAACGTGTTGATTTATGTCTAAATTATAACATTTATGACTCATATTGAGCTGATTTCGGTCAACGAGGACATACTTATCGCACACACAATCTGTACAGACTACGAGACGAACCAGAAATCAGGTGTATGTGAAATTTGCAACATGTTCGATGCATGGACGGTCGATAGGTAATTCCCGGGCCCATTTGTTTGGCCAGTGCAGCTGAATTTACGTTGTCTTTGACTCCAACCACAGCATTCACGGAAATCCCAGCATCTTGGGCAAATGTGTCATAATTCATTGAACCATACTCAGGCACGGCTTCCGTTACCCTCGGGGCCCGTATTGGCCCTCTTATCTTTGTTGTGCCCCAGTGGCGTGAATTCCAGTCCGACTTTTAAAAGACTGTCATGGTCGCTTCCCCGCGGATCACTCGCTTCAACAATGATCGGGCAGCGCCGAGTTGGGGACGCCATACGCAGACGGTACATATCCCCATGTGGTGCAGCTGGCTTCAAATCCCATCTGTTCTAGTTCCCGACATCTGTTGTCAATCCCGAAACCAATCAGAAAAGTTCATCCATGGCTGTGCTCAAGCGAGCGCAACCTGCAGAACGAAGAGACTTCGTTTATATCAGAAAATTTCATTTTTGTCTACCCTGACATTTATGAATCCCGTGTGAATGCGTCCCCAGGTCGTCGATATTTTCAGGCGTGTCGACCCGTGGCGCGCAGATTTTGCGTGATTCGAAGATTTGACGCTGAGGGTGCCGATGGTGTAGTGATAAACATGTTTGCGTGGGCGTCGGTGAAAGCACTGCGCGTCGGGGAAGCCAGAGGTACGGAGCTCGACTCCCCGCGGCGCTCGCCCATCTTGCCAGTGTCAGGCAGGCGACGCTATGTGACCATATAACCGTAACGATGCACTCAGCAGCTGAGTGCATCACAAAGCCTCAATGGCGACGACGACGCGGGTTTGACGCTTCCCACGTGATTTGAAGAGGGATGGGACAAGTTTGTTTGGTAGTTGTAGGAAACCTACGCCTTTTCAAACCGCAGTGTATCGGAAGCACACAGTGCTATGTCCAAATAGCGTAGTACTTGTTACCGAATCTGCCAGAAGCTGTGGCCAGTGATTGCGGCGTTGTTGTGGGCTTCTGGCTGTCCGGATCGCTAGCTCGAGATTATTTGCCCTGGTTCGAATGCAACTTATTTGGCTTGGGGCCGCTGGTAACGTGGCGCACACCTAGCGTGTGACGGTGGGTGCGATCAAGACAGCGCTGGCGTCCGTATTTGGCGCGTGGATGCATCCGGGACGTGTCTGGTGCTGACCTGTATGATGTAGAATGAACTTAGCACCCGAGGCGGAGATCCTTTGCACTGCCCACGATGTACGGGCCTGTCCCGGTGGCGAATATTCGTAACTTGGCGATAATGCTTTTTCAGCAGATACCGTCTTCAAATCAGTCATGTGCATGCTTCTATCGCTACCTCCTCATTTTAAGTAGACCTGCTAGTCATGACGAAAGTGATAAGGTGTTCTGAATTTTTTTTACTTATCATGGAATAAGCCATTCCCGTCTCATCGAACTCACGTGAGCACTTAGACGGCATCGTTCTGCATGGCGCCGTAGGTTGTCCGGGTGTCCGGGTATATTCATTCTGCATGGCGCCGTAGGTTGTCCGGGTGTCCGGGTATATTCGTTCTGCATGGCGCCGTAGGTTGTCCGGGTGTCCGGGTATATTCGTTCTGCATGGCGCCGTAGGTTGTCCGGGTGTCCGGGTATATTCGTTCTGCATGGCGCCGTAGGTTGTCCGGGTGTCCGGGTATATTCGAATGCCGAGCTGACCTAATTTCTTGACGATGCCTAGACCATTTTGGGCTGATGACACCTATTTAATCCGGTATTAACCGGGTTCCTCAGCGACCCACCATTGACCGGCGGGGGGCAGATTTCGTGCCCCTCCCCTGCCTATCTGAAGAACGGCTGGGCCCAATTCAAAAATTCAAATCGCAGTCGATTGCGCCGTGGCGTGCCGTCTCAGATCGCACAACGCTAAGTTCAGTTGTGTATTAAGGTCGCAGGTCAAGGTCAAATTATGAAGCTGTTCCCATAACAATGTTTGACCGTTCCCATAGCATATTTCATTTAGGAGGGCATTTGATGGTGTGAAATCATTGCGCCCTGATCAAACATGCTACGTAGGAAGGTATTCAATGTTACGCGCGCCGTGTCAGGCCTAGGGCCAAGCTGACGTGCCGTGCAATGGGGAGCTGAAACATCGGTGTGTATGCTTATTTTGGTCTATTTGTTTTCGTCATATTTGAACGATATAAGCGCGGAGTGGAAGAGCTGAGCCATAATGATGGATATCAGCATGTGAGCAAGAACGGTTCCTTGTTCATACACCGTCTAAGTTCAGAGTCAAGTGGATGACCTCGGTAGCGAATAAGCGGGCGGATTTATTTTCGCTTTGTTTTGGGCGGCTCAGGCCTGCTGAAAACACAACCTGGTAGCCTTCAACCCCGCTGCCAGTCACATGGGCGTTGGTTTGCGTGCGAAACTGATAAACAGGTTACGCCGTGCCGTCACTGCGCCACGGCTGTAGACCTAAGCCCCGCCGCCCGCCATCGCGGCCCCGAGCCCACCCGGACACGGGCGACATGCCCTGTGATATATTTAAAGTCGTAACTCAGTCATTGTCACAGAAAGTTGCTTGAAACTGGATGCAGGCATCCTTCACAGTCGTATCTAGGACACATGTTTCATGCTTTCAGTAGTTTGAGTCTGAGACCAAAAACTGTCGAGTGCGGTTTTTATCAATATTGTGCTATATGACATGCTAATAACGATAAAATATGCTAATAGATAATAACGATAAGGCATATGCATGTTGGACTAATGGGCTCACATTTTCCGTTTACAGATGTAAAATCGGTTCTTTCGTTCGGGTTGTGTGCCAATGCGTCTATGGCTATGCGTTTCTGTGAACAAAATCTGCAAACATGACGTCACTCTGACGTCACCTACGCTTGATCTGTTTAAGTCTCACAGTCATTATTTTGGCACAAGACGTGGAACTCATCAGTTGACAGTAACTGAAAATTGCGCCCCGATATAGTGAGACGTTTTTGAATTATCGTGAATATTCGACAGAGGGGACAGATTTGACCCCCTGTCCATGCCGGGTTAGGTTGTCTCCCGATCAAGATTGATCTTTTTAACGTGAGAAAAAGAAGCAGAAGCCGGCATCTGTACCATCTGAAGTGTGCAATGTCCACTGACTCTCATCGCACTTATTGCTCTTTCTCAGTCCCTTGCGCGTCCTCAGGCGTCCGATGCTCGATCCCCTGTGTTCATCATTCAGCCCGTATCCACTGACTCGTCCTCTTACGGTCGGCACGCCTGCCGGCGGCGCATGGCCGGCCTGACGTGCGGCGTCCTTGCCGCAGAGTTCTTCGAGTGTCGCAGCGGCCTGTCGGAGGAGACGTTCAGCTGGCAGGTGCCGCCGGGCGTGCTGCAGGCGCTGCCGTTCTTCTGGGGCCTGGCCGAGGACATGGACGAGTACCGGCGTGTCGTCTGCTCGCTCAGGTCAGTCAGCAGCCGCTCGCCAGCGGCTCTGTGGCCCCGTGTATGCGGCGACGTCCCCCTTTTCGGGAGTGATGTGATCACGAACGGGGTGGTGCATTGGTGGGCTTGAGGGCTCCAAAGCTCTACCCGACGGGTGATGTGTCAGCTCGTGAAGTTTGTGGGTTTTTGGAAAAACTAACTTTTTAGATAACCTGGAAACGAACGTTGCGGTAATAGGAACATATACATGTGGAGATACTTTAATAAGAAGTTTGTACCAATCTTTACTATGTTGGTAATGAGCTAAATGTTCCTCTCTACTTAAAACGATGAAATGTGTTTTGAGTGCCATTCTCAATCGTGAGGTTCGGAACAGCCCAGTATTCAGGGTAGATACACCTAACTTTTGGTGCCTGGCAACATCAGCCGTACCGCCTTTTAGGATCCTGCGTTGAACAAACTGACGTGTGCCGATTTGGCTCCTCGGTGCGGCAACTCCCTAAGCATGCAAAGAAGACAACAACGTGTGGTCACTTAAGTCCGCTTGTGGGGTGGGGAACGAGTGATAGCCAAACAGTGATAGCCTTGTTCATATTTCCCAGCATACTCGACTGCTGTGTTAGATAGGTCATGTCAAACTAAACGAAAATTGGGAAATGCATAGGGGTGCTTACTTCGACTTCCGAAAGTATGAACAAACTGGCTGTGCAAATTTGCACGCCCCTTGAATTTTCATTACCTAGAGGGCTTTGTTGCTTTTTCTTGCCGGACCCTTATAGTCCCGCTTGCATACCTTAATACGCTATTGCCAGATTGTCAAAGATGCTAGGAAAAACTGGAAAACCCATCATAGCTCTGTTATGATGCTGGACACTTGTTGTCCATTATGCTCAAATACCTTTGAATTCATATTGAGCAACCTCACCTAACTTGTGAGTGTGAAGGATATGACCACTTGGCCAGAATCCGTCTCAGGCTACCATTTTTGATATGGCAACCTGGCCGCACCCTGGCAAGCGGCCTCGCTGCCGTATGGAAGGCTTCTACAATATCTTTCACTCCGCGCTCATTGGTTGACTGATGTAGCGCTGCTGTAACCTCAACGCTGATTGAAAGCCGTAGACGCGCGGTTGCGGACGCAATATTGTCAAACTCTGAAGCTTGCAATACTCGCTCGGAGCGGGCGCATGCCTGTGCGATTACGTGCTAATGTAACCTAAGTGATTTATCAACAAAGTTGAGTATGAAAGGAATGCTAATCTAAGGCATCTGGAAACGACGTGGATGACCTTTATGAGCGAGGAACGACGAGAATTTTTTGCGTTTTATGAACGTATCGTCCTATTTAAAGGGAATAATTCACATTTCAAGGTATTGAAACTAGCATTAGATATGACGAAACGAGCTCTCTTAACATATTGGCACACTGTTTAAGTGAAAAGACTACTTTAGACAGCACAATTCTCTGTTTAGTACATATGCTTTTTAATGTGTCATGGTTTACGTCGTGGTACCTTGCACAAAGTTGATTGAGAGCCATTCGGCGGCCGTTGTATCTTTTAAATGCGCTCACGAACGCCAGATATGTACGCTTCGACAATTCTATCTTTCTTGGCCTCGGTCGCCGCATGGCTTATGGAATGGCAGGACTTGAATGGCGTTATTTTATGTTATGAATGTCAATGTGTCTTTGAAATACTCTCCCCCGATAAACCTTTCCCCGTTTTCGCTGGCGTGTGGCTCAGAAACTAGGGGCTTAAGTCTTAAGAAGGGCGAGATTGTGAACAACGCCGAAAGACCTTCAAGATGGCTATTTCAGTTCAAAACCTCATATAAATATGGCACACTACCTTTAAAAATGGCGCAAATGCTAGTCTGAAGTTTTGTGCCAATCTGGAATATTTTTCATGTGCTGTGTGAACGGGCTGTTGTCATGTCGGTGAAAGGTGGCGATAGCAAGATCGTGGTAATTACCGTGGGACTCATGGTTACCAAGACATAGCCTCTCTCTGAAGTCGGCTGTGATTGTTTTGAAGCTGACTGCCTGGCTACACACCACTAAATCTGCCTGCATTTTGGCGAGACGCGCGTGCGCCTCGAGCCGTGGCAACTTCCACGATCATCAGCTGGGCGCCGGTACCACCGCCATGGATATGCTAAAGATTTTCCAAGTGTAGAGCAGCGATTCTCCTTCGCAAATGAAAAACATCACTACGTAAGAGTGTTTGTGTGTGTCTGGATCGAGTGTCATCGCTCATGTGCATGCGCCATGACCAAGAGCACAGCTTCGAAACGTCGCGTGTTGTCGACAAACACTACGTACGCGTATCATGAAGGCCAATCATTGACGGCATAAGGATGCCGATATCATGATGTCTACACTTGGATAAAAAACAAAAACGTTGAGCGGGAACCCCTGGCTGTGGTGGTATGACAGATGTTTTGGGAAGAGGCAGACCGAAGTATAATGCGACTGTAGCGCATGTTCTTTCCGTCTTGAAGCCCGTTTTGATGTCGGTATGACACTACGTTATTTTGCTTCTGCTCAGCCAGGCGTATTTATTTATCATCGACCATTGGTGGCAATATCGTACATAAACATCTAAGCACTCCCAGGGCTCACGGCAAGGATTTGACCTTCGCAGTATCGCCATCGCATCTTCTTGACCGCGCCGCAACATGCAACATGGATAAAAACCATCTTTGTTCTCGGATATCCAGACATTATAGCGTACACTCTTGACTGCGGTCTCAAACTCCGAGGAATGCAATAGATAGGGCGCAAAGCTTGCTATGTTTCGACAGACATGCCCTCTCGAGGAGGCTTTTGAAATGTATATTTAATGGTGAACCATCACATATGATTCAAAGCCTAAGACGAATCTGAAACGATGGGCGTTTATGGAGACGCTCCACGTTCCACGCTTTATGCAGGTTTTATACAGGTGTTTAACAGGTGGGACTGCCTTACACTCGCAGACGTTTCGTACATTGCGAAAAACAGGGCACTCGATGACAGGAATAGGGCGAACAGATGGTAATATAAGGATAACACAAATCATAGCAATTGGACATAAAAAGGTATACATAATCAGTTTACTGAGGTCCATATCTAGCGAACGTTCTTGGCTACTGTAATAATCGCCAGCCAACGACGTTTTTACGCATAGAAGACGAACGTGGCGGCGAATCTATTGCGTATAATGGACACGAAATATTGTTATTTTAGCACGCAACGTTCCGAGCTAAGGTCTGACTTGCACAGCATCGTCATTATTTATTTACGACATTATCACGACTTGCTTTTCACTGAAGCTTAAGAGTCTAATTGCAGATTGATGGGGGTGAAGAGCAGGTCCGCCTAAAGTATGAAACATAATTTGAGGAGCATGCTTGTCTCCGAAAAATATTAGCACATATAATTACGCAAGCACGATTGTACAATAATAGACATATTCCCTTCATCACGTCCTCTGCTACATTGTTTAGCAGATACATGCAATAGAAAGAAAGAGAACTGACTATCGTCGGCATCCCACATTATCTCGATGGTGCACTTTGAGGCAAAGCCAAGGACGGTCCATGTGATGTCGTTGCTTTAGGCTGCTAGTTCCGTCTCGCAGGGTTGACACGTGAGGAGACCTGTGCGGCCATCCGCCAGCACGTGCGTCGAAGGGCTTCTCTGAAGTCGGTGCTGAAGACGACGAAGACCAGGGGACTGAAGATGGCGGCGAAGGCACCGCTGATTATCATCACAAGCAGCCCCAGCAGTCTCATATCTGGCATGAGCAGGCACGATGACTCTCGTTTGAAGAGTAAAGTCAAAAAGGGAAGGGAAGAGACGAAAAAGATGACGAGGCATGCCGCAAGGGAGATGGTGGCCACGATGTCCACTCTGCGGCATCTGCGTATGGTGCTTCGCTGGCTTCCAGCTGTCCTGAGCAGCGAAACAGGCGAGTCGATCTGGACGGCGCTGGGAACTCCAGTCCCCGCGACGCCAGCGACGCTCAGACTCTGCACCTGCAGTGTCAGGCCGCCGCCGCCTCGTCGTTGTGACTTACTTATTGCCCCTCCGTCGCTTGGTCTCCCGCCGCTTCTTTCTTCCTTGTTTCCTTCTCCGCCTCCTCCTCCTTTCAGTCCATCTCTTCCTGTCCCATCGCTACCTTTTTCATCATTTCCTTCTTCATCACTTCCTTCTATATCACTTCCTCCTTCACCCCCACTGATTCTTGTTGTTACCCCTGGCCGTTGTTTCTTCTGTCCCAATCCCTCCTCTCCTCCTGCCCCATTGCCGTCTCCATCCCCTCCTCCCTCACCGTTCACCGTTGTGGCAGGGCAATGGCAGATCTCGGGTGTCATTGGCCGGTCGCGCTTGGACGCGGCGATCGGGGTTTGCCCAGCCGAGACAACCGCCGCGACTTGCGCGGTCTGAGCTGGCGCTGTGGCTGGCGGCTGCGGGTGCCGGGCTGTCGTGGCCTGGGCCTTGGCCGGCTGCCAGTGCGGCTTGTCCGTCTCCACCTCGGCGATGGTGCTGAGCCGGCCAGCCGGTGCCGTCCTGTCGTTGGAAACGGCGCTGCTCGCGCGGGAGACGCGGCCCGCCACCGGCGGCCCGGCGCGCTCGCGGTCCCGGCAGCCGCGGGATGTCCCGCTCTCGCTCGCCCCCAGCTGGGGACTCTCTCGGTCGCCGGTGGGATGAAGCGCCGCCGCACAGTCAGCCGGTAACTGCGACCGGTCTGACAGTTTGTGCACGCGGGGTCCCGCCTCACCTCCCGAGGGAACCTTAAGACGTCCTTTGGAAAATATGCCGGTTTGTACGTGTTTCTTGGACACGGCAGCTTTTCTCAGAATCCGGACATAGCAGAATGCTAAAACGACGAAACCCACGACATATTGGAGCACATGGTTGAGAAAAATTGACTCCTTTGTAACGTCTAACGAAGTCGTGATGGCATGTCCATCGGTGTTCACTGCTACTTCTGGAGAACATCGGACGCTTCCGTTGCTGGTTCGCACCACCCACTTGAGGGGATAGGGCGCGATGGCGATTGTCACGAATAGAAAAAGGTTTCTGGCGCGAAGTGGATAGTTGTGGCCTCTCACTACAATTAGGTACCGCAACAGGGCGATTGTGACAATTGTTGTAAATCTGATTCCTTTTGTATTAATAAGAAGAAAATTACGTATGTGGCATGTAATGGCGTGCTGAGAATTGGGATACGCTGCAACGAGGACTGGGAGCGCAGCCCATGCCATGTTGTTTGTGCACAACACTGAAACGACGACGTTAACGACGGTGTGCAGTCTGCGGTTCATGTACACAGTGAGCACGACGGCCAGGTTGAGCACCAGAGTGGCCGGCACAACGAGCCCAGTGGTGGTCACCAGGGCCATGTAGACGGCAGCGGCGCGCTGCTCACCGTCCCTGGACGCGCAGATGAGCTGCGAGGTGTTGTCGGGCGCCAGGTGACGGCGGCAGGTGAGCTGCACGGCCTCGGCCAGGCAGCTGTTGTACGCGTTGTCCAGCGCGGCCGTCGGCACAGGCGCGGCCATCCTGCCCGGCTCGGCGCTCCGCCGTTACTGGCGCGCCGCACCGACGGGGAAGCCCTCGGCACGCATTCTCACAAGCTCACGCATCGTCATACTGGGTATTGCTGGTGCCTGGGAGCGGTGTTCGCTTCTCCGAAACGTCTAGTTGCAGTGGCGTAGCCCGAGAGGTAGCCGGGGTACGTTAGACACTCTGGGCGCGCGTTGATTCGTGGTGCAAAGGGTGTGTTTCGAATCGTGGGTTATCCTGTTGGTGCAATATGCAATAACCTTCCTATGCAATCGTCAAAAATTCCCTTATCTGAATTTTGTTGTAAAAATGGTGTGAATTGTCACTAGTATTGCGCTTGAAACTGCGTCCCAATTTAACGCTGGTCATGGCTATTTATACATATATATATATATATATATATATATATATATATATATATATATACATATGTGTGTGCATGGTTACGTAACGGCGAAAATATGGTGGTGCCGCATACTGGTAACGGCGGAACGCAACGGGGCCTCACAAGCGTTTACAAGAGTAATTGCTCAAATTTGTGTCAATTACAACTTAAAAGCTGCTTACGCTCACATCTTCTGCCTTTTCCCGCTGAACAGGAGGCGTTGTGAATAGCCCGGTTGGACTGCATGCTGAATGCGAACCGGCACTCTGGAGCACGAACGGCATGTACACGGATGCGCGGTCCGACTATAGCCTGTGTAGACTGACGTGGATGGCATGACACATAACTGCTGTGATGTTGCCACGCCACATTACGCTCTGAACGGGGTAATCGTCGACAACTTCCAGCCCGTGGTGGCGCGCGTCAGCAATGGTGCTGACTGCTGCCAGGGAGCAGGACGGCGATGTGAAACCGTCGCTCAGCGGTCGGCGATCCCCCTGGAATTGTGTTGTGGTGGCTTGCGTCAGCAATAGCGCTGACTACTGCCAGGGAGCAAGACGGCGGTGTGAAACCGTCGCTCAGCGGTGGACGATTCCCCTGGCATTGCGGGCATGTGCAATATCATAAAATAAGTGAATGCAAAATGTAAGGATTTTTTATTTATTTCTCAGACTTCAACGCGATGAACTTTGATAGAAAAGCGAACGTATTTGAAATTCCTAGTCTGGTAATCTGTCATACCAATTTCACAGACTTACTGTGGGCTGTGTGTGGATTCGCCCCGGCCGCAAAACTCTCACAGCTTGTTAATATGGCCTCCGGCCAGTCCTTGGGGCGCTTTGGGCTCCTCAGTCGGGCCCATTATCTGGGATTCCCAAGAGCCTTCGACCTCAGGCGCCGCACGGTGGAGGCACCTTCTCCTTGTGCCCTGTGCCTGCGACCCTACGCCCACGTGCACCCAGGGCCTCTTCTGCAGCAGGAGAGCCGTGGAGCTGCCGATAGTATGTGCAACTGACAAGAACCTGAGTGTCCAGTTGGTGGTTAAGATCTTTGACTAAATGGCTGTGGCGACCAAATGGGCCGCTGCGTGGCCTGTGGGCCATAAATATGCAAACGAGCGCTTCGGTGGCCAGAATCATCCCCGAACAATCAGAGTTACCCACTGGTAACGGGAAACGCCCTGAGCGGCCATTAAATCCCCCTGAGCAGTCAGAGGAGAGCGCCACTGGTCAGGGCTACTAAAAAACCAAAGGGGCCCCTCAATGGCCCGAAAGGCCCGGAGAGACTAAAACGGCCTATGCACTCCTAGGGGCCCGGAATGTACGAAGGACTCTGAGCAGACCATGCGATCTCTGAGCGGTCAATGAGCCGTTGGGTAGTCCCGAGATCTACTTGGTGTTCTGGGGCGCCAGACGGTCCCTCCTAGTTAGGAGTTTACTACCAAAAATAGAGGTAAGGCCTAGCCATACAGGCCCGCTGACCGGTGGGTCCCCGCTGGTGAGAGAGGCCCCACTGCACGGCCGCAGCGGCCTGGAGCTGCCACATTGGGCCTTCGCATCTAGATCGAGCAATTTGTCGCTGCCTGAACTTTTGTTCGGCCAAAGAAATGTTTGAAGTGTTTTTCATTCAGTGCACTCATTTTTTATTCGAACTGCGAAAGCAAGGTAGGGTCCTCGGACTCTTGACCCCACCCCATCCCCCAGATTTCTCGTTTTCCGAGGCCCGGGAGTCCGACCCCCCACCCCCACGGTATCTCCAGCCACGGAAGGCGGCATAGCAGAGGTGCAGCCAACGCCCCCCTCCCCCGCCTTCCTCCCCGCCCCCCATTTTAGGCCCGCATTGTTTCGCCATAGATGTCTCCCGCATGATCAGTTCAAAATAGGCGTGGTGCCTATACTCACCAAGCCCCGTCCACCCCTTTCCTTAAGTTAATCCTGGTTACACCCTGCAGTATAGTCATAATCGCAATCATAGTCATATATATATTTTGCAGTTCTATTCTTAAGCGTTCATGTATGAAACGTGCAAATTGCATTTTCTTCATTATTGGCATCAAAGGTTTACGCAGTACCTCGGTTTCTCACTTCTCGCTGGAATTTCTTAACAAAATGCGCGCCCATGGCTGCACTCGCGGGGACAGAGGTTGGCATCAATTTTAAGGTTTGTCGTGAATATCTCCGCAAGAAATGTATCGCTTTCCCCCATTTGTTCTTTATTGAATAGGGTCGAGATTTCCTATGAAATGGTGTCTAATCCGTACCAATTGCACAGTACATACAGAAGTTAGACTTTTGACCGCATCTACCTAAACTTACAAAACCTTTTAATTGTACATCTCATGATCATCAAGCTTGAAACTGCATCGACTGTTTCTGGAATGCAGATAATTATAACGGTGTCACTTCTGCGAGTTCTATCGGGCGATTTCAAAGTTAAACGTTGGTCGCAATCGCGACCGAGGCCATTGTGTTCCTTTCTTTAGGGTTTCCGCGAATAGCTTTGCAACGCGCGCATACTTTGGGCTCATATCTTCTTCGGTTGTCAAACTTGCTATTTTCTGTCGGGTGGGGCCCATCTTGTTGTCATGGAACATTTAGTATAAAAGTTAGACTTTGGCCACAGCTGTGGCCACAACCATGGCCGCATTTTATGGGAACCCTCAATTTGCTCCCAATTTCAGAGACGCGGCTACGCCCATTGTCCGCCAGTGAGCAGAACGCAGCTCCCAATAACCCGCAGCCGGCAGAAAACCAACAAGTGGCACCCTTTCAACCTTTTCCACACTGCAGCAGGCTGTCATTAGAAAAACAAACGATTTGTCTATGTAAGCACGCTCCCGGATGGCCAGATGAATACCCTTCGCTCGGGTGAGCGGTCAGTTTTACCCACCCCTCCCTGAGATCTCAGAAACGTAGGGACAATATTTGAGGTTTATAGGCTATGACGTTCGGGTCAAATAAGGTCAAATAAGGCCAAACTCCAGGCTTGTGTCCAAAGCGTCCCCAGAACTTCTCATGCAACCATCGTAATCTAAGATGCCTCTTCAAAGGAAAATGTCACTGGTGCTCATTTAAGGTCATTGACCTTGTTTGACCTTAGGATGGCCACAGTGATTAAAATGATACAAGACTGCATGGCTTTTGCAGTCAAATAAGCATCAAGGATTACCCTAGGTGATATGTTCGTCAAAACAAAATGCTGGCGTAGTTCATTTTATGTCATTGACGTATTATGACATTTAAGAAGGCCACGGAAGACGTATAATGAAACTACCCCATACAGTAAGTTTTAGAGCAAAAAATCAGGTTGGTTTTGACCTTGGTCTGTCCTTCATCGTGACCCTAAGATCAATATAGGTCAATATGATTTGTTGATCAGTCGTTGTGTTGCATAAGATATTAAATCAGAGATTTACAGAGATACCAAACGATCCGCTATTTAATTTTCTACAATTTTGAAATCGCTCCGCACAAACCTCCGAGGGTCAAATTGCCCCCCCCCCCCTCCCACACCTAAGCGCGAGTTATGAAATTGGGTGAGAAAGGAAACATGAACAGGATGGCTTCTCAAATCGTTCTTTTTAATGACATTGTTCCAAAGCCTGAAAATGGACGAAATGTTTGTTTCGATGTAGGAATAATCTTATAATGAAAAAATGAAAAATTCAGTTTGTGTCAGCGGAAGCAAAGGCTGCATGATATTATCCTTGCTGCTTGTGGTCTTATCGCTCATATGCTGCTCTTCCCCCCCCCCCTCTCCAGAAAAAGCGAACCAACTTTTCTCCGGGTCTTGATTTCTCAGCTAGTAAAACAAACAAAAGGGAATTGGTGCCGCTAGAATTTAGCTCATACGCTCCCTGTAATGTATAAATGCGAAAGATGTACACACTTGAAAAAGGTTTATCTGTCTTTCTATCTATCTCATCTATATATATATATATATATATATATATATATATATATATATATATATATATATATATATATATATTGGTTTATTTGTGGTTTCAAATAAGTAGATACGCACAATACACCTCACGTTTCGGCGGGAAGTTGTTCTGTTGCGATAGTCTGAAAATTTGAGAACGGCCAGACGACACTCATCCAGAATGATGATGCGTGTGTTGCGCTCGTTTGTATAGCCTTGAATAGCTGCACCAGATGCAGTAGCGGTAGTGGTTTATTTTTTCTTTTGCTAGTGCAAACGGTTGGATTGGTTTATCTAGCTTTAAGAAGTGATAATATCAGACATAGATACCTCTTTCGGTGCTCCCAGAATTTGCGACTAGAATTTATTCGTGATATCACCGAAGCATTTCATGACATCATCGCAGCGCGCAACATAGATCGAAAGGTACATTTTTCTGTTGCTTCTGTCTTTCGATCGGGAAGACATTTAACTGTGATAACATCAATATAACATTGCCATGACATCGTCGCAACACGCAACATAGATCGAAAATACATTTTTTGGATAAATAAAGTGCATGGACATGGAATACAGATTGCGCAGAAATGCTCCACAAAGTTTCGAACATAACACCAAAAGACTACACGTGGTGCGGACAAATTATCGTCTGATACCATTCAACAAGCATGAAAAGAACAGTAATATACCCCTTGGTTTCAGCAAATCCCAGGTTACATTGTGTGGCAGATTAAGCGCTAGAAGAAGTTAAACTGAATTTTGCTGTTGCCCGACATTAACTCCATCATGCACTTTGAGGTAATGCCAAGAACGATCCATTTGTTGTCGGTGCTTGACACTAGTTCTGTCTTGAAGAGTTGACGTTTGAGGAAGTCCGTACGGCTGGCTGCCAGTATGTTCGTCGGAGCGCTTCTCTGAAGTCGCTGCTGAAGACGACGAATACTACGGGACTGAAGATGGCGGCGAATCCACCGCTGATAATCAACACGAGCTGGGCTAGCAGTCTCACCTCTGGCAGCACTAGGCACGGCGTGCTCCATAGATGCAGGATTGCGCCGAGGAAGGGAAGGGAGGAAACGAAGAAGATGACGAGACATGCGGTGATTGAGATGGTGGCTACGATGTCGACTCTGCGGTCCCGGCGTTTGGGGTTTCGCTGGCTTCCGACAGTGCTCTGCGACAAAACAGGCAAGCTGGTCTCGAATACGCCAGGATCTGCAATTTTTGTGACACCAACGACGCTCAGACTCAGCGGCAGGCAACCACCGCCTCCTCTTGATCCATCTCTTACTCGTGCGATGCTTCCTCCTTCACTGCTTACTACTCCATTGCTTGCTCTCTCGCCGCTTTCTCGTTCACCGCTTACTCCTCCGTCGCCTCCTCCGTTATCTTTTCCTCCCCCACGGTTTCCTTCTCCACCGCTTCCTCCTCCGTCACTCCTTCCCCCACTGCTTCCTTCTTTGTCGTTGTTTTCCTTATCGCGTCCCTCCACTCCGTCGCTTGCTCCATCTCCTCGATCGCTTCGTGTTGTTAATCGTCGTTTCTTTTGCCCTAATCCCTCCCCTCCTTCTGCCCCATTGCCGCCTCCATCCCCTCCTCCTTCACCGTTCGCCGTTGTGGCAGGGCAATGGCAGATCTCGGGTGTCATTGGCCGGTCGCGCTTGGACGCGGCGATCGGGGTTTGCCCAGCCGAGACAACCGCCGCGACTTGCGCGGTCTGAGCTGGCGCTGTGACTGGCGGCTGCGGGTGCCGGGCTGTCGTGACCTGGGCATTGACCGACCGCGGCTTGTCCGTCTCCACCTCGGCGATGGTGTTGAACCGACCAGCCGGTGCCGTCCTGTCGTTGGAAGCGGCGCTGCTCGCACGGGAGACGCGGCCCGCAGCAGGTGCCACCGCACAGTCAGCTGCGAACTGCGGCCGGTCAGGCAGTTTGCGCACGCGGAGTGCCGCCGCACCTCCCGAGGAAAGCTGCTGTCTCGCGTTGGATATTTTGCCCATGTTTATTTGTTTCTTGGACACGACGGTTTTTCTTAGGATACTGGCATAGCAGAATGTTAAAATGACGAAGCCCACGCAATATTCGAGAACGTGATTGAGGAAGACTGACTCCATTGTCCCGACGTGCGCAGTCGTGATGACATGTCCATCTGTGCTCATTGCCAGCCCTGAAAGACAACGAGCACTTCTCTCGCTTGCTCGCATAGCCCACTTGATGGAAATGGGCGCGATAGCGATTGTGACGAATAATAGTATGTTCTTTGCGCATAGTGGGTAGCTGCAACCTCTCACTACAATCAGGTACCGTAACAGCGCTATTGTGACGATGGTTGTAAACCTGATGCCCGTGGTGTTAACAACAAGAAAGTTTCTTATTTGGCATGCAGTTGGATGCTGGAAATTTGGATGCGCAGCAACGAGGACTGGTAGCGCAGCCCATGCCATGTTGTTTGTGCACAGCACCGAAACGATGACGTTGACGACGGTGTGCAGTCTGCGGTTCATGTACACGGTGAGCACGACGGCCAGGTTGAGCACCAGAGTCGCGGGCACAACGAGCCCAGTGGTGGTCACCAGGGCCGTGTAGACGGCAGCGGCGCGCTGCTCACCGTCCCTGGACGCGCAGATGAGCTGCGAGGTGTTGTCGGGCGCCAGCTGACGGCGGCAGGTGAGCTGCACGGCTTCGGCCAGGCAGCTGTTGTACGCGCTGTCCAGCGCGGCCGTCGGCACAGGCGCGGCCATCCTGCCCGGCTCGGCGCTCCGTCGCTACTGGCGCGGCGCACCGACGGCCGCCTCTTCTACTCTCGTGTCCACCCACCCATCCACCCACCGCACTGTGGCGGTGCGCGGGTGCCGACATGGCGGCACCTCGCGTTGGCGTTGTTTGACTGGGATCAAGATTACGGGAGTAAAAAGCTACACAGAAGTGATTTCACCATCGGACTAAATGTTGGTAGCCCGTAGTATGGTTTTTGGTTGATACTACGAAAAGGTTGGTAGATGCCAGTAACATGATAAAACGGGGATTTCGCCAATGAACTGGGTGGCAATCTTGCTTTCCATCTTTGTTTTGACGCTATGTGAATAGATATTGTACATTTTGCATTTCATCCTGTCTCAATAGAAATCAGCATTAAGATATGCTTCCAAGAATAGATCCTATTGAACTATGTTGTCTAGGTCCAGCACCCGTGCTATGTCCGTCGTGATCAACGCGCCTGGATATTTATGTGTAATACATTTTGTAAAATTAATATTTATATATAAATAAATAAACACGATAGGAAATGTTTACATTTAATTCATTAACAGGCAATGATGGTCCATATATCTTCTGACTGTCGTACCTATATGGAGCGAAATGTGAAAATGAGGTAATGTGAGGAGGGCAGGTGCCAAGAGTTTTTCTGTTGCTGTGCTATGGTTTTCCTAGGTGTTGGTTAACTTGCAAATCCATAATGTCAGATGGGCTAGACAAAAATGGTGCGCAGGGAATAATATCCCACCAGTCCTAATATATCCTCTAGACTATTTCGAGCTGAGATATGGGCCACGACTCGGACCGACAGAAATTACAAAAATTTTCGGAAACCGTCCTATTGTACAGGAAAATCTGCTATCTTGAACAAATGGCGCTCAATGCATTTAAGCCTCCCGGGGTTCTTCACTCGCCAACTCCTCTAGGGCGGCCAACCCTGCATCCACCCTAGCAACGCTCCCCCTAAGGCTACAGGATTAGCATTCCAACTGCTCAATACGCGTCCCAGGGTGCTGCGATCCGGTCTGACCCGCTGTATTTCATCCTCATGCTATGCTGTTGTATGCTGTACTCTTTAACACCGACCGTTTCTAAGCACTTTCAGCAAGAGTTCTTTGGAACAAACTTTGATATATAAACTTTGATAACTTTGTAGCCCTGATGCAAACCAACGCCATTTCTCGGCTGAAATGTTTCATTGAAAATTTTAAGTCGAAAAAATATGATTTATGGAAATATTTATGCTCAAACTACAAAGAAGTGTTTTCACGCCGCCGTATCGTTGGTGTCATGTGATTTGGTCCTCCGATGACGTCACAGCATCGTCTGCCCAGAATACCGTAATGCGAGGGCTTGGTTGCCTGTACTTCTCTAGTGCTTTCATGGTTTGGCGCAATGCTCCCATTGTTTTCGGGGGGGGGGGGGCGCCCTGGTATCTCAAGCATTATTAAAACGTGTCAATGTTTCTAAACCCCTGCTGCGAATTCGAACGTCAATCTAAGCTTGTGATTGGTTAGAGGGTTTGGTATCGTCACAGTTTTAAGTCCCGTGAAAACACGGTTGCCATGGTGATTCACCCCGCGGCATCGGGGGAAAAGGCTCATACTTAACGCTGCTTTTTTGCCTCGATTGATGGCACGCGAAATACCGGCGTTATCAAAAATATCTAGTTGATTTAACACGTAAGATTTCGGATAACCCAAGAGATGACACTGGCAAGGATCGATGGAATCCAGTTGCTGGTCCCCATGCTGCTCACTTTTCATCTGAAATGTGCATTTTGTTTTGACGGCTTATCCGACGCAGCGATGTACTGCTGTTTTATGACCGTGCAAATCAAAATTATCAGACTTAAAGTTTGGAATAATATACCAAAGAGGTGTGAGCGTCGGGTATTTGCCAACGTCTGCTTATAAGTACTGACTCAGATATGAGTTTAACAATGAGATCATGTCTCCTGGATGCTATTTAAAGCAGCAGGCTATAGGAAACATTACTGCGCCAGTGATCTGTATCGCCTGGTGTCAAGCACCATTTTGGTTGGGTTTTATATGTCATAGAATGTGTTAGAATATGAAATACGACTGCACGCCACTTAAGCTATCTTGGTAATATCATGTCATTTTCAATATATTTAATATCATAAATGAACAGACCTATTCACCGGACGCGAGTAACGGCCCTCGCGGCACGGGGTAGCATGCTGCTAGCCCCGGACCTGCCTGGGTTTGGGCCCGCAGTTGGGCGTCGTCCCACTCGTCAACGACTTTACAATCCCGGAGCCGCCACGCCTGTCGACGGCCACGGACCGAGTTACGGGTGGCCATGCGTGACAGAAAGTCGTCCACTGGGCCTCATTTTCCTGGCGCTGGTCAAGGCGCTGGGCGACGTGACCGCCCGGCTCACCCTGCGCAGCGAAAAGTCCTGGCCCTGGGACGCGGCCCCCCTCCTGTTGCTGCCCACCGCCGACGGCCTGCAGGAGCTGCTCTTCGATTCCGAAGTGGTGTCCTCTTGGTGCCGGCGCAAGCAAGAGTGACCATCGATCGAGCTGCCGACCGGTCTGCCCGCCAACCCTCTGGTCGCATTGCTGTTTACTCGCTGATCACACGGCTGTTGGTGCGATTCAAAAGATCCAACAAAAATTCAAAACACGGCCTGAGGTATGCAGAGGGGTCAGCGAGAACCAAGAGACAGCTTGCATTGTGTCGCTAGATCCACGGAGCGCAAATGTTAAGTCAATAATATGACCAGAAACCCCGCAAGAACCCGGAGCCAGCCTATCTTCAGGACCTGGCAACAACCAAGGTGCAGAAACATGTCAAAGCCAACAACAAAGACCAGGATCTCATCTGAAAGCATTGTTAATCCACTACGTATTCACTTGATAAGCTTACGTTATCCAGCGTGCTTCCGCAGCTATTAAAGCACATATGTGAGAGACCTTTGATATCAGGCACCATTTCAATAACAGAATGCTATCAAATAGCAACCCGAGCTGGTGTTGACGAATGAGCCAGTGACGAACGGGGGTCGGGATCGAACGTTTTGTGAGTGAATTAATGGGATCAAGCGGTTTGTGAGTGAATTAGTGGGATCACACGGTTTGCGAGTGAATGAATGGAATCCAGAAACGAGGGTGCGGTATTTGTAACGAACCAATTGAAACTTGTGATCATATGTTCGGTTTGGAAACAACAGGTGAGAACTAGGAGCCAGAGCCTGTTATTTGCAAAATAACCCACGTGATTCAGTAACCAAGGACTAGTGATAATGAAAGAGCTAGCCGAAGCGAGGGATCTAAGGCCTCGTTTTGATGAGAGTAAGTAGGTACCAGAAACCGACATTGAAAGCCAGGCACATGTTTGCTGGAAACGGTTTTTTTAAGGGCAAACACGAATATAGATACAGTGGCAATGTCAAATGTGATATTTTAATTCATTATATACCATCATGTTTATCAGCACGCTCAGTAGAGCTATTTTTCGCTGACATCAGATCGAATATTTCCTGCTTGTGAACTCTGGTTCCGAAGAAAAATATCCCAATGAAAACAAACTATTTGTACCAATTTCAAATATTACCACTTTTATAAATTGTCCACGCTGTAATGTCGTGCAAGTATTGTTGTAATGGTGCAACATATGGCAGTTTTGGTCTCGTGTAATAGTTTGACATGGGCCGGAAATTTTCTAAATTGTCACTTCGCAGCTTCCCCAAAGCCATAGACTACATTTACGGAGACCGGAGCGTTCTATCTTATTGTTTTTATAGCCTTGCTCTGGTCCATCAAAGGACGAATATAATCTCCGAATTCGCGGCTTCCCCAAGTCATAGGCTAAGACAATAGTAGTAGCCTTATTCCTCGGAGAAAAACCAGAACAATGGAGATATAGTTGAGTCGATATTTCGGCAACATGCCTTTATGGAAATAATAGCAGAAGACGTCCGCTATTGTTTCGATTTTATTTATTCTAAAGGCATGCTGCCGAAATATCAACCCAGCTATATCTCCATTGTCCTGGTTTTCTCTGAGGAATCAGGCTATTACTACTGTCTTATCTATGTGAATAATGTTTCTCGCTAATGCACTGAACAACTCACGTCAAGCCACAGGCTCTACATTTACGGAGACCGGGTCACTCAACCTTATTGTTTGTATAGCTCTGGTTTGGCGTGCCATCTCGTGTTTTTACGGGCAAGAGCATGCTTCGATTTCCGTTGGATCTCGGTGCGGAAAAATACAGATGTGATAGCTTTGGGTCCGTCTGCCATAGCTGCAGACGGCGCGGATTGTATTGCTGCGTCGGGAATAGATCTATGGAATATCATTTAAAAGATAATATTTGGGTGTAAGGTTTTGAACTACACCGACCTCGAATCGCATGTCGTACTAGCAGCGCAACTTTGGGAAATCATGGGGCTTTAGCCTCCCACTCCGCCGCCGTCAGCTTCGAGCGTAGCTCATCACCACAACGGTCCTGAATAGGATTGTTCATGTCCACTTTATTCACGTATCATTGCAACAAGTAGTTTATCTCTTGATTCAGTACAATTGTAATATGAGTACATTATTAAAGCATGCCAATAACGTGAATTCCGGAATCTGGTTATCAGGAAAACTGTTTTGTTTGTCTCCCAGACACTAGCATGGGCAGCGGCACGTTTAGACCAACAGCGGAATGAGGTACGGGTAGTGAACTGAGACTCGATCGCAGGAAATAGTCCCCCTCCGCCATCGCAAATGATGGTGGCCCCTCCCCTCCCATTTGCAAATTTTGGCTGTACCCCTGTGCCTTACAGATGCTCCGATAGCTCTGGACGTCGCAACAGTCTGCCACTTTGTTCGTTGGTCTTACTATGAAGAGCTCAGAATTGAGACATCACGCAGAATGTCACAAGCTGCATCGCAGTTGAGATTTTGGTTTTGGCCACCATGACAAGGTGGGCTTATTTTATGGGGATTTTTGGGCGGGCAAGTTAGGTGCGATTTTTAAGGATGTCATTTGTAACTAGCGCTTTACTCCGTCGCATATTGTTACGTAGATGCGTGGCTGGCAGCCGAGAAATTCACGGCATACATTTGGTACGGAGTTTCTAATTTGCCTCCGAATATGCCAGGGGCGTAGCCAAGACGTAGCCAAGGCGTAGCCAAGGTGTAGCCAAGGTGTGCGCCCTCCCCCACGAGCCTGAGGAATGGTGAGAATTGTTATAGAGTTATGCTGAGAAAAAGAATAGAAGGGTTTGGTAGAAATTTGGGCCAACTGCGCAGGATTTTGGAAATAATTTGAGTGACCCCTCCTTCCCCCCGGTACAATTTTGGCTATGTGCCTGAAGTCTATCAACTACCGGGTCCCTGACTGTCCAGACGCTACATGGATCAATGAAAGTTCATGTGATTGTTAGACGCGGGTGCAAATGTTGCTTTGCGTTATTTTGGGTAGGTCACTGCCCTCACCCAACCCACCCCCACCCCAATGACCGATTTGTCCCTCCTCCCTCAAGTGTGAGTTTGGCTTCCTAACTTCTGGAACGTATGTACAAGCGGATCATTAGAAATAGGACCTAAAATGGGATCAATATTTAAGAAGGTTTCTAAGACTTGTTTCCCAGGTGCAAAGAACAAAGGTATTGATGGCTGCGATAACATGCTCAGTGAGGACAGCTAACAGGGGGTCACTTAAGAGTTCAACAACACTTAAGAGTTCAGCGTTTGTGCCGTATTTAGTTGGCTATTTTCTGGTTTTGCCCGAGGCATCTTCAGTAAGGTCGTGATTTGACGAATGTAAGATGAGCGGCCAATTTAAAAGAAGCCTCGGAGCCACACCCGTTACTGTCACTTGGAGTTCGCTGATGTCTTGAAATGCACGCCTTGCTGTTTTGCCTTCGTTCGATGTGTCGCCTCCCTCTGATTTGTGCTGACTCAACACGAAGCTCGCCTTTTTTTCTAGCACGCCGTTGTGCCATTTTCTTGTGTTAGAGTCCGTTATGTCAGACTGTCTTCGATCTTTAAAGACCAAAATATCGTCAAACTTTTAAGACCATTCGTGTCAGCAATCGATAAAACATACTCTGACGATCCCTCTCATGCAAACACATTTTTGACATGGCATATTTATCATTCTTGAATGCATGACAAACATTTCAATTGACAGAACAGAGGTGTCAGCAGACAACAGAAAAGTTCCAGCCTTATGCGCATGAAAACCAACAACAAGAAGTTCATGTGACCTCCAATAGGGATTTTACATAGTCTGATCAGTTTGATGATGGAAAACAACAAAACCGGACGACGTCGAACATTTCAGAAATCGATGTTTCGGCCACATTCGAACCGTAATCTGCGCAGTATGCCGCGGCGTGGCCCGCACCAGGGGCCGCGGTCGTCGCTGGCCATGACGCCTGCCGCCAGCACGACCAGACGCAGGTGCCGCCCCGATCGGTGGCGGCACGGCCGGTACGTCGGCAGAGAGGGAGAGGTGTCAGCGCTGGGCTCGACAGCTGAACGTGCCGCTGTCCACCAGGTACCTGATGCTGAAGGCGCAGGCCGGGCTGGCGGCCGAGCTGCTGGGGGACCTGCGCGCCGCCCAGCTGCCCGACTCGCCGGCGCGCCGGCTCTACCTGGAGCACCCGCACGTGCGCGAGGTGACCGAGTTCGTCTCGCACAGCCTGCACCTGTTCTTCAGGTGAGCGGCCGTCGCCCGGCCACTGGCGGACGGGAGTGGCGGCTGAGGCGTGGACGCGCTGCGCGACGCTGCGCGACCCTGCGTTCGTGACCGGTGACGAGTTTGACGCCGTGGCCGCGACTGGTGGTGTGTGTGTTACCTGCTGCCTGTCACGGGGGATGTGTTTGAACTCGGATTTAGGACAGGTGATATGTGACCTTAGGTTTGTGTCAGGTGGCGTATAACCTGGGGTTCGTGACAAGAAATATGTGAGCTCAGGTTTATGACGAGTGATGTGTATGACATGGAGTTTGTGACAGGTAACGTGTGACCTCGTGTTTGTGACAAGTGACATGTGACTTCGGGTTTGTGACATTTGACATGTGCTCTGGGGTTTGTAATAGGTGACATGTGACCTCAGGTTTGTGACAGGTGACATGTGACCTTAAGTTTGTGACAGGTGACGTAGGACCTCGGGTCTAGAACGGATGTCGTTTGTGACTCGGGTTTGTGATGGATGACGGTATGCGACCAAGTATGCAAGGATAGCGACAGGCAAGAAACCTTATACACCTAATACAGCTTACAAAAAAATATCCTGACAAGCTCCCGGCGCGGGTCATACTGATAAGCCAAAAAGCACATAAACCTTCGTCATCTGACGTAATGCCAAAAAAGACCTAGACAAACCTTTGACACCTGGCATGATGGCAATAAAAATCACCCGACAAACCTCCGGCACCTGGCAGAACGTTTTACGCGTGCCGCGCGCCAAGTTTCGTATATCGCTGAACGTTGTGGGTCATGTGTCGCTTGTTCGCGCCTGGTATACATTACATTTAATATTCGCCACGTTCCATGTATACGCTGTAGCAGCGGGAGTGGTTGTGGCTTCGTATAGCGGCAGTCTCTGGAGCGAGATCAATAGGCGTATTCATTATTCGCGGAGATTTATGGCACTAAGCAGCAGGCCGCATTTAGGGCTTCCTGTAAGGCGTAGTTAGCTTGCTCAGGTGGTGCTTCTTTCCAAGGCACGCCGAGAAATTGATTGAGTATTTGAGACCAGCCTTGATGAAAAACATGACGACGGCTTGCTATGCTGATAGTTGCCATAGCAGCGTCTTATAAAGAACTTTGTGCGCAGTTGTTTGTTCTGTCCGCCAAACGCCGGTGGCGCCGTATTGCCGCTCCCCTGCGGGCGTGCCTTCGGGTAATGCGGGGCAGCGTGGGCAGCGTCAGCACCGGTGGCCTGCGGCCGGCCCCCGTCGAGTGGGGTCGGGCCGCCCGGGGTGAGAATTCCAGTCTCGGCTGGCGGCACCAGCTGGGACCGGAGTTCTCTGCGTAGAGCTATCGAGCAAGGGACGTGCCCATTGGGACCCCTTTATCAAGGTGACGCACTTGAACTGCGGGGGCGACTGATGCGTTTAATGGTTTCTTCGGAATAAAGTAACGCCATCTACAGTCGTTGCGGTGCGGTTTTCGAGCAAACGCCATGGCACAGACCGCATCTCCTCCGAACATTTATTTGTTACGTAAATGCCGCAGCGCCTTTTTCTACGCGTGCTGTCGCAACCATGCGCTCACACACAAACTTGGCAGCAATTGTATATCATCGATGCTTTTGTTTACGGTTCGCAACATTCGGACTGGGTTCCCATTGTCCTAATTAGACCGACCGGGGTCCCGTGTGTGTTGGCATGTGTACCAGGCCCTGTGCATGGTGTTCATGCACGAGACCTGGTCTGTGGGCTCAGTGAGGCGTATTGGGTGTACGGTGGTGCGCGCTTCCCGACGCTTGATAGACGTAGCACGCCACTTCAGTTGTATTTTAAAACCTGTTTTGAACTGTTGGTGCGGTTAGCGCTGGACCGGAGGTTAATTTTTGTCGTGCAACCCTAACTCGACATCACTAATATAAGTTCCGTGACAACTTAATGAGTGCACATTGCGTTGTCGCTATGCGTAGTGTAAATAACCTTCCGTGCGGTCTTTATACTGAGGGCGGGTTTTTAGGAGGGCATTTATAGGCCGCCGCTCTCTGGACAGCTGACAGCTGGCCTCTGCGCACCGGTCGGATCTAGCAGCCTGCACTTTTTTGACGGATTACGATTGTCGCTGGATTCGGAGCCGGACACCCTGTAGAGCATTATAAGGCAGGGTCGGCGACGTGGGCGGCCAATGCTGCCCTGGTCAATAGTCCCGCTATACGGTGTTCTGGTTTCAAAAACATGTACCGATGTAGCTATCGACATTGCCTTTACGCAATGCTCCGCCTTTACACCACGAATGAGACGTGGATGACGCCGGCCGTCTGACAGGGTGCGTTCCTTAGCACTTATCGATACCATCAGGCGAACGGCTGACCAGTGGGTACACTAACCACACTGACGCCCACTGCTGCACGCTGACGCACACTGATGCTCACTGAAGCACACTGACGCGCACTGGTAAACACTGACGCACACGGATGCTTATGGACACACACTGACGCGCACTGATGGGCACTGACGCACACTGATGCTCACTGATGCACACTGACGCGCACTGACGCGCCCTGATGCACACTGACGCACACTTACACTGACGCACCGTGACGTGCACTGATACACACGGATGCACACTGAGCGACCAGTACGCATGTCGGCCGCGGCCCACCTGCGGGAGGACGGAGCTCTCAGACGCAGCGGCTCGTGTGTGTGCGTCTGAGGGTGCGATCGCTGCCGCAGGTCCCCCAGCCTGGTGCTACAGCAGGCGCTGAACGAGCCGGCCGACAGCTGGCTGCGCGGCCTGGCCGAGGAGCTGATCCTCGGCAGCAGCCGGCCGCCGGGCTCGGCGCTGCTGCGGCTCAGCTGCCAGCCGCGCGCCTCCGTCCAGGAGCCGCGCCCCTGCCAGATGACCATCAGGCCCGGAGAGGTCAGCGGTCCGGGGGTGGGGGAGGGGGGGGGGGGCGGTGGCGAGGCTCGGGCGGGATGTGGTGAGGGGAGAACGCCACGAGAAGACACGGCGGGGTAATATGCAGTAGTCTATTGAAGACTGGAAGGGTTTGTTGGGGAAGAGGAGTGGCAGGACATTTGAGCATAGACTTGTCTTCGGCATGGAGAGGTCTTTGATCTGAGGAACGATTGCGGGCGCTTCGAGGCACCCGCAACGTTGTGTGACCTGTGACATACCAACTGTTCATGCTGTATTACAGAGGCGGGGCCACCGGCGTTACGAAGGCTTATTATATCATATATTTCAAAATACCTTAAAATGTTAACGGTTGTTTGAACACGCCCCAAGGGTCAGCCAAGTATACCTTGTTTCTAGAAATGTTTGGCTCGGTGGCCTGGCCGGCCGGCCGTCGGCCCTGCGGCCGTTGCGTTAGCTCTAGCAGCTGGCTGCCGCCGTGTCCACAGCCGGTGACGGCGGTCGTGGCGGACCCGAACGGCGAGGAGCTGTTCATCGGCCAGCCCAGCGGCGCCGTGCGACTGTACAACCTGGCCTCGGGCCGCGAGACCCGCAGCTTCGTCGGCCACGGAGAGCCCATCACAAGTGGGTCCCCGCTTCCGCTCCCGTCGCGCGAGTCGCTGGCTCGCCGGTCCCGGCTGGCGATGAGGGTCGGCCGTTGCGGCCCTGCTCCGGCGGGGCCACCAGGGTCGCGCGGGAAAAGACTCAGTGCGCATCGCTGAAAAAAACCGCGATCCCATCAGCCACTGCAGCCTTGCATTGCGTTTGAGCGTTGTTCTGAAGCCGAGCTGGGCGTGTGCTCGTGGTCGGGCTGAGCCGGCGCTTGCTGGCCGCGGCGCGCGGCGCGTGGCGCGCGCCCTCTGATCGTCAGGCGCCGCCGCAGGTCTGGCGCTGCTGGCGGACGGCACGCTGCTGGTGAGCGGCGCCGCCGACGGACAGCTGAGCGTCTGGGAGACCAGCTCCGGCGTGCGGCTGGCTGTCACGGCCGCCCACCGGCGCCGCGTCGCCTGCCTGGCCGTCCAGCCGGACACGGGCGAGTTCGCCTCGGTCGGCTGGAGCTGTGACGTCAAGGTGCGTCGGCGAAGCCGCTCCCGGCGCCGAGGGAGCCCCGCGCCCGATTGCCGGCTGCAGTTTCGCCGGCGCCCGAGTGTGTGGTCTGTTTGTCGCGGTAGTGGTATTGGAGCGCGGTTCGTCTCTGCCACAGTTGCGACGACCCAGGCTCATGTCACCCCCGTGTCACAGCTGTATTGCTGAAACTCCGCCTGCTCTCTGCCACGGTTTTGGTGTTTCAGCCCTTTTTGCCCGTGTCACAGCTGCAGTGGCCCAGCCCGTCTATCCCCATGTCACAGCTGTGGTGTCATAGCCCGTCCGTCCCCATGTCACAGCTGCGTTGTCCCAGCCCTGTCTGCCTCCATATCACAACTGCGTTGTCCCAGCCCCGCCTATCTCTATGTCACAGCTGCGTTGGTCCAGCCCCGTCTGTCCCCATTTCACAGCTGCGTTGTCCCAGCCTCGTCCGTCCCCATGTCACAGCTGTGGCGTCCCAGCCCCGTCTGTCCCCATGTCACAGCTGCGTTGTCCCAGGCCCGTCTGTTCCCATGTCACAGCTTTGGTGTCCTAGCCCGTCTGTCCGCATGTCGCAGCTGCATTGTCCCAGCCCCGTCTGTTCCCATGTCACAGCTTTGGTGTCCTAGCCCGTCTGTCCGCATGTCACAGCTGCGTTGTCCCAGCCCCGTCTGTTCCCATGTCACAGCTTTGGTGTCCTAGCCCGTCTGTCCCCATGTCACAGCTGCGTTGTCCAGCCCGTCTGTCCCCATGTCGCAGCTGCGATGGTCCAGCCCCGTCTGTCCCCATGTCACAGCTGTGGTGTCCTAGCCCGTCTGTCCCCATGTCACAGCTGTGGTGTCCTAGCCCGTCTGTCCCCATGTCACAGCTGTGGTGTCATAGCCCGTCTGTCCGCATGTCACAGCTGCGTTGTCCCAGCCCCGTCTGTCCCCATGTCACAGCTGTGGTGTCCTAGCCCGTCTGTCGCCATGTCACAGCTGCGGTGGTCCAGCCCGTCTGTCGCCATGTCACAGCTGCGTTGACCAGCCCGTCTGTCCCCATGTCACAGCTGCGGTGGTCCAGCCCCGTCTGTCCCCATGTTACAGCTGCGGTGTCCTAGCCCGTCTGTCCCCATGTCACAGCTGTGGTGTCCTAGCCCGTCTGTCTCCATGTCACAGCTGCGGTGGTCCAGCCCGTCTGTCCCCTTGTCACAGCTGCGTTGTCCCAGCCCCGTCTGTCCCCATGTCACAGCTGCATTGTCCCAGCCCCGTCTGTCCCCATGTCACAGCTGCATTGTCCCAGCCCCGTCTGTCCCCATGTCACAGCTGTGGCGGTTCCGGTCATCGTCGGGACTCGGCTCGCTCGGCTCCGGCGGTGGCGAGCTGCAGGAGCTGCGGGTGCTGTGCCAGGAGACGCAGCCCTTCAGCTGCGCCGCCTTCCACCCGACGCGGCCACTGATCGCCACCGGCGGCTGGGACGGCAAGATCAAGATCTGGGACACGACCGACATGCAGCGGAAGGCGGTGAGAGCATGGGGGGGGGGGGGGGGGGGCGTGGGACGGGGCGTCGGTGCGTGTTTTCCAATGCCTTGTAGAAGCAAAGCCTCTCTAATTAGTGTTGTCCTCAGCTTGAGGCTGATATAAGAGGACGTTTTTAAAAATTAATTTACAACAGCTACCGCTACTGAACGCTCGCCTTGAAATCAGGGGCAGAGCTGTTGCTCTCCTTTCTCAGCATCATCTGTATCGTATCATGTTCGGGAACGAATGTCGACACTTTTATTAAGTG
Source organism: Pollicipes pollicipes (assembly GCF_011947565.3). Lineage (NCBI taxonomy): Eukaryota > Metazoa > Arthropoda > Thecostraca > Pollicipedomorpha > Pollicipedidae > Pollicipes > Pollicipes pollicipes. Next base: position 48,060 of record NW_023596537.1, read on the forward strand.
GTGGACATCAGCTGGCGTGCCTCAGTGTGGGGCCCTCCATGTGTTGGCTGCGTGATATCCCCAGCGTTCTCCGTGCGTCTTCAGGTGCGGCACGGTCACATGGCGGCGGTGCGGTGTCTGGCCATCTCGCCAAACGCCGACTACCTCGTGTCAGGAGACCTTGCCGGGTGCCTCATCATCTGGGGCACCAAACACGGCGACCCGGTGAGAGTGTGGCGCTCTGTGCTCAACGTCCGCTTCTTCCGAAGTGCTCCCGGCCCGCAAAGCACGAGGACGACGATCATTTGGGATTTTCTGTCGTGGAACTTGAGTTCTTACCTTGAAAATGGCCGATCTTCAATCTGCAAGGAGATGCTGGTGGAAAAAGTATCAAGCTGTTGTGGAGACATGTAGGCTTGCCTACATTTCCAAAATTGTTGATGGCCACGGGTGAGCAAAGTTGAGGAAAAACGTGATAAAACAAAGTGGGATGGTGGAATATAGAAAATATACGAAATATATGCAGACTACAAATGAAAGAACACAAATAATCTGTTTTGAAATAATAATTGAAGCACGCGCATTCTAACAGCGATGCACGCCGGCCCGCTTTGTGCTGGTGTTTCAGTAATTGCCCGACGTCTTCGCATAATTGGCACCTATTAGCCTACCGTGGGCCGGTTGAATGTAGCATAACAACTCAAAATCCCATTAACACCAGGAGCTTAGTAATTGTTTCATCGTCATAAACAGCAAAATGACCTGTTTGGTCATGACCCTCGTCCCCTTCGAGCACGATCCTGCGCTCTTGCACGCCTCTTGGAAAGAGGATTTGGCTGGACACGAGGCTGATCAATGAGTGCTGAAGACCTCCCGTCCGTCGTGGGGTAAGCCACATAGGCTGCAATTATTCACATCCTGTTATGTTTGAGAATGGTGTTGAGCTGGGGTATAGTGAATGTAAAAGGTAATTTTTCGGTCAACTTGTTTGTATTGAACAGGAGCTTTCGGGATAATCTCTATCCCTCGTTTACGTCCTGTTTTATGCTTTTTACACCTATCCTTCGCGCGTCTTCTTACATTTATTCTTCGCGCGCGTCTTATTCTACGCGTCTTCCACATACCCTTAACGCGACATTCACAAGGTGTAAGTAAAACCCTTCAGCAAAGATCAGGCCATGACGAGGACGGAGAGATAATGGGATGTGGGTTGGCCAGTCCGCGCGAAATTGTGGCGGACGAAATCGATAGCAAGAGTGAGGTCGCGGTGGTGCTGGAGGTCCAAGCAGAATTGATGTGGGTTGATACAGCGACAAGTCACGGCGCACCGCTCTGTGTTGTGATGGCCGCGGGGTGTATGCAGCCCAGCACGTGTGTCGGCCGCGGGCGGAGGCGGCGGCGCTCAGTCGTGGCGCCCGCGCTGGGTCGCTGCTGCTCAGTTCGCCCGTCTGCGCCCGCAGATCCAGAAGGCGTTCGTGCACAAGGGTGCCGTGCAGGCCGTCTGCTACCTGAGTGGACAGAGATTCGTCTCCGCGGGCGCCGACGGCGACGTGAAGGTGAGCGGCGCGCGGCTGGCTGGCTGGCTGGGTGCCTGCCTGCCTGCCTGCCTGCCTGCCTGCCTGCCTGCCTGGCGTGCGCTGCCTCCCGATCAGTTCTCAGCTTTGGCAGCTGTCCCAGCTTCCTGCGTTACCCGCCGTCCCAGGCCCAGTGTGCTGGTCTTACCGGCGCTCAGAGGTGCTTTACGCGGGAGGCCTTCGTCGGGCACGCGTGGCTGCGGCCTCGGGAGACCGTTCCGCCCGAGCCCTGTTCTTCGGCCATCCCGCCAGCGGCCGGCTCCCCTACACCGCTCTGGCCGCGGCGGCAGGACGCCCCACGCCTGCGTTGGACCCTGTCCAGTCACGCGCGGCTGTTGGTCCCTGCCCTGCCACGCCAAATGAGACCGTTAGCTCGTGGTCTGCCTGACCAGCCCTGAACGCCCGTTGGTACGTCGTGCTGTGAGATATCATCGCTGGATACTGTGTTGTTTCTTCCGATGAGTCGGCGGACCTCTGTTCTGTGCCGTCGCCGGTGGCCGCCGGCTCGCGTCCTCTGCCGTCACCTCAGACGACCGGGCTCTTCCCTCTGCCGCCAGATGTGGCGCGCGCACGTCGGTGAGGAGGTGCTGCGCGTGCCGTCCGCCTCGGCCGTGGTGCTGGCGTGCACCGCTGCCGCCGGCGGCGTGCTCACGGTCAGCCTCAGCGGTCAGGTGGCCATGGCGGAGGCGGCCAGCGGCGCGCCGCGCTGGTCGCGCCGGCTCGAGAACGTGACGGCGGCGGTGTGCGACGGCCAGCGCGCCTACCTGGCTGCCGGGCGTGCGCTGCACGTGCTGCGACTGAGCGACGGCCACTCGGAGCGACAGCTGGCGCCGGACGCGCGCATCACCAGCCTCACCTGCATGCCCGAGGGCGCCGACGACAGCCACCTGGGCGTTGCCATGCTCGGTAAGTGCCGGTCGTCGCCCGGCGTGGGCTCTGCCCAGGCGCTGCGCCCGTGCTGTGCGCCGCGGGGCCACTGTTCGCTGCGTGTGCGGTGTCGGATTGCTGTCACCTGGGCGCGCCGCCGGTCCGGCGACGGTCGTGCGCTGACCTGGCCTGACCTGGCGCCGGGCCGCAGGTCTGGAGGACGGCCGGGTGGCGGTGGCGCTGGCGGACCGCGGCGACCTTGTCTCCAGCCTGGCGCACGCGGGCGAAGTCACCTGCCTGGCGTTGACCAGCGACCCTATCCTGGCCTCCGGAGGACGGGACGGCGTGAGTTGACTGCGCTCGCGCGTGTGCCGCCGTCGAGCGCGGGCCGCTTCGTTCGGCGTCGCCCGGACTCTGGGCCGCCGTGGACAAGGCTTTGCATAGGACTAGTCAGCCGGTGCAGAGGTTGTGCTTTAAGGGTCAACCGGCCATCTGCTGTGCTTTTGTCTGGGCATGTTGGAGCCGTTCCGGTCCGGGTGTCTGCCCGATCGGAGGGAACCGGTGTCGAACGGTCCGCACGTGATCGCTCTCGGCGGGTGGTGGGGGAGAGCGGGGCCCGACTCGGCGACCGGTGGGGGAGAGCGGGGCCCGACTCGACAGTGGATGGAGGAGGGCGAGGCCCGACTCGGTGGCCTGTGGGGGCTGGGGAGAGCGGGGCCCGACTCGACGGCCGGTGGGGGAGGGCGGTGCCCGACCCTGCGGCCGGTGGGGGAGGGGAGGGTGCCCTACTCGGCAGCCGGCTGACCGCGCCCTCCCCGGCCCCGTCAGATGGTTTTGCTCTGGACGTCGGACGACGGCTGGCGGGCGCCGGTCCGCTCGCTGGAGGCGTTCTCCGTGCCTGTGTCGGCGCTCGCCTGGTTGGAGAACAGCCTGCTGGCGGCCGGCCAGGACTCGCAACTGGTGGTCTACGCGGACGCCGACAAGCCCGACAGCGACGAGCTGACTCGGCGGGTCATCACCGGCAACGACGCGCCCGTCTGCTCGCTGGCCGTGGCGGTGAGTGGGGTCTCGGCCTGACCACGGGCACGCGTGCCCAGCCGCTCGTTGGAGCGGGAATCGCCTGCTGCTACAATAGTAAGGTCTGGAATTGCCAGTGCCGGCACCTTGGCGGCACTGCGGCGGTCAGGGTCGTCAGGAATGTACGCGTGTCGCCGTTTTCTTTCTCCCTCTCTCTCTCTCTCTTACCATTTTCGGTACCCGTTCAATGACGATCGCCGAGAGCTCGTGCTGCCAACTCGCCTGATCTCCGCTAGTCTTCATCTTTCTTAGAGCATCTTCAAGTCGTCAGGTCTTCAACCAGGAGTGTGGTTTCCTGTTCGGTTGGGGGGGGGGGGGCGGGGGGGGGGGGAGGGGGCTTCACCCCTCCCTGTGGGAATAAAGCTGGCAAAATCTGCGGAGAAACCTGTTTGTTGGTGTATTTTGTTGGTAGGTTGGGCAATGTGTCACTGTTCAGCGCGCCCAGCGCGCAAAAAAAAAACTGCGATTGTCTTCGTGTCCACACCCAAGACCATGCGACGGCCGCCCGTAGCGAAGGCCTCCCGTCCTGTCCAGGAAGCACTGCAGTCCCGTCCCTTTGCTAACGTGGAATGTCTGAACGGCAAAAAATCGACAGTGATCGAAGTCGAATCGGGAAAAGACGAAGGACAAAAAATACCCAGACGGAAATTGTAAAGAGGCAAAATCCGGCGTGGATGGAAGCCAAGCAAAACAAATTGTGACGGCAGCCAAAGCCAGGGACGGTCTGCCGATGGGCAAACTTTAATTCAAAGACGGTCACATGATTATGCAATTAAAAATATCAGTGCAATTCAAGTGATGTATGGTGAAACGATTTCCCTACCTCACCGGTTCATATGACCATTGATTACAAGCGTAATGTATCACATCCACGAAGGAGGAGGAACAAACAAATGAACATGAACGCGTCGCATGGCATCGAAAGCTAATAATGACTGGCATGGCTCTGTCGTCAATTTCTGCCCCGCGAGCAGATCTGTGCCTGGTTCCCAAATTGTGTTCTTCAAAAACCGATTCCAGGTTCCAGAACTAGGGAGAAAACAAAAATAAGTTTGGAATAAAACCGGGGACCACCAAGAGCTGGGATCCAGCAATGACTTGTGTTGAGAGAACAGGCAAGAACTAGGAGCCAGCTTGATAATAAACGAGAGCATACAGCAATAGCCGACATTCGGCTTGGGATATGCAGAGATTTAGAAAGAACGGGACCCATCCTGAAATTATGCCGAGAGATCTAGTGAGAATTAAGAGCCAGCCTGGCATGCGGCTAAAAATCAAGCGCGAGCACAGATCCAGCCGGGAATTATGCTGAGGATCCAACAAGAACCAACTTCCACTATGTGGTGGAACTGACCAGAACCGAGATCCTCCTGGAATCGTTGCCAGGAACTAGTGGGTATTCACACAGTTCACTGGTATTATGCACGACGCACTTGTAAATGCCACGTGTGAATATGCGATAAATATTGTGCCGTACACGTCATACGTTCAATGATAGCTAGTCGTCAAATGGCAGCCCAACTTGTGTTTACGAGTGAGATCTAATGTCTTTGTAAGCAGTTGGGAGCAAAAACCAAGGCCTGGTATCTGTGAGAAACCAGTGACAACCATGAATCAGGGCCTGGTATTTTGTAAATGGATGGAGGGAACAAGGAACCAGAAACTGGTGTTTGTGAAATGTCTAGTGGTAACCAGGGTGTGGAAAGTCATTGAGACCCTTGAAATAGGTTGTGGTGTTTGTGGAGGGACTAGTGGAACCGGGAGCCCATATTTCTATTTACGAAGGAACCAGTGAGGACACGCAACCATGATGCGGTGCTTGCAAAAAAACAGATATGACCCATGCACCAGGCGGTGTTGTTTATGAAGGACCAGCCGTAACCAGGATCCAATATCGCGTTTTTGAGAGTGGGAAGGGGAACCAGGACATGCCTGCTCAGAACCAGGACTAACAAAAAACGGAACCTGCGAGGGGCGCCACCGCTTTGCCGCTTGCCGCCGTAAGTCATGCTCGCTCAGACACTGCCAAATGGATCTTTTGATTCCTGCTTTCGGTACTGTAAGGGGTCATTAATAATTCGCTCGAATTCTTAGCATGCCTAACGTGACGCAGGCACTGGACCACCTCCGGGAGCCTGATGTGACGCGAGGAATGATGGACTGCTCGGGTGCACGGTCGGATATCGGACGGGCGCGCGCTCGAGACGATGGCCGGTTCGCACGGTGTGCGGGCGCCGCGGAATGGTGCTGGCTCCGGCAGACCTTTGGCGTTGTGAGCGTGCTGTCCTGTGCTGTCGGTGAACGCGCCAGGGGCTTTCCCATCGCCTCTGGTTGCTAATACTTCTCGGCGTCATTGGGGCTTTGCGACGCACTCATCTGCTTAGGCTATGCGGCGGCGTCTGCTTCTCACTCCGGCAGGAAGGGCGGGCACCGCGGGGAACCGAACCCAGTACCTCTGGTTTGCTAATGCCTCCCCCCCGCAGGGGCACCGGCTTCGGTCGGTGTAGGGGACTAGCGCCCCCTCGGGTCCCAGCTCCGGTAACGGGTGGACAGCGCAAGCTGGTCCTCTCAGGGCGTAGCGACCCTGCCGGTACGTGAGCTCCTGCTCCTTGTCCCGCCCGCTCCCTCCACACTACCCGCACTCCCGCATCCGGCCCTATCACCACTCCCCATCCTCGTTGTATTGGGGTCGCCGTGCCCCCTCGCCCACGTCCCCGGGTTGATCGGATCCTGGTGGCTGAGGGGCGCGTCGTGCGGGTCGGTCACGGCGCGCCCCAACACTCCACTTTGGCCAGAATATCCGGGGGCGTGGGGGGCCCGTGGGGCCCCACACGGGTCTAGCGGCTTGTCACTCGCGTTGCGGTTGGGTGCCCCTTGCGGGTCTCCGCTTGGGGCGCCTGGCCGCGCGCAGCGGCTTAAGGGGTCAAGGGGCGGCGGCGCTGAACCACGGTCAGGACGGGGAGGGGTCTCCCCGGTTACACCTGGCCGTGTGGGAGGCGTCGTTCGCCCCGTATAGCACCGGGGTAGCCCTGACGGTGACCACCTCCTGAGGGAGTGTTGGGCCGTCCCCTTGTTGGGCTCCGAGGTGGGTGGGGAGCCTCGGTGCCGAAATGAAAACCACCTTTTATGGCTTCCTCTAACACTAAAAACACCCGTCCTCCGAAAGGGGGACGGACCTCGATAGCCCCAGGGTGCAGAGAGGAATCTGCGCCCTCCGGTCCACGGATCCTGATCTTCGGAAGTGAAGAGATTAAATTGGCTTCCCTGTCACCGTTTCAGAGGCGGAACGGCTGCGACAGGTTTGGAAAAATTATAAGATGTGACAAGCTTCGGGATGGGAAAATAGAAGTAGAGTTCGCTAGCGGTCTGAGGCAACCAGGGCCATGGCAGCCAAGGAATTTACGTTTACCGTTCGGGACGAGACTGGCAAGCATGAAAAGACCGTGTCAATATCAGCCATACCACATAAGACCAAAAATTCGTCCAGGGGCGTAGTCAATTGTTTCGATCTTCGTGACGTCGCCGAGGACGAGATAGTCGAGGAGCTCTCAGAGTTTGGTGTGACGAGCGCTCGCAGGATTCTCGTCAGACGGGGAGGAGAGCTGCTGCCCACCAACAACCTCATTCTGACGTTTAGTTCCACCGATTTGCCTACCGAGATACGTGTTGGATACGCTCGAGTGAAGGTTCGCCCTTATGTGCCTAACCCCATGCGGTGCTACCAGTGCCAGCGATTCGGCCACACCAAGCTCCACTGTCGTAACCGTCCAGCGTGTGGTAAATGTGCGTCATTCGAGCACACGAGCGAAGCCTGCACCTCTGCGGAACCCCATTGCGTGAACTGCGGCAAGGACCAAATCCCGCACACGACGTATGACCGTACATGTCCGGCCTACGCGAAAGAAAAAGAGATTATATCGATCAAAACCTCTAGAAATGTCTCTTTTCGTGAAGCTCGTGAACTTTACAACGACAGTCATCCAAAAACATCGTATGCGTCCAAAGTGAAAACTTCGTTCCCACAAAGTAATGCCATCGAGCACATGACGGCCGTTCAGTTCGTGGGACTTCTGAGGTCGTTTGGCCTGTCGGTTGTTCCCTCGGTCCGAACGCCCGACTCCCAGTCGGCACCCCAAGCTCCCTCTCCGCCGATCGAGCAATCGGTGGACGTCGCACCGCTGGCCTCCTCGGCGCGCGCCGGATCACCAGCGGGCGACGGTTGGACGACGGCTCGGCGTGGTCGGAGTCCCCGCGCGCCGCCGGCCTTGCCTTTGTCTGCGACCCAATCGGTCCCTTTGCCACAGACACCTCTTGCCAGTGCCTGTGAGCGTGTGGCAGAGACACTGGAACGTCAGGAAGCTGACAGGCGCGCCCGCGAGGCCAAGCGAGCACGCTTGGCCGAACTGGAGCGCGCTAAGGCGGCAAGCCGCCTGTCCGGTGCAGACAAAGGGCCCGTCCCCCGAACCAGCACTCCATCGCCACGAAAGCCGGTGGAGGCCCCCGCTGGTGCCTCGAACCCCGGTAGAGGCCCACCAATGGGCCCTTCCCCGCCTCCACCCCGGGCTGGGGACGCTGGCGTAAAGCGTGCCCCAGCCGGCCCCCCATCTCCATCTGACGGAGGTAGCCCAAGGATTCGTCCTAGGGTGGGGCACGGCCCCCCGGAATTAAGCCGAAGCTCTCGGTCTGAGGCGTCTGGACATGCAACTGGTGCAGCCGAATTTTTTTAAGCCGGGATTGTTCTAGCTCCTCACATCTTACCTCTTTTTTAATACGCCCTTTTACAGGCGTTTTTACAGTGGAACTGTAGAGGATTAAGGGCGAACGCCCTCGATCTCGAGGCTGTCGTCAGCAGAGTCTCTCCTGCAGCCGTGGCGCTGCAGGAAACCAAGCTAGCGCCTGACAATTTTTGCTCTCTGAAAGGATATGCGATGTTTCGCAACGACGTGTTGACGGAGAGCATTCGCTCACGGTGGCGTCCTCCTGGCAGTTCACCATAGCGTGCCAGCGAGGAGGCTAAGCTTGCGGTCCACACTTCAGGCTGTGGCCGTACGGCTTTATTTCAACCATCGTCACATCACTGTTTGCTCACTTTACCTTCCACCAGGCATTGCTTTTCCGTTGGCGCACCTTAGGTGTCTGCTGGCTGAACTGCCTCCGCCACTTCTTCTTCTCGGCGATTTTAATGCACATCACACCGCATGGGGGTGTGACGTCACCAATGCTCGTGGGAGGCTGTGCGAGAATTTTATCCACGGTGCTTCACTATGTATTTTAAACACAGGAACTCGTACGCATTTTACAATGCCGTCCGGCCAGACGTCCGCACTAGACTTAAGCCTCTCCAGTCCCCAGCTCGTCCAACACCTCGAGTGGAGTGTTGGAGATGACCCCATGGGAAGCGACCACTTCCCAGTGTGGGTCCGGTTTAAGAGAGGTGGAGCGTTGGGTGTTCGGCCACAACGCTGGAATTTTAAGAAAGCGGACTGGTGTGAATTTGAGACTCGGCTCGACGAATCGTTCGTAACTGAGGCTGTGAGGACGGTACCCTCTATTGAGGTTTTTACTCACAGACTTCTAGAGTGTGCCAACAGCTTTATCCCACGCACGTCTGGCGCTCCCCGACGTACTCCTGTTCCGTGGTGGACGGAGGAGTGTCGGAGCGCCATCCGGGCGCGTAAACGTGCGTTTCGGGCTTTTGACGCCAGGAGTACTACAGAAAACCTCATAGCCTTTAAGAAAGCGAGGGCTTTTGCTCGGCGCACCGTAAGAGAGGCGAAGCGTGCGTCCTGGCATGCTTACGTGAGTACGTTGAACCGGTTCACACCAACATCGCAGGTATGGTCTCGAATTAAGCGCATATCTGGGCACTTTACATCCATGGCTCTTCCGGTACTATGTGTGAACGGACAGGCCGTGACGCGCCCCTTGGAAGTTGCGAACGAGATTGCCCGGGCGCTGGCCTACCGCAGCGAAGGTGGCAACACTAACCCACAGTTTGTGCGGCACCGAGCGCAATGTGAGCAATCTGGAGTGGATTTTTCAACGAGTGAGCTACATTGTTATAATGATCCATTCACCCTAGTCGAGTTGGATTGGGCGATTGCCAAGCTTCGCAGCGTGTCAGAAGGCCCGGACACTGTGCACAACGACATGCTCAAGCATTTGCCGCGTCGCGTGCTTCGCGTTTTATTAGCGGTATTTAATGCGCTTTGGGCCAGTGGGGACTTTCCAGCCTCTTGGCGAGAAGCTATAGTCGTTCCTATTTTGAAACCGGGTAAAAGTGGACTGGATCCTTTACACTATAGACCTATTTCTCTCACTTCATCGCTCTCTAAGTTGATGGAAAAGATGGTTAATGTCCGTTTAACTTGGTTTTTAGAACACCACGGCGTTTTTACAAACGCCCAGTGTGGCTTTAGAAAGAATCGCAGCACAGTTGACAATCTTTTAGTTCTTGACACTGCGATTCGTATGGGATTTAAAGCAAGCCGACACATAGGCGCAGTGTTCTTTGACATAGAGGGCGCCTATGACACCACATGGCGTCAAGGCATCCTTCTCAAGCTACACAGGTATGGTATACGCGGCAATATGGGGACCTTTCTTCAAAACTTTCTAGTTGACCGTTCTTTCCGTGTCCGTGTTGGAGACGCGCTCTCTGAGAGGCATGTTCAAGTTAATGGGGTGCCCCAAGGCGGCGTTCTCAGCGTAGCTTTGTTCGCCGTTATGATCAACGACATCGGGATGGGGCTTCCGCAGTCTGTAGGTCGTGCGCTTTTTGTTGATGATTTTACTATTTGGACTAGCGCAGCAAGACCACCATCGATGGAACGCCAACTCCAGTTAGCTGTTGACCGCGTTGAGAAGTGGGGTACCATGAACGGGTTCAGGTTTTCACGTAGCAGGACTGTAGCCATGCATTTTTGTCGTAGCCGGCAATGCGGTGACCTTTCTATCCGTATGTATGGACAATGCATCCCAACTGAGCCTGTGGCTAGATACCTTGGGGTATACTTTGACCGCCGACTTACATATAAGGCACATCTTAAAACGCTACGTGAACGCTGTTTTAAATCTTTGAACGTATTAAAATGTGTTTCGCGCACGTCGTATGGCGGAGATCGGAGCACGCTTTTGCTGCTGTATCGGGCAATCATACGCTCTAAGCTGGACTATGCATGTTTTATTTATGACAGCGCATGTGAGTCCACGAAACGGATCATTGACACCATCCATCACACTGCTTTACGTGCCATCACAGGGGCGTTCCGTACATCTCCTACCCAAAGCCTCTTGGTAGAATCGTACGAGCCGCCGTTGTCAGCGAGGAGGAAAATGCTTGGCATGCGTTATGCACTGAAGCTGCGACAGTTTCCGTGTCACCCCGCATATCACGCAGTCTTTCCGCGGCCTGCTGTGCCGTTTGTTCGCAATGCACCTCGGGCGCATGCAGTGACCTTTGGCTCCCGGATATAAGCCTTACTGCGGGAAACCGAAATTCCCATTCGAAAGGTGAAGCGATCACGTCACCTGTGCACTCCTCCCTGGCATTTGATCTCACCCTTCACAGACACATCTCTGACTGAAATGAAAAAAGGTGTCTCGCTGCCAGATATAATGAGGTCCAGAGCGTTTGAGCGTATTGCGTTATATGAGGGCTACACACACACTTACACGGACGGCTCTAAAACTTCTGATGGTGTAGGCTGTGCGTTTGTGAGCGGTGGCGTCACCCGGTCGTTTTCATTGCCCCCAAACGCTTCGGTGTTTACATCAGAGCTTATAGCAATCATTAAGGCACTATGTTTCATTGAAGTCGGTGACGAACCCTTGCATCTCATTTTGACGGACTCTCTGAGCAGCGTTCTGAGTGTGAAGTCTTTTTATCCGTCATGTCCCCTTATACAGGACATTTTAATACGTTTGACTCATCTGGATGAGGCCGGAAAGAAAATCATGCTATGTTGGGTTCCTAGTCATGTCGGCATCGCGGGCAACGAGCTGGCTGACGCGGCTGCTAGGCGAGCAGCGCTGGCTCCATGTGTTCACTCTCTTTCTATTCCTGCCAGAGACTTTTACCCCACAATAAAAACCTTCCTGCACAACAAGTGGCAGCGTTGTTGGGACCGGATGGATTGTAATAAGCTCAGAGAGATAAAACCTAAGCTAGGTCAGTGGTTCTCTTGTTCGCGGAAAATGCGGCGAGAGGAGGTGATCCTCTGCAGATTGCGCATCGGGCACACATACGCAACCCACGGCTATATGTTGGAGGGAGCCGATAAACCGATCTGTCATCGATGTGGTGCCGTCCTCACCGTTCGCCATATTCTTATTTCTTGTCCGCGCCTCGCGGAAGAACGCCAACGCTATTTTGGACAGCATGACTTGCCCCTTACCATCTGTGATATGCTAGGAGATAAATCACGATTTCTGGAATTTCAACAGATCTTTTTGTTTCTCAAACACATCAACTTTGGGACCATTTATGCGGCTCATTAGATAGGTAAAACCAAACTCGTTATGGGCGCCAAATGACCACCGCAGTCGGCGCGCCCCTAAACTCCAATAAACAACAACAACAAGCTAATGCCTCCCCATAGGTGTTACGCGGGCCGGGAGGAGGGAGGGACGGACAGCAGAGGAAGGGGGGGGGGGGGGGGAGGAAGCTGTAATGGCGGGCGATATCTACGACGGCGCCGGTCGCGTCACCCAGTGTCACCTGTGTGGCCTGCGCGGCTGCTCTGGTCGACCGAAGGGCTGCTAATCACACGCGCACCAATGCCGAACATCACGCTACGTACGCCACGTGAACAATGGTGTACAGAGCTGCGTATTTTGAGATAAGGGGTATGCAGGTTCGACTCTTGACGCTGGAGCGGCTTGGAGTCGCGATCATTGGGACTGCAATTTGTTCTAGTCCATGATAAGGTCGACCATCCAGCGCCTCTGTCGCGTTATGCGACCTTGATGACTCAAACACGGCACCATGTCTGCCTTTTATAACCGGACGCCAGCCATCAGAATTACTTTTGCGGGTATTAGTCGCAGAGCGAATTGTTACCGGCAGCGTTTAGGGGATAAGCCATCCCACCATCATTCGAAGCTGGAGCACAAGAGCACTAGCCCACCAGCTGTTGTGACACAGGGGTTCGGTATACAGCCAACTTTGCACATCGCGCACGTCTGTCAGATTGGCTGAATGCATTTACAACCATTTCGTATTCTCTCTTGCAATTGCGGTATTTGCGCCACGTGTCGGAGAATTCGATCCAGCCGGCGCCCACGCACCCGTTCGGGCCGTAGTAGTGCTCCTTGACGAAGTCGTCGCAGTCGATGATTCCGTCGCCGTCGCAGTCCGAAGGCAGCTTCTGCAGGAAGAGCTTCACGGCCAGGGTGGCGCACGCCGGGTTGCTGGCGCACCTCTGGAAGGTGTAAGCCTTGTAGAGGTTGGCCCGGCTGGTGACGTTGCTGGTGATGAAGTAGTCCTCGTTCATCATGTACGCGCCGCACACGTCATTCTGGCAGCCGACGCTCCAGTCGCAGCCGCGCGCCTGGCAGATGCAGCGCAGACAGTTCTTGCTGACGCGTACCGCAGAGGAGCGCCGGGCCAGACTGTGTGCTGGGCTGGCCTGCGCGGCAGTCCAGCAGTAGCAGCAGCAGCAGCGGCAGCAGCGGCAGCGGCAGCGGCAGCGCCGGCGGGGGGGCGCCCAAGACATGGCGTCAGGTCGGCAGGCGGTCACGGATGGCACTAATGGCCGAGGCGGGGCGCCTCCAGCCGTCGGCAGGGCCGGCCGGACGGACGGCAAACCTGTCGGCGCTCCACCAGCTAGCCTGAGGGCGGTGCCCGCCGCCTGGGAATCCCCGGCCGCTACCAATGTCAGAGGCCCCTCGGGCGGACCGACCAGTCCACCACTCCGACCAGCTGGTATGGCGCCGTGTGGGAGCCAACCAAGGTCGTTAAAAAAGCAAGCGATTACTTCGCAGTAGGGCCTCGTCGACAAACCGACATATGCGCAGTTCTGGCGGAGTTGATGTGATATTCATTCGGCGGGGCCAAGGGTATAAAACCGGTTCAGAGGCGTAGCCAGGGCTTCGCCCAGGGTAGGGCCAGATCGGGGCATAGGGGCTCTTCCAACCATGAAGCCCCCTCGTCGTCGCCAGGGACCGTGTTTGGGTTCCAGGCCATGCATGCTTGGGATTATATATTGATGCTTCAGGGGTTGTTTGTTACGATTTTGAAGTGCTACTGGCGCCTTAAACTACCAAAAAGCACTGGGGCCTTCTGTCCCGGGTAAGCCTTCTCCACCTCCAGGGAGGGGGAGGGGCGAAGACCATGGCCCTTTGAACTTCTAGAAGTGCTGATTGGATTCCAATTTTTTGGAGCTCCTCCAAAAATTATAATCCAATTTTGGAATGGGATGGACGGGGCAAATATGTTCGGTGTTTGATAGCTGATATCATGCTGTCATGTCACTTATTGGTAAACATCTCATTTAATGTAATGCTGCTCGCTTTCAAAATAGTTTGATTCTGAAGCATAAACAAGTTGTTGATGAGCCGCACTAGAAAATGATACGTTTTGACACATGAGATTAAAAGCTTTCTTTTATGAACAACGATAGAAAGGGCATCGATCGTAATGTTTTCAGGAGATCCCGTGATCCTCATCTCTTGCCTAGTCACGATTGGTTAGCTCTCACCAGCTGATTAAGCTGCCGTCGTCGAGCTCTGTGATAGGCTCAGCGGACAGCGATGTGCCTTGTAAATTGTTGATGTTTTCACGAACGCCCATGCTACACATTACTTAACCACGATCATGTGCTTTCTGTTTGGTCGATTCTAGTGATGAATGCAACGCCGCGAGAAATGACGGGTTATTGGTTGTAGTTAAGTCATTTTTTATATAGGCAGGACTTTTTTGAACGTTTGGACGACCCAATTTTTAGGTACACTTGGACCGGACAGTGGGTCCACCTTTCGTCTTTGGATTGGACCACGGACAGGAAACTTTAAAAACGGCACCTCTGCTAGCTACGTCACTGAACCGGTTCAGCAGCGATCTAAGTGATCGCCTTCTTCGTCGCCGGGGCTTTGCGACGCATGAAGCCGCCGAGACTATGTGACGACGCCTGCCTGTCACCCTCCGCAGGGGAGGGGATGATGGTCACTGCGGAGAATCGATGTGTCGGGTGTCAGTCGGGACACGGGCACATGATGTGTCGGGTGCCAGTTGAGTCACTGAAGCGCTGGGTGTCCAGCGGCACGCCCATGCCGAGCTAAGTCCTGACCTCACCCACTTTTGAACCGGTCAGGGTAACCACGTGCTGAGCGCCACGGCCGGCGGTTCAGGTGCTGCTGTGGACGAGCCGGCTGGTGCCGGGACAGAGCAGCGGTGCCGGCTCGGCTCGCGCCCCCGACCTGGCGCGGCTGGCCGACGGACGGCTGGTCGGCCTGCTGCCGCAGCAGGATGCCAACCGTCGTATCGACCTGCAGAAGGTCGGTGGTCGGCCGCCGGGCCCAGCCGTGGCGCCGCGGCGGCTGGCCGGGCACCGCGAGTCACCCGGAGTTGGGGCAGTGTTCGGTAACGGTCCTGTGCACGAGGGACGTGAGCAGGTCTAGCTAGCCGGTAGCCCCCGGACTCGCGGATATCTATTTCTTCAAAAGGTGGCGCGCCACGGTGAAGCTTCGTCGAGATGGCAACCAGGTGAGTGATGTGTCTGTTCTCCCACTCTGGTCTTCTCGAGCTTTCGGCCCTTTGTTGCAGATGCACTGTGTAGCCAGCTTCGGCGATCACACTGCCGACGTCAGCAGCGTGACGCGTGACAAAGAGAACAGCCTGCTGTCAGCGGTCGCTAGATGGCAGCGTCAAGCTCTGGCACGCCGAGCAAACTGCCGTTTCATCAGTCGACTCTGGCTTCCTCACTGTGGAGCACATCTGGACGGCGGATGACCGTGTCACATCTTATGTGGTCACCGTCAGCCGGGACCGCTGATATGACTGCGTGGAAGATGAACGTCACAGACGGAAAGATGCCCACAGCGGTGTACACAGTCAAGATGAAGGAGGACACTAAGGTATGGGTTTGGTGGTCATGAGGTTAGCTTCTAAGGGACCGCAGCTGAAATATGTGCTTAGATGTGCAAAACTCCTGGTGTATATTGTCAGCGTCCTGCTGTCATGCATCAGCTTCCGTTGTATCGTGACAATCCACTAGGGTCGATTCTACTGACTACCTTCCTGTTTCGCCAAGGTACTCATTTCGTTTCCGTCGGCCGGGGTTCGTGGTGTGACAATACCCTCAGCTGATGGCATGTGGCCATGACTATTGAGTGTGATCTTGACCTGGTGACCGGGCGTGGGCGGCGACGCCCCTGACCGCTGCCGGGCCTGCAGAGCGAGCTGGTGGCGGCTGCGGTGGGCGCCCGTCAGCTGGACGCGGATGGCGCTGCTCTCGTTCACGCCGCTGGCGTCATGCCTGACGGCGTGTTCGCCGTGCACGTGACCCTGGAGCCGGCCGGCGGCGGCCACCACAAGCTGGACTGGTGTCCCATGGGCGGCTGGATCACGCCGCTGCTCTGCGTGGCCGTTCGGCGGCCAGCAGCGCTGCCTGCTGGTGGGGCGACGGCCGACGGCCACCTGACCGTGGGTCAACAAGTGCGCCAAGAGACACGCCTTGTATCATGGTGAGCGGCAGCCCGTCAGAACCTGTGACGCAGCTGTGTCGGGCGCGGGGGAGAGGGGAGGTTTCTGGGGAGTCGTGGGCCATCGGGCGGGGTTGTGATATCACCTCTGGGGAGTCGTGGGACCATCCGGCGGGGTTGTGATATCACCTCTGGGGAGTCGGGGACCATCTGGCGGGGTTTGTGATATCACCTCTGGGGAGTCGTGGGACCATCTGGCGGGGTTGTGATATCACCTCTGGGGAGTCGTGGACCATCTGGCGGGGTTGTGATATCACCTCTGGGGAGTCGTGGACCATCTGGCGGGGTTGTGATATCACCTCTGGGGAGTCGTGGACCATCTGGCGGGATTGTGATATCACCTCTGGGGGAGTCGTGGACCATCCGGCGGGGTTGTGATAATCACCTCTGGGGAGTCGTGGACCATCCGGCGGGGTTGTGATATCACCCGCGCCGCTCCCATAGCCGGGGTCGAGTTTTGCGACCGGATCGCCGCTGTCGCGATCGATGATGTTCACTCCTGGCCTTTTGCGCCGCGTTCTCCAGCGAGCACAATGCGCAGCCGCGTGGTGCCCGCGTCGTTCGCGTGCCAGCGCCGCATGCCCTCCGCACCCCGGCGTGTATGCCTCGCCGCCGAGCGGCCTGCGATGCCCGTCCGGCTGCCGCGCGCGCCGTGCGCACCGGCCTGACCCGGCGGCCGCGCGGCCCCCAGCGGCGCCGATCCGGACCCGGCCGTGATGCAGGTGCGCGCGCTGGGGACCTCGACGCTAGTGGCCTGCGACAGGAACGGCCATGGTCTGTCGGCTGAACAGTCGGAGCGCCTCAACGTGCTGCGGTGAGTGTTAAGTGTTACTGCGGGACCGGCAGGTCCTCGTCACTTGCCGCCGTCCCTGCCACTGTCACCGTGTCCTCTCGCTTCTGCCGGGCCCACCACGCAGTGACCCGGGCCCGCTTCCGTGTCAGCGGTCGTACCTTCTCGGCCACAACGGTAGCCGTCATGCCCGGCACTGGTTTGGTCGGCCCGGCAGGGTCATTCCCAATTAATCCAGGCTCACCGAGGACTCCACACCCATTATCGGGGGTGTCACGGTGTTTGTTATACCCGAGATACAAATGTCCCCTTACATCATCCCAAATATTCAGGCGTAGGTGACAGCTGCAATAGCTAAAACACCGTTAATCGTCTTCAAATGACAGGAATGAGTTGCGTGCCAAGCGTTCCCTCGTGTGCAGATCTCCGGGTATGACTTTCTCCGCGGAGCTTGCTGTCTTGCATCTAAATTTGAGCCCCTCTAGTATGCATTGCATATCACGTGTTTTCTCATGGTGTCGTCCTCTTTTGATGCGCGTCTGAAGTGCATAAACACGTCCTTGTTGCAGCAGACCATGTCTGCGCGCGCGCCCAGCGTGGTCTGGGGCCATGTCCGGGAGTGTCATCTGACAGTGACCTGTGTCCGCGCGCCCCAGCGTGGTGTGGGGTCATGTCCGGGAGTGTCATCTGACACTGACCTGTGTTCGCGCGCCCAGCGTGGTCTGAGGCCATGTCCGGGAGTGTCATCTGACACTGGACCTGTGCCCCGCGCGCCCAGCGTGGTTTGGGCCTGTCCGGGAGTGTCCTCTGACACTGACCTGTGTCCGCACCCACCCCCCGCGTGGTGTGGGGCCATGTCCGGGAGTGTCATCTGACACTGCCCTGTGCCTGCCCGCGCAGCGCGGAGTGGGAGCCGGTCTTGCCGGCGGCGCGCCGGCTGCAGCAGCCGCCAGCCGCCTCCTCGTGCCAGCTGTCCGACCGATGCCCAGCGGCGGGAGGTGCGGCCGCCGGGCGCCGACGCCGAGCCGTGAACAAGGACGGGGGCGCCGCCCGAGCGACCGCCCCTACCGCCCTGCTGGTGACCGACACTGAGCTGGTGCTGGGCGACGCCGCGCCGGCTCTGGTGCCGATCCGGCGCTGAGTACAGCTGCACCAAGGTGCGCTCCGGGACTGCCCGGACCGGGCAGGCGGCAGCGAGACGCGGCAGGGGGCCGCACGGCGCCGACAGCGTCCGGCGCTGGACTCTTGTGTCCGCTCATGACCACGGTGTGGCGGGTCGGAACTCTTCAGTGCAATGCAGCCAAACCTTAGCGGACTGCATTTCCGAGGCAATGCTGGGAAACAAACCTAATTTGGTTAATAGGCATAAATGATTTAACATTGCAAATTCGCTTAAAAATAGCTTGTAACACATCCGGAGCACAAAAAAAATAAAGCACGAAACTGGCACGCATGGCCAGGCATCACGCGTCTGTGCTAGTGGAAGTATCTTAAACGCGTAGTGATGCCCCTTCGTCTTATGTAAAAGGGTCGCCTGCCCAGTGAGCTGCCGCGTACGTCCACCTCGCTTCATTGCCTCGCAAATGCATGCGAACACGCGTTTATTGACAACATGAGTGCTAAACTGGCTTGTAAACCTGCGCGGATACGTTTCTTTTTCTGTCTGACTTGAATACGTTGGAGCTCCGCAGCTTGCTTAAGACATATCTTACAAGATGCGTGTTAAGATGCACATTTTGGTCTTTCGCCACTGCCAACCACCATGATGCTATTCCAATGGAAAAATACTTTTTGCTCATGATGTTGCCAATGGTATTCATGTCGGATGTGCCCATCATGTCTGACGTGCTGCATAGTTAATTGTTTTATGTCGCGTTGAACGTTGACTTAAAGCTTATGTTTACGCGATTGGCGATGTTTTTCCTTCGAGTGGCAGAGATGTAAGCTGCTAGTAGATTGTCATGTACCGAACGGCAGCTCCGTTCCGGGCAGAACATCCTCTGAACCCCAACCTGCTGACGCTGCCAGTGCGGCGTCGTAGGCATCCTCCCGGCGCCTGTCTGACCCGGGACCGCGCCGGCAGGCGCACGCGGCCGCCGTCACGTGGGTGGGCCGTGACCCGTGCCGGCCCGAGATCCTGTACAGCAGCGGCGCCGACCGGCGGCTGATGGTGTGGCGCCGCCGCGCCGCCGACACCGCCCAACTGGAACAGGTGAGGCGCCGTCCAGCCTGCGGCGACGGCGACGCCGGCCTGTGGAGGGAGGCGAGAGGCCGCTGGGTGGCGAGGCGGCGGGGTTGGACACCGCCGCTCCGCGAGCATGCGGTGGACGTCAGGTGGGATGCATGGCCGTCGGCTGGGCTGTGGAGGGAGGCGAGCCGGCGCTGGGTGGCGAGGGCGGGGGACCGGACACCGCCGCTCTGCGAGCATGCGGTGGACGTTAGGTGGGATGCACGGTCGTCGGCTGGACTGTATGTGAGCGTGTGTCAGAGGAGGGCGGGCAGAGTGGCGCGCTCCGCCTCACCCGTGGCTGCCGATGCGGTGTGCTGGGGTCTGGACTTCTCGCGGCGTGTTGTGCTGACGTCGGCCGTCCGGGCGCCGCCAGGTGGGCGAGTTCGAGTTCGCCAGCTGCGTGCGCCACTGCGCGCTGGTGGCGGCGCCGGCTGCCGGCCTGCCAACGGGCCTAGTGTGCGGCGACGACCGCGGCCGGCTGCACTGCCTGCAGGCCGACCTCAGCTGCGTGGCGGCCGCCGCCTCGTAGACCACGCCACCGACGACCCGACGCCAGAACTGACCAGCCCCGCGCGCGATCCGCCGTCGTGCGCCGACCCGCGCCCGGAGTAGTGTAGAGCACGCGCTTGCTTGTAGTCGTCGCCTGTCTTCTGCTCTGCTGAGAGGCGGGCCGCGCGGCCGGCGGGCCGTGGCGGTCGAGCCGGCGCTGTCCGCAGTCGCGCCGTGACTGGCGCGCTCAGGACGGAGCTCTGCCGGTGCCGCCTGCCCCGGCCCCGCGCGCCCCGCCTCGCAGCCCGCTCTTTATTCACTGCGCATGCCTGCGTGCCCTCGGCAGACGCGTGTTGTGTGAACAGGTACCTGCCAAATTCACGGCGATCCGCCAGTGGTTGAAAGTTGTGATATTGCGAGCATTGTGGTTTATATCGTTGATCTTTGTTATAATGGGACAGTGTGTAATCTTAGACGAGTGTTAACTGTGACCCGACGCCCCGCAGCCACGAGCACGGCTCTCGTGCCTTGGGCTGTCGCGGTTCGCTCACAGCTCTTGTTGAGCTGTGAGCGCTTCTCGTAATGTTTCGCCTGCAAACGAGAATGTTATGCTTCGTTGTGATCCATGAACCAGTCACATATTGTTGGTTGCGTGGCAGCTGGCCTTGTAGCAGACTTCCCGTTTGCGCCTCTGTGATCGGTATTTCTGCACTGCATACATATGCGTGGCTTGAAATCTGTTTCACCGTGACTGCTCGGGGATCGATGAACGTACGGATGCCCGTCCTTGGTACTTCGTTCACAAAGTAGACCGAAAGATGAAACACAAGATGGCAAACACAGAAGGCGCACAACGTTGTGACAACCTTTAGCCATGGCCGCTATACCTGAGCTTTAGGATTCTTATGATCTGCCATGCTCTTCTCTTCAGTGACAAGGCATTCTAGTGGTGTGAAACATAGCATGCAAGGCGCGGTCAACAAGTCACATATAACAGCAGAAAACGTTCTGGTCTGAATTCGGTTGCCATCGCTTTCTAGGTAGTCATCTTGCGCTGCAATGCACCATTCCCAGCGCGTCTGTTGCGCTTCGAACGCTTCCTGAACGCTCGTTCTTTCATTGCTCATCGTATTTGTTAAGCTGGTGAAGCAACCACCAAATAACCATACACAACATGGTTTTCAGAACTCACCCAAGGCGAGGCGACAGTACAAAGTAGCAATTCAGAGGTCACACAGCAATTACCAGCACCGGTTTGTTCATTGGCGCTGCTCCACGCAGCAGTCGGAATGTTCCGACCACGCTCACCTCCAGCACGGTCACCGCGGTCACGGCCACGTCACGTGGTGGCGAACAGTGCAGCAGACCCTTGACGAAGCTGACAATCTCTGAGCCGCCCGCTTGGACTCGCCGTACACGCGGTCGACGAAGATGATGGGCAACTCGCCGATGCGGTAGCCGAGGCGCGTGGCGCGCACATCATTTCCATCTGAAAGAAATAGCCCTTGAGACGCAGGCGCCGATCAGCCGGCGCAGCACGTCCTTGCGGTAAAGCCGGAAGCTGCCAGTCACGTCGCACGGCTGGCTGCAGCATCACCTGGTCAAGTAGTTGGCGCCGCGCTGATACCTTGCGGCGCAAGTCCAGCCGGACACGCCGCCCGTGCCGCTGTACCGCGTGCCCGTCACGATGTCCAGTCTCCGCCTTCTGAGGGCGATCATCTGCGGGATGAACTTGGGGTGGTGCGACAGGTCGGCGTCCATTGATGACGATGAAGTCGCCGCGCGCGTGCTTCACGCCGTGGATGTAGGCGGTGCCGAGCCCAGCTTCTTGGCGCGCGCGGCCCGCAGCACGATGCGCTTTCTCCGTAGATGCGCTGCAGCTGCTCGGCAAGCCTGCAGCGCTGCCGTCAGGACTGCCGTCGTCGATCACGATGATCTCGAACTCGACGCTCGCCTCGGTGAAGTACTTGACCAGCAGCCACACAATGATGGGTAGGTTCTCACGCTCATGTATGTCGGCAGGGAGACCGAGTACATGTGGCTGTCGCCTGCATCCTGGGTCATGGTGCTGGCTCAGTGTTTGGGAATGACTTGTGATGGTCCCTCACCTGAAAAATCAATGCCAGTGTGGGTAACGTGGGTGCATTTTTGTGCTTAACACTTAAGCTGGATCCTGAAAAGGCTGGATTCTGGTCAATTCTGATTGTGATGATAGCTTGTGAACCATAAATACCTAATTTGTATGATTGTATCCTTGAGGCATCTTGGAGTAACCATCTTACATGTGATTCTGCTGTCCTAGAGCATGACATCCCAGAAATATACTACAACATATCCTAAAAGCAGCACTAGGTGACTATGAAAGTTTAGGTTAAGTCAGAAAAAAATTATGTTATGCAATCTAAGGTTATGTTGTGAGCTATGGCGTACCTCAGATATTAGAAGGGATAGGTCCCAAGGGCAGCAGGGCAGTGAACTGCACTGAATGTTAAGATGGCTATTTCAGTTAAAAGTCTCATACAAATGTGGAACACTCTTTAAGCTATAAGGGGCAAGGAGCTGTGATTTAAGTAACAATTCAATTCATTTTGGTGATTGCTCACACCCTTATTCCTATATCAGACATTTTAGCACTTGAGTTTGGTCAGACGCTGAACCAAATTTAAACTGCCACCATTGGTGATGCACCACCTTTCTGGTGATAAACTGAGCATTTTGCTTGCTGATTCAGCTTGTGATCAGGAAGT
>NW_023596538.1:0-40677 GCF_011947565.3 Pollicipes pollicipes
CAATGCTCAGAATCTGCAGCATACGGGGTACACCATGCCGAAGCTTTTTTGTTAAGACAAGATTTTCAGTTAAAAAATGCAAAACCTCCACAGATTTTCGGTGAGCATAACCCTTGGTTCTCTGCAATATCCAGATGCGAGAGCGATTTCTTGACGTCAGATCTGGGGCCGTCATGGATCGTGACGCGACGGTCGCCTACAGAGCTTTCAGCGGCTTTGTTTTGGACAAGCATGCGCTCGTTAAACCTTCGTTTGTTGGTCGCTCTTACTCCCCTACGCAAGTTACATTGCACCTTTGCTCATACCTGTGACACATGAAACACAGAATGCAACACCAGACGTCAGTCTTTTCCCGTTGAGCCCCTCTGGGGCGCATTATACGCTCACATCACACATATCATACACGTCACACACACACGATGTGTTCTTGTTTTGACACGCTGCTTGTATGTTAGGCTTTGTATTTTTACAACAAAGCTGCTTTTGCGCACATTGTCGAATCGTTTAAGAAAGGGTAAGAAACCCATAAAGATTGTCAGATCCAGATTGCTGCCGCGGCTGGTGGTAGGACGGATGAGGACACCAGCGGCGGCAATAGTCTGGATCTATTGTTCTTTTGTAGCTATTGATAAAAACAAGACCGTAGCTGTATGAGGGATGTAACAAAGATATGCCTTCGCAGTCACGCCAATTCCGGAGACGCGCTTGGATTCACATTTGCCCAAAATATTGTGCATGTACCCCATTTCACATAAGGGTAGTAGTATAATTCATAAGGTTACAAGAGCCTATTGAGAAAAACAAGTTTAGCAAATCATTGCTTCAGATCTAGGAGCGTCGCGAGATATTTGCCTGCTGATTCATTTCTTTATCAAAATTTTTTGAGTTATTTTTTAAATGACTGAGAGAGTAATGGATACCACGTTCTGCATTGGGGGAGGGGCAGCCCAACATTGATGGGTTTACCCCAGCATCGCGGAGCCCGGCTCAACATTGCGGGACCATGGCCCTTACAAAAGAAAAAAATACAAATTTTCGTCGTCGCGAAACAAATGCCAATTAGCGTGGGGCAGGCACTGAAAATCGATGTGTGAGCGCGCGCTCTACCGCTTGTAGTGCGAGGAGGTACGCATTGAGGGGACTCGTGCGTACGTGTTCTGCTCGCCGTTTCCACGGCTTGTGAGAGTGGTGACAGGTGCGTTTAGCGTGCGAGAGACTCGTTCGAGAGAGACTTTGGCGTGAGACTCTGTTCTTTCAATATCTTGACCGGAACGTGCCCATATACGTTCGACAGTGTTTGGTCCCTTTGAGGTTGTCGGGGACAGTCCCACGTTCTGAAAGTTGCGGGTCGCGTCCCACACGTCCCCCACGGTGTCGCCGCCCTGCTCTTCTGTCAACGTGGAACTTCTGGCCATTGAACGCCACCGGTGGCATTTCCATCTAACTGCTCAGGGCCTCGCTGCTCTTCCCCTGCCCTCATGGCCTCTCTCTTCACCTATGGAAACCTCTGATTGCTTGGGGAGCCTTTTGGCCACCAAAGAGCTCGTCTGGCTATTGAGGGAATCCCGGTCACTCAGTGGCCTGTTTGGTCGCCAGAGCCCTTTAGCCATTCCCAGGAGCCTCTGGACACATGGTGTCTTCTTAACCGCTCAGGGCTCTTGTGCAGCCGGTCGGAGGCGCATTCTACCGAGCAACACCCCGTCGGGCTGCTGGTGTGACCCCTGACCGGTCAGAGGCGGTGATTTTGGCGATGAGAGCCTTTCGGTGATACGCCAGCTCAAGTCCGAACCTGACGGTGGTACTGTGGATGGACTTTGTTGCCATGTTAAGTCCTACGGTATCAGGTTACGCTGGTGGTGACAAGTTTGCTTGAAGGAATTCAGTCGGCGACAACAAAACACAACACTTTGTCCACCGCTGTAGGCGTTTAGCGCATTATTTAAGACAGCAAATAGCACAAATGTACTTGCTTACTATGCTATGTTTGTACTGCAGTGGCAATACCCGGTGTTATTGTCAGATATAACTGGTCTAGAGGTTTTACCAGAGTATGTTTTTTGCAATACGCTGCGAGTGAGGCGCATTCCCTTTTACACCACACGTGGGGGCAGGACGAAGCTTTCAGACGGTGCGGAGACACACAGTGCCCGCCGGCGGAGAACGTCTGCTGCCTTTCCCGTGACCCTTCCCGGCGTCGTGACGCGACCTCTGACCTTTCGCCGCGCCGCTGCAGAAATCCCGCCGAGCTCGGCACCGGGATATGGACGCTAAAACGGAGAAAGAAGGGACAGAGGGCCGGAGGAAGAGAGAAAACGAATGGGAGACAGAGCAAGAGATGAAATTACGAATGGAGAGGCCGTGAGAAGAGCGGGAGGGGTGAGGGAAGGGAGGGAAGGGATTGGAGGAGGGAATGGGGAAAAGAGGAATTCTAGGGGAGAGGCAGAGAGGAACAGAGTTAGAGATGATCACGAAACGTAGAAGTAGAAATTAAGAAAAGGGAAGGACTCGTCACCACGGAGAGCGGATGAGAGCTATGCACAGACGTTGCGCGTTGGCACGGGCGTAGGTGATTCAATAGAGCGGTAAGCTAGACCTTGAATGCCTGACGAGCAGGACGGTTTTCGCCCGACTGTATGTAGAGACGCAGGATTTGACGTGGAGTAATCACGCACGGGGGCGTCCAGCGATGCAACGGAACTGAAGCTCCAAAGCAGGTCAACCGCTGGGCAGTGGTGTTATGACTTAGACTGGCGAGAAGGAGCCGATCCTGAACCACACAGCGATGACAATGTGGCCGATCCTGAACCGCACGGCGATGGCATTAAGGCCGATCCTGAACCAATGAGGGATGACAATAAGGCCGATCCTGAACCACAGAGCGATGACAAAAAAGCCGATCCTGAACCACAGAGCGATGACAATAAGGCCGATCCTGAACCAACCACGGCGATGACAATAAAGCCGATCCTGAACCACACAGCGACGCCGGCCATGCCGGATCGATAGGCGCGTGTAGGTAATTCAATGGCTGGCCGACAATGAAGCACTCAGGAGGCTTCTGCAGAGACATGTGAGGCTTTGAATAAACCACCAACATGCCATTGTTCGACTCGCCGCGCGGACCGCCAGCGCTTCCGCCGTGCGTCGGCTGCCCTGGTCCCGCGGTGTCGCGCTCGCTCTCCACCTCATTCTCCTCGCCCATTTTCTCTTTGCTCTCGCTCTTGCTCATGCTCTCGCTGCTACTCCCGCCCTTTCTCTCCCTCTCCCTTTCACCTTCGTTCTCACTCTTGCTTACCTTTTTGCCTCTCGATGTCACTCATTGCTCTTTCTGTCGCTATCATACCGCTTTAGTGGATACGCTGTGAGTATTTCGTATTTGTATTGAAGGTAGTTCCGTAAACGCACTGCCATTTCGAGCATTTAGACATTGTTCTCGGTATATTATGAACGAAGCGATTACACAAACTGAATGTGTCGAACCGTTATGATTTGAAGTGTTTGCTCTTGCAGCACTAGCCGGATTTACATACATTCGTACAAGCACACCAATGCGAGTCATGTCACAGGACTAACACCAGCGTGTTAAGATTTGTGACGCCATATAACTAAATTTTTTGAGCACAAGTGCTCCCATAATTTCAGCGTGGCAAGTTTTCGTTGACTAATGACAAATTGAATAGAACCGAAGACGCACAGCAATGGCAAGCTGCCCGTAGTAAAGTGCCGAGACTTAATACCTTGAGATTTGGGCTTGTTTGTTGCAGCCACTCCAATTTTTCTCGTCCCTGGTACCTCACCGTCTATTTCGTACTAAATCACTATCGTGAACTAGCATCGCGCATTTCGCTTTTTTGTTATTTATACCCGTAATTCGATTACTCGGGGTGGCTGTCCAAGCGCACGCTTTGATTTCAGATACGTAATCAGATGCAGATAGACTGCGTTCCACGCCAAGTGCACCGCTGCACTGCTCCACAATCCACAGCTGATTACCATAGATAGTAGCATCAAACGATATGATTGGTAAGATCTCCCAGAGCAGCTTGGTGCGCACCAAACATCCAGCGTGTGCGCTCACACAGCACGCATCACCGCGCGTGCACACTCAGCGGGTGTCGCTTCAAATGGTATTTGAAGTTCGCCAAGTTTATGTCATGGAGGCCGATCGTACTCCTGCACCCCACCACAGCAAAGCCGGCGGCGGCCTACGTCCGTTTCGTCTTCTTGGTAACATGTGTCCAATGACGCCTCCTGCCTCATGTTGGCACTGTGTGTGTGTGTTGTGTGTGTGTGTGTGTGTGTGTGTGTGTGTGTGTGTGTGTGTGTGTGTGTGTGTGTGTGGTGTGTGTGTGTGTGTGTGTGTGGTGTGTGTGTGTGTGTGTGTGTGTGTGTGTGTGTGTGTTGTGTGTGTGTGTGGTGTGTGGTGTGTGTGTGTGTGTGTGTGCGTGCTGTGCCACGGAGGCTTTACATCGCACTCAAGCTGCTGGGACTTTATGCGTCGCCTGCCTCTCGCCCTGGCAGGGAGGGCGGGCACCGCCGAGCATCGAATCCCGCGTCTCTGGTTTTTCCAGTCGCGCTGCTGTTGGTACTGCGCTGCGTTTCCGATGAACGTAAGCAATCTGCTCTGGTCTGCCTGTTGTCATGTCTGCAGCGTGCATCACGCACATTCTTTGATGCTTGACAAGGCTGTGTGCGTCAAACCAGTCAAGTTTCCTGAAGACATCGCTGGCGTGGTTGTATTTTCGCACGCCGCTTATCTCCCGGGCAAGGAAATTCAGCATTCCTCTTTGAAATTCCTCTTCTGTGAGTTCTGTGTTGTTACACGATTCATTTATTACGACGATATACATTATCGGACGACAAGAGTGACCAGAGCCTGTACAATGTTCTAAAGAACAGTTTTCGGTGTGGTGTGTCTAGCGTGCGTCAGATGGGGGTGAGAAAAAGCTTCCTATTTACCGGATATGATCGGCGACAAAGATGAGCGCTTTAGCGAGCTATTTGACGAAAGAATTGCAAAAATGGAACAAATTACAGCAGATCATTTCAGACTAACCAAACTCTGATTTATCTGGGGCTTTCTGTTGCTGAAAGGAACAGCGGCTGTGGGATGATGGGACGGGTATGGCGGCCGTGGTCTTCTCACGCTGACCGGTACACTCCAAATTTAACGAACTGAGCGGTTGACAGGCGTGAGATAAAACACATTTTATCGTCAGTATATTTTATCCAAAGGTTAATGAAGGTACTGGATGTGTTAAAGATATGTATTTTGCATAGTATTGCATGGGTTTTGCACAATTTCATCGACTGAGACCGTGTTAGGAAGCGTGTGGCCTGCACCCGTAATAAGGATGAATATGCGAAGATTGTGAAGGTCGCGAACGTTTCTAGCTGATTGTGCGATGACGTCACATGACCAAAAGTGATATTGTTTTAAGGTGGTTGTGCGACCATGCTAATTGGTAAATATGGGCTACAGGGATGCAGCCTTGCAAATACAGAGGGGTGAAGGAAGGGACGAGGAAGCAAGAAAAAATGACTGGGCTTGCCTGCAAAATGTAGATGAAAGTTTTATCTCCAGATTTGACCCATTTTCTGTTCACAGTTAGGAGCAGGGGCGTAGTTTCTCAAATTCATTTCGGGGCTGAGCCCCCAAACTGATGAATACAAAATTGATCAATAAAAGAAGCAAATTACGTTCCTGGTTAGGAGGGGCAACCACCCAGCTGAATAGGAAACTACATCAAACTCCAGGTTGGTGCCTAAAGCGCCCCAGAACCTTTATATACATATATATATATATATATATATATATATATATATATATATATATATATATATCTATATATATACATATTCTAAGCAAAAGGCCACGTACTCATTTAAGGCCAGTGACCTTGTTTGCATTCTCAAGGCTATGGTGACCAAAATCACACAAGGGTGATTTAGTTTTGCATTTGAATAAGCGACAAATATTACGCTAGCCAGTATGTTCCTAAAAACAAAATGTTGACCTGGGTCATTTTAGGTCAGTGGACTATTCTCACCATCAAGAGGTCTATGGAAGAAATCTAATGCGCTTCCTGATGTCAATAAATTCGAAATGAGCACCAAAAACTACAAAACTTCTCCGAGCGGCGCAGCGTAGCCGCGCCAAATTTCGCATAGATGTAGACAGTTGGACAGCTGATCGTTTGGTATAAAAGTTTAGATGTACTTCGCAAGGTCACTGACCGGTCGGTCAAAGCTATGCCATGAATTCAGGAGACTTGGGGATTTCTAGAGAATTGTTCAGTCTGATGCAACAACAGAGTGCTGGACAAATTAGCATACCTCTGAGATAGTTTCTTAAGCAACGCAACAATTGAATGAAAGCATTCCATTGGCCGAGGGTTAGATATGAAAGTCAGACCAAAGTCAAAACTAGCCTGTTTGAACTCCAGAGGTTGTCGCACGGGGTAGTTTTTAGTGCTTACTTAAATTTATTATTTACAGGAACCGCATTATATATCTTCCATGGACTTCTGAAAGGTCAGAGTAGGTCACTGACTTAAAATGACTCAGACCAACGTTTCGTTTTTAGGCATATACTGCTTGGAGCCATCTTTGATGCTTATCCAAATGCAAAAATAAAGACAGTCTTGTATGATTTTGGGTCACTTTGACCTTTGAAAGGTTAAACAAGGTTACCGCTCTTAGATGAGAACTAGTGAGCTTTTTAGGGTTTTAAGGTTCACGGTGGTTGCACGAAATAGTCCGGGAACACCTTGGACACCAATCTGGAGTGTGACTTTGTCTGATTTCAATAATATTTCTTCCATCTTTAAATTCCACCCATTCACTGCCGAGATCCAGTGATGAGCCTTAGTGGGTCAGGCTTTCATCGCTTGTGGCATTATGCCGCGGGTTACCGCGACTCTGAAGCAGGTCACATCAACATTGCACCTGATACCAGCCACGCTCTCGTCGGGTCGTCGAGATCAGTGGCGTGGTCAAAAAACTGCCAAAAACTGAAACAACTGTAGGGGGAACTTCACATTTTTACGTCTTGTCCGTATTGATCAAGTCAGTGCCCAATAAATTCAGTGAGGCAGGCGGCAAATTTATCAGCATGGCTAGCACGATTAATATAAGGGCTCGTCCGCATCGGATCCGATGTCGACCAGTTCATGTCTGAAGCTGCTGGCTGCTACTCGGCGACAGCTTTTTCCAGCACCGGTGTCGCAGGTCTGGGTACACTGGTGGCAGTGATGGGAGCCGATACTGACACAGTAGTCATTCAGCGCGTCCGGTGCAGCACTGGGCGCTGACACACCTTCCTTGCTGCCGATGATGGGCCACTGTGCGGCTAGACGCTGCTCGGCCCCCGCTCTGTCGAGCCCTCGCTGCAGGTGAGCCGCTTGTTCCCTCCCTTTGCTACAGGTGAGCCGCCTGTTCCCTCCCTTCGCAGCAGGCGAACCGCCTGGTCTCTCTCGCTGCAGGTGAGCCGCCTGTTCTCTCCCTTCGCTTCAGGTGAGTCGCCTGTTCTCTCGCTCGCAACAGGTGAGCCGCCTGGTATCTGCCTCGCTGCAGGCGAGCCGCCTGGTCTCCCCCTCGCAGCAGGTGAGCCGCCTGGTCTCTGCCTCGCTACAGGTGAGCCGCCTGGTCTCTGCCTCACTGCAGGCGAGCTGCCTGTTCTCCCCCTCGCAGCAGGTGAGCCGCCTGGTCTCTCCTCCGCACAGCCGCGGACACTGCCGACTCAGGTACCTGCTGTAGCCACGCTGGTCACCAAGCTCCAGAATCTGCCACCGGCCTGTGAGCACCCGTCGTGTTCCACCAAGAAGTATGTGCTCCACGTGGTCGTACCTGTACGCGGATACCCCAGCGGTCTACTGTGACAAGAGAGCGGGACTCTAACCGGAGCTGACCGGCTGCTGATGGAAGCCATTCGGTCCATCATCCGCATGCGTCCTCGCTGGGCGGTGCGGCCAGTCCGTCTGATCCAGCCGTTGGAGCGAGGCACGGCGGTGTAGTCGTGTCGGTTATCGGGGTGACACTGGGCCGACCCGGCGCGCGCCACTTGATTTGAGGGGTTTGTCGCAACGATGTCCAGCAGTGTGTCAGAAGGCGGATCAATCACTGACCGGGCGATTCAACAGTAGTTTTCAGCAGGCAACAGTTGAGACCACCGGACTCTCTCCACTGTAGCCTCTGAATGGTTCAACAACACTGTAATGACATTCTAGGTCCCCTGGAGCTGGCATTCTAGGTTTTCAAGATTGACGACCACCTGAGCCGACTAGCAGGTGGGCACGCCGAAGAGGGGTGCGAGGTGAGCCAATTTAACACAATTTGACCCATAGTATTCCAGACTGTTATTACTTACGCCTGTTGCAGCAGGTCTAGGGAAAATCTCGACTCGATGCGCGTCTTGAATCTGCAGGAACTCAAGGGAATCAAGGGAATCCGCCGCATCGCGTGGCTATCTCGCCGCTGGCCGAGCGGCCGCAAATAAACAGCCTATAACCGTAGAAAGTGGGCGGAGTATTGGCGACATTCTGAGTCAGCCAAGTGGCCACTATTGGTGGAACGCTTCAACGCTGGTCACTATTACCACACGCCGAAATCTGGACTGCGATGCGCTGTGAGCAGGCCCTGCACTGTTCGCGTAGCTGTGATCCCTGTGAAAGAATCGTGTATGCCCTAGCTTTTGAGACAACCAGATTGTCTTATTTCGAGGCCTGGTTTCAAGGCCCATTTCACGAGGTAATCTAAACTGCTTTGGACGATCTGTGACATCTTGCAACGGTAAAGGTTTTCATTTTCTTTGTGGGCAGTGATAAATCACTGTTGCCACAGGATATCATTCGGTGACATTAGAACTCGGCATTAACAAAATGACACCAAACCCATGTTCGCCAAACTGCTTATTAATGTTTCACATCAACGGTATCGACTCAGCTTGTGACGCATCAGGCCTGCGGTAATCAGCTCTCTAAGAAATGAAAAATAGTGCCAAAAGACGGCTGCATCTTGGATGAGTCCTACGTGGGACACCACGGCACAGCTGTGGTGCGGTGAATAATAAAACACGACAATGCATGCATTCAGGATCTACAGATATAGCACGAAAGAGCAAAAACAAATAAGATAGTCACGGGAGATCACATCATGAATGTTACAAAGCACTGTGCAGGTTTCACAACAACCTCGCGTGCAGTTGTCCGACCTTGAAATGCAAAGATTTGAAAGCCTTTTTTGTAAGGATGCAACCATTAGCATCTTCTGTTAAGCCCTTCTGCTAGATTCCGTGAATGCTGTAGCTCGTGAACCACCCAGCGGACTAGTCCACGTGTGGTTGAGTCCTTCTGAGGGCGTTCTAAACCAGAAAGGGTGACTTTGCCGCCGCCGGCCACTTCGTTGAGTTTCACGAGTCGATTAAACCCACCATAAGCTGTCTGACCCAGGGCTTACAGTAAGCTCTTGCTCAACTTAGGCCATTTAGGCTAGAGGTTATCGTCTGCGCCGCAATCTCAGCACACCAGTCCTCTGAAGTGACAGAAAATAAACAATCCGAGCCATCGAGGAAGAGAACAGAAACCACCGACACCATTGCGCCTGCGAAGCCTCGCAGCTTTTTCATGGGTGCTGTTCAGATCAGGGCAAGGGCTGGACGCAGCCCATGGTGGCCGCTGTGGTCCTCTCTCTACCCCGCGATCGGTGCTGCTTGCGCCGAATAGTCTTGCTGTGTCACCTCTCTGACAACAATGGCTCCGTGGGGGGTGGGGTGGGGGGGCGGGGGGGAGGGCGTCAATGCGGCTTCTCGGCCTGGCCGTGCGGCCAGTACTCGCCTCCCGCCGCAGCCACGTCAGCCTCGGTGGCACCACTCCGCCCCCCCCCCCCCTCCTCCTCCTCTTCCCGGTCCCCCGCGCCGTAGCTGTCAGGCTCTGCTCCCCTTCCCCCAGCAGCTTCAAGAGACCACCTCACCAAAGATGTGACAGACGCCGGATGACTTTCTACTGTGCAGTCACGCAACATATGTGTCAGACTCCACGACATTCACCACCACAGCTGTGTCAGACACCTGGTCACTCCTCATCACAGCCGTTTCAGACGCCAGGTCTTTCCTCACCGTATTTGTGTCAGACGCCATGTCATTTCCACTCCAGATGAGTGATGAGTGAGACGCCAGGAAACTGGAGCGCTGGCACAGGGCCCCTCACGCCGGCTAGCACATATCCCTCGCTCACCGGCGCCTGTCAGCCCCTTCCCCCTCCCTACCACTCCCCCTCCTTGGCTGCCTCACATCATCGGCGGTGCACACCGCCCGCCGCCTCTCCCCATCGGCGGTGCACACCGCCCGCCACCTCTCCCTATGGGCGGTGCACATCGCCTGCCTGTACACCACCCTATCGGCGTTGTACACCGCCCGCTGCCCCTCCCCATCGGCGGTGCACACCGCCCGCCGCCCCTCCCCATCAGCGGTGCACACCGCCCGCCGCCTCTCCCCATCGGCGGTGCACACCGCCCGCCGCCCCTCCCCATCAGCGGTGCACACCGCCCGCCGCCCCTCCCCATCAGCGGTGCACACCGCCCGCCGCCCCTCCCCATCAGCGGTGCACATCGCCCCGCCACCCCTCCCTATCGGCGGCGCACATCGCTGCCGCCCCTCCCCATCGGCGCTGTACACCGCTCGCCACCTCTCCCCATCGGCGGTGCACACCGCCCGCCGCCTCTCCCCATCGGCGGTGCATTCTGCCCGCCACCTTTCCCCATCGGTGATGCACACTGCCCTCCGCCTCTCATCATCGGCGCTGCACAGCACGCACCGCCTCTGTCATCGGCGGTACACACTGCCCACCGCCTCTCATCATCGACGCTGCACAGCACGCACCGCCTCTGTCATCGGCGGTACACACTGCCCTCTGCCTCTCATCATCGGCGCTGCACAGCACGCACCGCCTCTGTCATCGGCGGTACACACTGCCCTCCGCCTCTCATCATCGGCGCTGCACAGCACGCACCGCCTCTGTCATCGGCGGTACACACTGCCCACCGCCTCTCATCATCGACGCTACACACTGCCCGCTGCCTCACATCAACGCTACACACTACCCCGTCGCCTCTCACCATCGACGCTGCACACCGCCCGTCGCCTCTCATCATCGACGCTGCACACTGCCCGCTGCCTCTCACATCGACACTGCACACCACCCGTCGCCTCTCATCATCGACGCTGCACACCGCCCTCCGCCTCTCATCATCGGAGCTGCACAGCGCCCACCGCCTATCATCGGCGCTGCACACTGTCC
This sequence comes from Pollicipes pollicipes, assembly GCF_011947565.3. Lineage (NCBI taxonomy): Eukaryota > Metazoa > Arthropoda > Thecostraca > Pollicipedomorpha > Pollicipedidae > Pollicipes > Pollicipes pollicipes. The sequence continues at coordinate 11,295 of NW_023596538.1, forward strand.
GTCGCCTCTCATTATCGACGCTGCACACTGCCCGCTGCCTCACATCGACGCTGCACATTGCCCGTCGGCTGTCATCATCGATGCTGCACACCGCCCCCCGCCTCTCATCATCGGCGCTGCACACCGCCCCCCGCCTCTCATCATCGGCGCTGCACAGCGTCCACCGCCTCTGTCACCGGCGGTGCACACTGCCCGCCGCCTCTCACCTTCGGTGAATCGTGGCCCGGACGATACCCTCCGCAGACGCGCCGCATTCGTCTCCATGCATCAGGGTGACGTCAACGACGGCAGCATCGGTCACGTGGTCGGCGGCGGGGACGCCTTCGATGACAACCTGGAGCAGGCGATGGCCTGCGTAAACGCTCCCGCTGCGAGACACAACCCCGCGTGCGGCCTTTGAGCCATCATCGGTTCGAAGGGGTGTTCCACATTTGTATGGGATTTTGAAGTGAAATGGCTAAGATCATTCGGTGCAGTTCACAGCTCTACCCTTCTTAAGACGTGAAGCATTTTAGTTTCTGAGCTACACCGCGCAAAGATGTACAGATTATTTCGAGGAGACTTTTTCCTGGTCACCCAGGCATTCATGACGCTGTAATAACGTCGCAGATCGGCCTCCGGAGCTTGTCACGAGCAAGGGCGCGTGAAGTTGAGCAGCGTTGGTCGTGCAGTGTGAGTCTCAGGGCGTATTACAGCTTAAGTTTGTGTATTTCCGCGTTATAATTCTGCTAATTATAATATATTATAGCATATAATATATCTATAATAATTCGGTAGAGTCATGTTGCCGAAAGATCAACGCATCTATATCTCCATTCTCCTGTTGTCTTTTCTCTCCTAGAACAAAGTTATTGCTACTGTCGTATCTGCGTGAATAACGTGCCTCGCAAGTGCACTTACTAATTTAAGTTACATTAAGAAATAGAAAGGTGTATATGAATTTTGAGGGTGGTTGCTTTAAGTTTTGGACCATTTTTTGTTGATGAGGAAAGCCTCTGCCTATTTTCTTGTCAGTTTTGAAGTGTGGTGGGCATCAGCTTAGTGATAAAGTTAGGCTTTAGATGATAGGTGGTGTTACAGGTTCTAGGGCATTATCAGTTACAGCCAGGGTACTCAAGCTATAAGTATATATTTGCATTGCTTAATAGCTTTTTTCGGTTTAAGTGAGCATTGACTGTGCTGTGTAGTTCTTCATTGACCAGACATAGGTAGCGTTTTCGGAGTTAACAGAAGATAGTGTAAGATTACTTAAAGTTCGAGTTATAACCAGCTTGTCAAACAGAGTTCTGAGTGGTTTAAGTGCTCGTTTATTTATTTTGAATCAGTGCTAGGGCAAGAAAGTGTGAATGCAGGTGTGAGCTTATTAACCGGGAGATGGTGAGGAGGAGCTAGGGAAGGTGCATAGTGTGTGTATAGAACTTAGGAGTGAAAATGTAGTTCCAAGGGAAAAACTACAGATCTTCAACAATAGGTAGGATTGTATAGAATTCAGTAAGGCCGAGGAGTTGGCAGCTGCGCGAACTGAGTGCGGGGCAGTTCCCACAGATCGACGCGGAGGCCCCCATTGATGCTACTGTATTTGTTATTGTCGGCGTAAGGCGTCCAATAAGTGGCACAAAAACTCCAGTTCGGTTTAACCAGGCCCCTGGCTGAAACGGGGCGGGCGGGGCACCGTTCCGTGCCTGGGCCTCTGACTGACCCGGGGCTCTTCCATCCTCTATTGCCGGCTCTTTGATCCCGAGCCTCCATGTTTCACTTCAATGCGAGAGGGCCCCGCCCAAGGCAGCAGGCTGTCTCACATTCAAGGCCTTGTCCCTCTCACTGCTGGGCGAATGTGCACCTGGCAGACCCAGAGCCCGTTTCCAAAACAGAGCCCCCATTAGCCAATGTGGGCCCTGCCGACATAGGAGCCCCCTCATTGTTGCAGGGACACCGAATAATGCAATTTACGGTCCAGGCCTTGTCTGCTCGGAGAAATCGGCCCCCAGGGTCCAGCCCGGCACGGAGCCCGCTGCTCATTGTTGGCGGTCTCTGACTGGCCAAGAGGACATGAGGGTCCCGTGAGATCTTGACCGACGCGTGAGGTCCCCTGGCTGGCATTTTACGGCGTGGTCCTGCATGCCGGTGTTCCGTAACACGTGCCCGGGTGGCCGGTTGGATACGACGCGCTCGAGTGGGGGTCAAGTTCACCTCTCTGAAAACTAAAAAAAAAACTAAGAGAGTTAAAAACTTAATTCTCATGGTAGGTATGCGAGATGTGAGCTAGTTTGTATCGAAATTTGAGGTTTCTAGGTCATAATATCAAGGCCAAATACGACCAAACAAGGTCAAACTCCAGATTGGTGTCCAAAGTGCCCCAGATCTTTCATGCAGCCGCCTCAAGCCTAGATGCCTGTTCTAAGCCAAATATAATATGGGTTCAATGCAGGTCAGTGACCTTTTTTGACCCTAACAAGCTTATGGTGGCCAAATATAGGTGATATTACTTTAGTTTTGAATTCGGACAACCTTCAATGATTACGCTAGGCGGCGTGTTCTTCAAAACAAAAAGATTGATCAGCGTCGTATTGGGTCAGCGACCTCCTATGGCTTTCAAGAAGTTCAGGGAGGATGTCTGCTGTCGTCCCTGTCACCAGGAAATTCGAAATGGGCATCAAAAGCTATCCCATTAAGAAAATCATCCAATAAAAAGGCAGACCGGTTTCGACCCCCCGTGTGACCTCAGTACCTGACCCAAGGTCATTGACAGTTGTCTTTGTCCTAAATTCATTCGTCAAACTGTCTGAGAAACTATCTCAGAGATGAAAAGCTTCATTTAAGACTGAAATATTTTGCCTCCCCCCACGCAAGCGCGTGTTAATACGACTTCCGGCCAGCCATTCGGACCCTTCGGGCCCTCCAATCAGTCTATTGATCCTCGGTTCCAAGAGCATAAGGGACCCAAAACCCTGGCAAACGGGATGGGGAGCCTGTACCTCTGTATCCTCCGTCCCCCTGCCTGCGTCCCTGATAATCATCATTTACTCCTGACGAGCAATAATTCAAGGAACACTGAGAAAGAATGCTTGCCAAATGGCATATGATGCGAGAGGACATGGTGTGCATGCCATCTCGACTGGTCTATTTGTCAGCGGCAGTCACACCAAATAGGGTAATGTACGCTTATCATTGGAAATCACATGAGGCCAGCTTACAGATAATGAGCGAACGCGATATGCCACACTTACTTGTGGTTATGAGTGGATGCGGCTGACCCATTGATTTCTTTATAAAATGTGAGCCAGAAGATTAAAACAGGTCAAATGAGGGGCCTGCTCCTGACATGGCACGGATTTGGCGGGCCTCGACCTTGGTCCCTCTCCTCGGTGTGACTTACCTTTGGTCCCTTGTCATGCCGGCAGGATTCTGAGGCACAAGAACATGCTCTCGGGTCGTGATAAAGTGCAACATTGTACAAATTATTTTGCAGGTCCCAGAGTGTCCTGAAGTTACATGCAGGATGTTAGCTTTTCGGGTACCTTGTGTAACCATTGATGTCGGAAAGACCTTCAACAAAGCTGATGATGCGCTTCATGACAGCCCGTTTTATTCACCCTCATTAAAGAAAGCAAGTTTTACTCATCGTCCAAAAACATGTAAACCGGTACTTCCATCCTTAATTGTCTCTGTCTCACAGCAGCATGCGCTGACTTGAAACGTTTTATAAATAGCATGCCATGATTGGCCACTATGACTTCTGGTGTGTTAAGGTATAAGGTTATGAGCAAAAGCTGCTCCAATGGCAGCGAAACTGCGTGCGTGCGTGCGTGCGTGCGTGCGTGCGTGTGTGTGTGTGTGGTGTGCGTGCGTGCGTGCGTGCGTGTGTGCGCGTGAGTGCGTGCATGCGTGTATGTGTGTGTGTGTGTGTGTGTGTGTGTGTGTGTGTGTGTGTGTGTGTGTGTGTGTGTGTGTGTGTGTGTGTGTGTGGTGTGTGTGTGTGTGTGTGTGTGTGTGTGTGTGTGTGTGTGTGTGTGTGTGTTGTGTGTGTGTGGTGTGTGTGGTGTGTGTGTGTGTGTGTGTGTGTGTGTGTGTGTGTGTGTGTGTGTGTGTGTGTGTGTGTGTGTGTGTGTGTGTGTGTGTGTGTGTGTGTGTGTGTGTGTGTGTGTGTGTGTGTGTGTGTGTGGTGTGTGTGTGTGTGTGTGTGTGTGTGTGTGTGTGTGTGTGTGTGTGTGTGTGTGTGTGTGTGTGTGTGTTGTGGTGTGTGTGTGTTGTGTGTGTGTGGTGTGTGTGTGTGTGTGTGTGTGTGTGTGGTGTGTGTGTGTGTGTGTGTGTGTGTGTGTGTGTGTGTGTGTGTGTGTGTGTGTGTGGTGTGTGTGTGTGTGTGTGTGTGGTGTGTGTGTGTGTGTGTGTGTGTGTGTGTGTGTGTGTGTGTGTGTGTGTGTGTTGTGTGTGTGTGTGTGTGTGTGTGTGGTGTGGTGTGTGTGTGTGTGTGTGTGTGTGTGTGTGTTGTGTGTGGTGTGTGTGTGTGTGTGTGTGTTAATGCGGGGTCATGACCGCCTAATCACCATTGACCCATGGTTACTTGGTTCCTCTGCTCGCCGTCGATAGAAGGAATAATGACGTGTTTCTGCGGCAAAAAAACTAATGCTTGCGATAATCCCAAGGCGACCAATAATGGAAAAAAGATACCCTTTGTCCATAGCATTTGTTAATAGGCCCACCATTCATACAGTGACACAAACAAGGAAAAAACAGAACGAAAGAATTTACATCACGCCGCAACCTACACACCATTAATCTCGCGAGCCTGGAAAACAACCACGCCGGCGGGCTGGCGCGTTGGTGGCGGTCGGCGGGCGGTTTGGCAGCGCACGTGGCCCCGTGTGGTGCCGTAAAAAAGGCGCGAACAGGTGGCGGCAGTGCCGGTGGGGTGTCTCCACTGGTCCTAATCGAATCAGACGCGCTATCAGCCCGGCCCGGGCCGGCCGACATGGCGCCGCTGGTCGCATCTGCATGCGGTCGAGACAAACGGGCGGCAGCGCGGGAAGAGGAGCAGCCACCTAAGGCCGCCGGGCGGCTGCAGAGACACGCGACCAGAGCTCGGCCTCGGCGCATGCAACCTCGGCAACGTCGGATCCGATGGAGGAAGGACGGTCGTCGGGTCCGATGGAGGGATGATGGTCTTTGGGTCCGATGGAGAGAGGACGGTTATCGGATCTGATGGAGGGAGGGCGGGCGTCGGGTCCGATGGAGGGAGAATGAACTTCGGGTCCAATGGAGGGAGGACGGTCGTCGGATCCGATGGAGGGAGGACGGCAGTCGGGTCTGATGAAGGAGGACGGCAGTCGGGTCTGATGAAGGGAGGTCGGGCGTCGGATCCGATGGAGGGAGGACGGTCGTCGAGTCCGATGGAGGGAGGACGGTCTTCGGGTCCGATGGAGAGAGGACGGTCGTCAGATCTGATGGAGGGAGGACGGGCGTTGGGTCCGATGGAGGGAGAATGAACTTCGGGTCCGATGGAGGGAGGACGGTCGTCGGATCCGATGGAGGGAGGAAGGCAGTCGGGTCTGATGAAGGGAGGACGGGCGTCGGATCCGATGGAGGGAGGACGGTCGTCGGGTCCGATGGAGGGGAGGACGGTCTTCGGGTCCGATGGAGAGAGGACGGTCGTCGGATCTGATGGAGGGAGGACGGGCGTCGGGTCCGATGGAGGGAGAATGAACTTCGGGTCCGATGGAGGGAGGACGGTCGTCGGATCCGATGGAGGGAGGACGGCAGTCGGGTCTGATGAAGGGAGGACGGGCGTCGGGTCCGATGGAGGGAGGACGGTCATCGTCACAGGCAGGCGCGGTCGCGGCGGGCGGTGAGGCAGCGCTGAACGCAGCTATGGCGGTGTGGAATGTCGGAGGGTATGGGGGCTCGGCAGGCATGGAGTGTCGGGGTGTACAGGGCCCCGTCAGAGCTGGAGCGTCGGAGGGTACAAGGCCTCGTCAGAACTGGAGCGTCGGAGGGCACAGGGCCTTGTCAGAGCTGGAGTGTTGGAGGGTGCGGGGCCTCGTCAGAGCTGGAGTGTTGGAGGGTACGGGGCCTCTTCAGAGCTGGAGTGTTGGAGGGTACTAGGTCTCGTCAGAGCTGGAGTGTTGGAGGGTATAGAGCCTCGTCAGAGCTGGAGCGTTGGAGGGTATAGGGCCTCGTCAGATCTGGCGTGCTGCCCGCCCATTGACATCAAACGCGGTCCGCCACAGCGAATGGGGATTAGTTATTGTAGTACGACTCACCCTGGACCTTCGCCGGTCTGACTGCGCGACATTAACTGTGACCTACTCGGGGTATTTCCGCAACAAGGCCTGGTGACACGAATGGTCAAAGCGCCCCTTTAAAAGCTGCGTGTGAGATGAAGCATACGTTAAGTCCGTGGTGCAAGCAAGGGGCACAAGGGCACGTGCCCCCGCCCCTTCTCACTCCACCCTTAGGTCCCCACGGGCCCGAATGACAATTAGGGTCCAATTTGAGTGTCGAAGTGTCCAAAAGGCCTGTTGAAGGTCTTGTTCAGGATCCCCGGCTCGCAGTACCGGGCACTTAATTACCAGCCGGAGGACCCTGCCCGCCGATCGGGAGGCCAGTGAGTCGATAAGGTCAGAATATATTACTCAGAAACCACCAGTAATGCGCAGTCGGCTCCGTGTCGGCATGAGCCTTATACGTCGGTCGGGACCCCAGCGTCGGTCAGAGACCCATAGCGTTTAACAGGGAACCCATTTGCCAAGAGGCCCCGAGTGGGCCAGAGCCAGGGTTCCAGGTGACCCGAAGAAAGCCTGGAAGGCGGACCTGGGCCGACGATCAAGGGCCCGATTGGAACGCCTAAGGGCATGTAGGGCTGGCCGGATTTTTATTCGTGGCCCGGCCTGCGGGGACGGGACCTCAGTCAGATGGCCTTTGTCCCGATTGGCGACCCCCTGAGTCGATGAGGACCTATATATCGGTCAGACACCACCAGTATCACACAATCGGTTCCGTGTTAGGGGTGTGAGGGCCCACTTCCAAAGCAGCGAGAAAGCCGGGCCAGCGATTTCCATTGGTCACTGTCCTGCATCTTTCAGAGACCCACAGTGCCTCACGGGGATCCTTGCAAGCCCCGAATCGACCAAAGACAGAGTTTAACGACGTCTGAAGACGGGCCCGAGGAGTCCGCCGGCACCGACGTTCAGGGCCCGATTGGAGGCTGAGGGGTGAGGAGCTGGCTGTGGATCTCATGAAGGGTCCCGGCTCGTAGGACCGTGGCCTGAAATATCAGTCAGAGGGCCTTTTGCATCGACTGAGGACTCAGAGACAGTACCGGCTTTTATGTCAGTCAGAGACCGTCGACATCCAACGTTGGCTACGTGTCGGTCTGAGCTCTGGGGGCTACTTTCCCGAACAGGGACCAGGCCGGACCCGCGATTTTCACTGGTCGGAGCCCCGTAAAATGCGGGGCCCGGTGTCGGTTACTGACCCACGGTGCCTAGCAGTGTGTCCTGCGTCAGCCAGGGGCCTCGATTGGGACATGGGAACAGGGACGGAGACGGATTGCTGAACAGAGACGGAGACGGGACCCCGAATACCATAGGGCCTCTCGCCCTAGTGCCCTCAATGAAAGAAAACATGATAGCTTATGATTGAGTGTACATTGATTTGAGATTAGATTTACATTGATATTTTGAGATCAGGGGTTACATTGAGAAAACGAAAAGGCCCTGTGTCATTCAGGGCCCATAACCGAACGATGGGCCCGCAAACCCGATTCCAGCCATGTGCCCGTTATGCCTGACTTGAGTCTGTGCACCAATAATTGGATAACCTGCGGCAATCACGGACCTTGTGGCATCAATGAGGGCTTATGCGTCGATCGGGTGCTCGCTGCACTGTTCAGAAGGCCTTCTGCGGCTGGGAGGGGGCCAATGTGGTATGACTTATCCCGCTAAGGGCCTCGGGGTCGACCAGGGGGCCCCACCCCCCGGGCCACAAGAATGGAAGGCGGAAGTCACCTGGCGCTGTAACGGAATGGAATGGCCCTTAAGCCCGTTACCAGCAACGATAATGTGCTTCCGAGTGCTTTCATTGGTATCATTGGTATATCAGTGGTCTCACTGAATCCCATTGGTATTAAATAGGGTGAGTCAAAATTAATTAAAAAATGGAAAGGCCATCCCATGTCTGCCTGCGAACGTTCATTATATTGAAAAATCGCCTGGTGAAACAAATCACATCAAGCAGCATTGTGCCTATGGGTTCACAGTCTCAGGAGCAAGAACAGGGATGGCCGGCGTTGCAGCCTCCTTAAAACCGAACGGCGTCGGCCGCTGCAGGCAACACCAGGCGGCAGGCGCCGTGCGCGCGAGAACGACCATTGTGAAATAATTTCCCTAAATGTCCTGCAAAATCAATTCATACTGTTCAAGGATTATCCCGGGGCATCTCTTTTTTATTTTGAGCTTGACCTTCGGACAGGTAAGCTGTCACAGCAACACGAAGCATAGAAATTCCACCTTTACTCTTCCAGTTACACCAACAATTCCCAGCACCACTCCGCAATGCTGTAAAGGCTAATCCGTTCTTATCATCAACTGAAAAACTGCGCCGGTGAAATACACTCTTGGACCACATTTTAAGTTTATGAAATGATGTCCTGTGTCAGTCAAAAATACTTTTTCAGATGGGTCATCTTTTTCGTCTGCCCGTTGGCCTCCACTCAATGTTAGCCGTGGGGCCGACGTCACGCGGTCTATGGGTCCTACAACGCTGGCTTCGAGGCTTTTGTTGCTGACATGGACGAGGCTGCATGTTCAAAACTATGTCAAATAGTCCATTTCATTAGTCGATTCTGGTTATGCTGCATAATCTATCTCACGTCGATTCTGGCGGAACGTTGAAACATTGCCAGACAAACGCACGTTGGTTACTGCGTTGACGGGTTCTTTTTGACGAGCACCGAAGTTCTTTTGGCTCAGAAATAATAAATTGAGTCGTACAATGAGGAGCGCCGGTGATTTATTCCATGCGGTTGTTAAGCGCCTAATTTTTTCGGTTAACTGACGTTAAAATTCAAACAGAGTTGTTCCTGCTGCAGCTTCTTGTTTCTTTTCCAGTAAAAAATTATAAAGCAAAGAAAACCGTGCCTCTCATAAACAAGGCATATTCAGCCACTTGGGGGGGGGGGGCTTCCTCCATCCGAGGGCCGTTTGTCAGCCCTGACGCTCCGCCCCTGGTCAAGACTGATTGCATTCCAATCCATGCATCGCCTCTGATTCGAACTTCCCGACCTGCCCCCACCCCCACCCCCCACCCCCCACCCCCACCCCAACCCCATCCCCCATCCCCATCCCACATCCTGACCTGAAACGGTGACCCCAGCTGGGGCAGCTGGAATGTGTCCTCAGCGCGACCCCCGCGGCGTCTGCTGGAGATGATCGAGAGTCGCGACATCTGCAGGTCCACGAGCGGCTTTCTCGCCCGCCGGACGTAAACGCGAGGCTGACCTGCAAAGCAGAGGTCCTCCCTCACAGATGGCTAAGCGATGTGGCTGCAAATGGCATGCAAAGGTTGCCTTCCAGTCCAGTTACTGTGAGCTATAGTGCGGGTGGGACGGCCGAGCGGACGCGTTGGAGCGACGGCGGCTGTCCAGTTACTGTGAGCTATAGTGCGGATGGGATGGCCGAGCGGACGCGTTGGAACGACGGCGGCTGGGCAGTGCAACATCGAAGCGGTGTCGAGCTACATCTCTGGCGCAGGCACGTCCCTGTCCCGAACACTCGTCGGGACCCGCCTGGCATCCGAGGCCGTCCCCAGTGTCTGCACCAGGCGCTCAGAGTCTGGCGGTGGCGGAGCTGCGTGCCTGCCGGACCGGCTGACGCGCCGCCGCCAGTAGCCCGTGATGTCCGCCTGCCACCGCCGACAGTACCCCACCTGACCGGCGTCAGCGGCGCTGGCCGCCGCCATCAGGCTAAAATGGACACCGCTCGGCTGCTCCCCCGAGGCGTGCAAGTTTGATGGAACGCGTCAGCATGACGTCCGTCCGTGACAGGCTTTCAGGGTCCGCGGCAGGTCCACAGTGGGAAATGCCAATCAGCAAAGGCAAGTTTTGGAAGGTACTCCATCGAGAACCCGAGCACGAAGTCTCCGATGCGGGACTTTTGCATACAACGGATTGGATGTCTAACGCTGGCTCTAAATTTCCTATAGGGATGAATAGCACCGTCCAGCTGCCTCCGGGCGCTGAACACACTGGCACGCGGCATTAATGCTGCTACGTGTTCATGACATCTTATCGCACTCGCGTGACGCTTAACTTTGTGACGCGCTTGAGCTCCATCGTACAGCTATGACGGCTTGGGAAAAGACGAAATAGCGCCAGCGGCCATGAGTAAGTGGCCATGAAAGCGGCCATGAGTAAGTTCCGACACAAAACATCAGTTTCCGCTGCTGGAGGGAGTTCGGAAAACCACTTTCACAAGCAAACGAATGCTTCAAGTCTAAAATGAAATAAACGCTGCAAAAACGTGTGGATTGACGACCATTTAGCGGAACAACTTGCAATGTGTTCTACAACGTAGAATTTCATATCAATCCTCGGTACTTGGTACCACCCGGTAACATGATACACATGCTTCTGCCACATTTGGATCCAGGTAGGATGTTCATCGTGTCCTTTTTTCTAATGCACAATCCATTAGAACCTGACGAGACTGAGATTAAGCCTGTCGTCCCAGCCATCGTTTCGTAGAGCCCCTCCCCCCCCCCCATACGATTTCCGTGTCCACATTTATATGGCATTGAACTGCGGCCGGCGGTATGATGTGGTATGGTATGGTATGAGGTGTTGCACTAGCAAGCATTACTGAGTTTGGCACCAAAACCAACCCGGGGTCACCAGCATATTACCCTCCTTGTATGTATGTACATGTTCTGTACCGACCCATGGCACCCAGTCTTCACGCATGGTAGATGGCTACTTACATAGGCGTGAACATATGACAACTAATTACAATCAAACGCGGATTCCAACAGAGTCGCTACCCGCAACCGCCCACCCGTCACTACAGCCAGCTGTAATGATCAACCCGTCACCGTCAGTTGTAACAGCCAGAATCACCATCACCTGACCGTGGTGACAAATGATGGAGCCGTCACGTTCGTGGTGACAAATGATGGAGTCGTCACGTTCGCACCATTGACGGATAGCGTCGCAGCCTCCCGATGTGGTGGGCGGGTTGGAAGCACCGCCACAAATATCAGCGAGATGACCTTCCAACCGACACCCCCATCACCTGTGACGATCGGAGCCCAGCATCACGGCCAATGCCGATGGCCCGCCTGTGACCATCGTCAACTGTGACGATCGGAGCCCAGCATCACGGGCAATGCCGATGGCCCGCCTGTGACCATCGTCAACTGTGACAATCGGAGCCCAGCATCACGGGCAATGTCGATGGCCCGCCTGTGACCACCGTCAACTGTGACAATCGGAGCCCAGCATCACGGGCAATGCCGATGGCCCGCCTGTGACCACCGTCAACTGTGACAATCGGAGCCCAGCATCACGGCCGATGCCGATGGCCCGCCTGTGACTACCGTCAACTGTGACGATCGGAGCCCAGCATCACGGCCGATGCCAATGGCCCGCCTGTGACCACCGTCAACTGTGACAATCGGAGCCCAGCATCACGGCCAATGCCGACGGCCCGCCTGTGACCACCGTCAACTGTGACAATCGGGGCCCAGCATCACGGGCAATGCCGATGGCCCGCCTGTGACCACCGTCAACTGTGACAATCGGAGCCCAGCATCACGGGCAATGCCGATGGCCCGCCTGTGACCACCGTCAACTGTGACGGTGGACACGCCACCACCGCCAACAGTGGAGGCCCGGACTGTCGCAGGCAGAATGCAGTTAGTGCAGCTTTTATACCAATTAGCCTCTGCGTAGTGATAATAACTGGAAGATGTGCTTAAAATGATCGATGTCTTTGCCAAAAATGTGACTTGTATTTATCCTAACAGCCGCCTATTCACAACATAAAAACGTTCAGAGTTCCAACCACCATCCCAAACTCCAATCCAGCGACAAGAATTCACAGCGTTCGTTAAACAGCTTATCGGTTCCTTTTGTCTTGAAAGCTGGATTCCATGACTAATCAGTACGTTAGTAGATAATGGCATACATCACCATCTATGACAAAATAATATATTTTCGCCTTTCGTACCACGTTGAAGACGTTAAGTGAGCCCCCCTGCTCAGGTTCCAAGGCCTGCCAACGGCATCTGCTCCTTCCCCCCCCCCCCCCACCCAGCTCACCAGCCCTACCTGACAGCAAGTGCGGGGAACGTCTTGCGGTAGCTCGGCATTATATATATATATATATATATATATATATATATATATATTGTTTTTAATGTCGCGAGACGTACGCCGTTCCTGAAACAGCCCAGGTAATGGCTTTATGTTCTCAGACAGTTGTGACCTCCAAAGACGATACCACGCGGCCATCTTGTCAGACCAATATCCCAGCGTTGAATATTGTGTCAAGATTTTCCTATAACGCCGCCTTCGAAGCCTTTATTCGAATCTGCTCGCCGCATCTGTTCCATCAGCAAAGCTGCATGCTCTGTCATGTTATACAGCAATCCCATATCACATTTGCTTTATCGCGTATTTGCGTTGCGACTGATAATTGCGTTGCAACAGCGGGGAAGAAAACTGGGCTCACCAGACATTAGGCGCAGGTTAAAAACAGCTGGATACCTGTGTATGTGATGGTTAAACGCGGTTCGCGTTCGAAACATGCAATCAGCAGCGAAATCTGACTAAAAGCCAATTGCATTCCGTCTTTGGGATTTTGGGTTATACATCACCATAAATGGAATGTTCCACATTTGAAAATATTGAAATAAGCGTCAGCTACGATAGAATAAGCTCAGTTATAACCATTGGTAAACTCTTTAATGGAAAATAGAGCCCTAGATCACAACATTTGTGTATTTCGAAGTACACTCCTCAGTTCATCGTGTGATTGCGCGCGGAATGTTTGTGTGATAGCACTCACGTGTAGTTCCTCAATCTGCCTAGAGGTGCTCCGAGGTGGTGCTGGGTGAGTGCTGAGCCAAATATCGTTAGGTGTTCGCGTATTGGCTGTTTTCTCGTGGTGTTCTTCCATACTTGTCCGTGATTTTCGGTGCTTACTTATATTCACATACTCAGTTATAGTGTTGTTGTCAAGTTATCCAATTGCAAGTGTGGCTTGCGCGATAACTAGGAAGAATGTACCGCTGCACCGGCACGTAGAACGCTATGAATGTAAATGTTCTGTAAAACGAAATTCGTGGTACGCATTTCGACACCCATATTTCCTTCCGTGCTTCATCTTGGATCCTCACCACGTTTCGCGTGTCTCGGTTGGGTGGAATACACCCACCGCAAGTAGGTCGAGAGGCCCCCGGGGGGACCCCGACCGCGTGCCAAGCGCACGCCCTGCGGAGGGAACCCGCGCGGGCTAAACTCAACAGGTTTTCACTCTCCCTCCCCCCGCTAGGCGCGTGTAATCGTGCTGTACCGTTATTCGGTTTGCTTCATTCCACAGTCCTGAAATGACCAATTACGGTCAAAAGGGCGATAATCCAAATAGCCAAGTTGTGTTGGAATCTCGTGCAGCTTGCACAACATTGGTTCACACCGAACTGACGGCCGTTATCTCGGGAAATCGTGATCACGGACGCCTGATATGGACGACGCGACAATTATGTTTTATTGACCTTGAACGCCGCATGACCAGTGGAATGGCCGCGTCTGAATGACGTCATTATGACACGTGGACGTCTGGGTAACCTTCAAATAGTCTCCACGAAAAAGTCTAACATCTGCGCGAGCATGTAGCTCAGAAACTAGAACATTTTCACGTTTTAACAAGGACAGGGCTAGGACCTGCACCAAATGATCTCTTAAGTGGCTATTTCGGTTCATAATGTCATACAAATGTGAAACACTCTTTAAATCCGAATGCTTGAGCGGCCGTGCTTTTATTGACCATGAACACAAAACAGCTAATGAAGTTGGGTGCTCGTGTAATGTTTCTATGACGTCCTGCATGTTTTGGGTGACTTTCCCGTCGGCCGGACGTCACATGCGGTTCGGCGATGTGCAAGCATCGAGCCCAGAAACAAGACGATTTTATTTTTTCTAAAAAGATTGGCTTTGAACTGCAGTGAATGGTCACGAGCATGGCTATCCCAGCTCAAAAACCCAACACAGATGTGGGACTGGAAGTGCGGTGTGGCAGAGCGCGCATGTCAGACGGAGACCACGAACCAAAATGGCATGAGGTAATTATCATCCACGGAGAGCAATTCTGGAAAGTTGGAGAGATCAAAGAGGCAGCACACATGTCATGGGCTATCAGACCCAACAGTAAGCCAAGCGTAGATATCAGCCCTATTTTTTAGTCAATTCCGCGGAGAAATTTTCGTAAAGCCAGGAGATGAATGACGCCATATGTCCGATTTCCTTAGCTGGGAGAACGCTGGACCGGCATTCAGAAGACCCCAGTTCGAATCCCAGCAATGCAATGTCGAGGAGATAATTCGGGCTGTGGCTCATACCTGGCTGAAAGCCAAGCTCTCTCCGAGCCTTCTAAGGCCCGAAAAACACCTGATGATGTGTCCCAGATCGTTGCCTTTCTGCCCTCTTTCATTCTGACCAATAGAGAACGATGGCCGGTACATCCTAACACACCAAGTAAGGGCGATAGACTGAACAGTTACCCTATCTGTGAGCAGTAGCTTGTTTTCTACGTCTTCGATCTCTCTGCTTGCAAAATATACTTTAAGATGTTGGGTACCGACACGTTATTTTGTTCCAAACCAAAGATTATAATCTACATTAATGAAACTAATATTTTGGACGATGAAAGGAACACATTTCATGGAAAACCTTGAAATGGATGGAGATGAAGGCTGACGTCCTAATCAAGTGCTCGAGAGCTATGCCCATACCAAAAACTATGCGGATCTCCTCTTAATAATGTCATTAGCATACCACCATCGCCGAATAAACCAATAAGGACGCTACTCTAAAATACACCGCCCACGCCAAAATGGTCCGCACCGAATTATCGAGATACATGAACCGTAAGCGGCTAATGGCCACGATGTCGATGATCTCGGCACTAGAACTGCAATTATCGAGCGACGCCACCGCTCGAGACGAAACTCGTCTGTCACGACCGCCCACCAATCAATAGACCATTAGTGCGACAAGGCCTGAGTATAATTAGTCTGCGCTTTGGCGGGGCGAGGATTACGGCCGATCCCATCGCCCCAAGGGATGGACAGTGCGCGAAGACAGTGACTGCAAGCCGGAGGGCGCGATCACCGTGGTCCAACAAAATGCGCGTGTTCGCAAATGATCTCAATGAGCAAAACGGCAAAACTGCCATCACAGGCCGCACTTCCTGCGGCTTCGACCCACAACTTACGGGGTTATACTTTGCGTTTTAGCCAGCACCTCTACGCACCTACATGCGCCCTGTCCCCTGCTGCCAACATACTCCCAACACCCCCACCGGACATGCTATCCTGTCGCGAGGGGCGAAACACCCGCTTGGTTGGCCACGCGTCGGCTCTGGTCCGTCCCTGTTTCGGGTGCAGTGGTCGACCTGTTGACACCGGATCGGCCTGGCCCGGCTAGGCCGGCCGTGGCGGCGGCGGTGTGAACCAGGCCGAGATCAATAGCGCCCGGGCCTCCGGTGATTGATGATTTGGCACGTGCAGCTGTTGCACGGACACCTCCGGCGCCGCCTGTATCGAGCGACCGACGGCCGAGCGGCGGGCAGACGGTCGGCCCACCAGCGGCCCGCCGAGACTCTGGGGGACTGACGGAGATGGCTGGTCCACCAGCGGCCCGCCGAGACTCTGGGGGACTGACGGAGATGGTCGGCCCACCGGCGGCCAGCCGAGACTCAGGGGGACTGACGGAGATGGCTGGTCCACCGGCGGCCCGCCGAGACTCTGGGGGACTGAAGGAGATGGCTGGCCCAACGGCGGTCTGCCGAGACTCAGGGGGACTGACGGAGATGGCTGGTCCGCCAGAGGCCCGCCGAGACACCTGGGACGGCCAGAAAACTGTCACTTTGCCGAATGGCGCCGACACCTAAACACAATCTGGCCCGCGCGCCCACTGGAACACAGGCAGAGGCTGTCAGAGACAGTTAGTTTGCCACGGCTGACTTACCCAGGAAACCGAGGAGACTGCCGAGAATGTCAGAGACGGTAGGCCCATCGACCAACCCCCTGGCCCTCCGCGGGAGACTACCGGAGACGCTCAGTCCATCAACATCTGCGCTGGGACGGCGCTCCCTCCCTCCCTTCCTCCCTCCCCCGGCGTCGTGACAACCCGTCCGCCGGCTCTATTCAGCCTCTGAATGGCGGTGCGACGGCAGCACCCGCGCGGCGCACAGGCGCTTCCGCCGAGGGCATCATGACCCCGGTCGGCCGCGCTTGCCAGGGCAACGCACGCTCCCAGCGTCGGAGCGGCCGCGCACCGTCCGCAGGCCGCTCGAACGCCGGGGCTACAGCTGTCCACGCACCGCGCCGAGCCAATATGCACGGATCCCGTGAGTCATTGGACTCAGACTGCTGAGCACCGGCAGCGAAAAAGCTCGGCGTGGCGGTCACTCACCTCGGGCCGGCCGGCGGAGGCGGAGGCACGCAGACTGCTCCGGTCGGCCGGGTACATGCCGGAGACGAGCCGGGCCGGCGCGCCGTCAGCGGCCGGTCGGGGTCAAGCCGCAGCCTCACGCGGTGTCCTGGCCGGAGACGGCCTGTAACGCTCACCGCCAGCAGGGCTCGTGCCGCCGGGGGGTGCCCCCCCCCCCCCGATCTACGTGACCCTTGACCTGGCCGGCCGGCGGAGAAGCCTTGCCCGGGCCGCAGTGGACGCATTCAGCTTGCTAAATGTGGTAGCCCGCGCTCCGCGCTGCGGCGGTCTTTATCCATATGGAAATGGGCGGCCACGGGATGTCTAGCAGGCGCCATGGAACCTGTCAAACAGCCGTGCTCGCTAGCCGAGCCAGGCCCATGCCATGGTGTGGCGGTGGGGACAGATTGAACACAATGCGGAGGACAGATTGGGCTTGCCTCCTAATGGCCTGACACCAGCTGAAGTAAGAGTGCCACGATCATAGGTCCGACCCGCATTTGGCGCGTAGCTACATATCAGCTGCACGCGAGTCACGCAACACGCATGCATTTGCGGCATCCATCATTCGAGTGGACATGGCCTCTCCTTGACTTAACTCATGTGCAATTGTGTTTTGGTGTCTTGCCTAACGTACCCACGGATGGGGCTTACTCGAAACGAAACAAAGCTTTCAAAGCTTCCAGGTGCTAAGTTAAGCAAGCAGCGGCATCAACGATGGGTCCAAGCTAAAGCCATCACCCAGAACCAACGACGAGGTTTCTTCTACAACTTCATGCAGCTCTCCTATTCGAGCTGAACAAACTCAGATCAAGTGTACCCCGCAGAACAGCGATGTGAGCACCGTGGGTTACATTGTAGTGCTGAGAAGTTAACGCTTGAAGTAGGCACTCCAAGTCGTTGATGTTTCACGATTTACATGAATGTTGGGCCTAAAGTAAGCAGATGAGAGGCCTTTTAACACCAATGCCAATACATTCCATCATTAATACCAAAAGTATTGAAGAGTGCGTTGGATGAAAATATCATTTAAAGTATTGCTCATTCATCGATGGACTCCACTGTTTGGATTTGATTTGATCACCTGTAGCGTGGAGGGGTCAATCATGCAAGTATTATGAACTTGGAGGGATGAGCAGCCAGTGTGGAACACGACACATGCACCCTAAGGCGCGTTTGGAAAGGAACAGTGCGTGGTGTTTCGTTTCCCCAGCTCATTCATAGTTACATGAAGATAGGTGGGAACTGACAAAGATTTCCGGCGATTTGTGAAAGTTTAAGGAGAGTGCTCCACATTTACATGGAGTTCTGAACTGAAATACCCACATTGAAGACCTTTCAGTGCAGTTCACAATTACGTTCACACTGTTCACAATCACACTGCTCGCAATCACAATTTCAGTGCTGCTCACACCTGCCCTTCTTACGACCTAAGCTCCTCTGGTTTCTGAGCCCCACACCCGCGAAAATGGGGAAAGGTATATCGGGCGGAGTGTTTCAAAGTCACCTTGGCATTCGTGACGTCATAATAACGTCATTCAAATTCCACCATTCCATAAGTCATGCGGCGATCAAGGCCAAGAAAAATATAATTGTCGAGGCGTTCATATCTGGCATTCGTGAGCGCGATTTCCAGGTTAACTACCGTCAATTGGCTCCCAACTAATGTTGTGCAAGATACGATGACAATCAAAGCATGACGCTTTGAGGAGAGTGCTTACTAAACAGAGAATTTTGCTGCCTGGAGCAGTCTTTTCCACACAAAAATCACACCAATAGTTGCAAGTGAGCTTGCTTCATCGTATCTAATGATTGCTTCAGAATCTTCAGATGTGAAACGTTTCCTTTAACATGACCTTGTTGTGTCGCACGAAACGAGATTTCCTTGTTTTCACAAGGAAATGATTGTTGATTATCCTTCGCAACACTAGCATCGAAGGGGTGGGAACGCCCTAGTTGGATACGTATTTGGCCTGTGGGTCGGGTTAAATTGCCGTCTGACCTTTTTTTGTTCCGAGCGCTAAAATGACCGCCGTAGCTGCTGGCGTCCTTAAAAAAAAAATTGCACGTAGGCGTACGCTGCACAACCTTTTTAAATTACTTCATTGCTATTGACACGTTGGTAGCATTTACAGAAGCAGGAATACTACCTCAGGTTATTTCAGGTACCCGGAAAGGCTCAGAAAATGCGTCGTGCCGCTTTGCAAAATGTTGACTTCCATTTGTGCCGTGAAGAGCACTCCAAATAAGTTTATAGCTCGGTAAGCTGACGCTGCGGGACATTCAAATGGAAAGGAAGTTGGGACAAAACAAGGATGAAGACTTTGCACGAGATGTGCTCTAGCGAGGGTAAACAAACTTCCAATACCATATATTTGCCCTAATGTTCAAGGACTCGTCATGCATTGCGCACTATACAAGACCAGCCTTGTTACTAGCCTATAATTATAACAGGGGTGTACGCACATAGTGGTCCCCGGCGCCACGCGCTCCTCTCAACAAATTTTGTACATGTATTTGAGTGAATGCGACTACATTTCAACATTAAGAAATTCAAGTCGATGCGTAAAGAAATGTACATCAAAGGTTTGCAATGCTATTTTGTCATGCAAAAAATTTGGCACGTCTGTGTCGCGTTTAACATGCTTTCAGCGGCAGACCTTGAGTTCTGCCCCTCCGATGGCTCAACCCTGCATACGTTCATGGTTAATCTCGTATTTCTGGATCTATGTCTCATGTTGTTCTAGCTGAATGCATCCTGGGACAAAGGAGGTTGAGCACATATGCTGTTTTTCCTTCTGGTATAATTTTTTTGTTTACTTAGTTTTTGTAGAGGTTTTCACACGTTAGTTTTTGTTGTTTTGGCGTAATTTTCTTCTGACTTGTGAAACTTGCCTGATTGGCTATACTCGCGAGCTGTCTAACTACATGGGAACTGAAGTTGCGCAGGCAACATTCTCGCTTCAGTCGTCTTCACATGAATTTATACCCTCTGACAGGCCCGGTTACATGTCGCCTTTACAGCAGCCATCCACGGAAATGATGGCCACGGCTCCCCACAGTCTCAGCCACCGTCAAAGCACCCGTACAGCGCCAGGCGCTGGAGCGACTGGATGAGATAGCGCTCCAGCTTGTGCCTTCTTTCTTAATTTTTTGGTTTCAAAAATGGCCTGCAAGAGCCAAAAAAGCTTGCATCTCATAGAAAACAAAAGAAAACTGGGCGATTACATTCCTTAAAGCGAGGACTCCAAGTTTGAATTTATTGAGATACGCATCAAATATAATGACATAAACTCACTAATAACTAATTGTATATTCTTAAGTGGAGAGTGGAGAAGACTGCTCTAGAAAACACAGTTGCCCTGTTTATTAAATATGTTCCTCGATGCGTCATTGTTTGATTACGTCACCGTGCCTTGCACAACATTGCTTGAGGGCAAAATGGTTGCCGTTAGATCTGGAAATTGTGCTCACGAACGCCACATATGAAGGGCCCGACTATTCTGCTTTTCTTGGCCTTGATCACCGCATGGCTAATGAAATGACAGGATTTGAATGACGCTATTATTAGATCTTGAGAAGGGTAGGATTGTAAACTGCACTGAATGGTCTTAAAAATGGTTATTTCAATTAAAAAATATGCAAGCACTGAACACCCGCCTTCGAAGACGATGTTTCACATTTGAAGGTATTTAGACGCGTATTGGATATGATGGAAAATAGCACTTGTAACTATTTGCTGCTCCAGATAAAAATTATTGATTTGGTAAATACACTCCTCAATGCGTCGTCGCTTATCACGGCATAGAGCGTTTTAATGACGTCAGAGTTGCAGCTAGACTGGTCGTGTCAGAACTGCCACTGTAGCGGACGGATTGATTCACTTGAACTACTTCAACCCACTGCAAGGTGGTTGGTTAATTTATGCGCGCATTAAAAACTGACGATGGCTATGTGCGCATGTTTTGACCAATTTCAGTGTCGTTCTCGTACACTTTTCCGCGGTTCCTTTTTATTTGCGTACGCATCCTTGGCTATGGCGCTTTTCTGAAGCTATTCCATGCCCAGTCTCACATCCTTCATAGCTAGCAGGACCACTCAACTGCAGATAGGGGAGAGTGGGGTGACTTCCATCACGCCCAAGTAGCATCAATTCCAATATCTGCAATGGATGGCAGCCTTGGGTCGCTCAGCGGACGCACGACAGCCCCGTCTACCTCTCAGTGTACACCCGGTTGCAATCGTGTACTCGTTTTGGGGTGAGTACGACAAACACTTGTTCTACATATTGTTAAAAATAAAAGCCATCGGTGTTAAAGTGTGCTTGAGGACTCACGGCAGAGCTAAACCAATCTGATTGCTATTTTGGGTGGTGGGAAAATACATGCGTCATATAACCGCAAAACATTTGGCGGCGGCTTGCCAAGAATTTCGGGGTGGGGCAAACTTTCTTCCAAGGTGTCGGGTAATACATACTGCATCAGTTATGTATGTGGCATGTTGTAACAG
The DNA here is from genome assembly GCF_011947565.3 of Pollicipes pollicipes. Taxonomy (NCBI): domain Eukaryota; kingdom Metazoa; phylum Arthropoda; class Thecostraca; order Pollicipedomorpha; family Pollicipedidae; genus Pollicipes; species Pollicipes pollicipes. The sequence goes on from NW_023596538.1 coordinate 32,506, forward strand.
CGGTCCAATTAACTGGCAATATGTCATTGACTGACTTAATGTCAATGTTCACTGATACGATCGTCATGGCTCATTGTCATCCATGCAACAACTTGACACTTGCATTACCATCTACATCCATGAGTTCTACATGAGCGGCTGAAACCGATGTGGCAGCGATGATGAAACAAACGTTTTTTGATAAAAAGCAAATATTTTCATGGCGCAGTCACGACGAATTACAGCTTGGCAAAAGCTGGTGCACTTAGTCTATATATCGTAGCGACTTCCGCTTGCTTGCGATGCAACTTACTGTATGACCAAAAATATAAGCACAACTTCCCCAATCATGTTATGCAATTTACCTAAAGGTGCGGAAGTTGTATCATTTGAAGGCAGGTAATTCGGGAGTCCTTTACCAAAAAAATAAAATATGCTCTCCAAAACTTTATCGCTACATGTGAAGCTGAAGATTAAACCTGTGTACAGATATAAACATTCCGGTCACATCCCCGTTCTTTATCGTGAAGTTGTCAAAATGTTGACCCTGCGGTGTTGACTAAAGCAAGTTTATTCACGGAAATATGTTCTATATAACATGGAAAATCAAACAAGCTTGGTTGTTATCTGTGCAAACTTGGGCATTTCTCAGCATTCAAGATGGCGACCGCCGCCATCCTGAATATTCACTACTTGTTCCTATCTTGATCTGGATGGCATAGATGGTCGTGTAACGTTTCTTCATGGGGGATATCACGGGTGGGACAACAGGACCAACATCAATCTCAGAGAGGGCCGTTGACTTAGTGTCACGACGTCTAAAGCGACCTTGAGCGTAGTACTACCAGGCAGCACCCATCGCATTCCTCTAATGCTTTTCATAGTCATCACCACAGTGTACACCTAGCTCCCCTTCGTTTTATGCGATGTCCATCGTTGATGGCGCAACGGCTATGTGTACGGCAACGGCAACGGCAACGGCAACGGCAGCGGCTAATGGCATGTGATTTCTAACCAACACTTGCAGTAGTCTGTACGCCAGAGGCCTGTACTGTGGCTGTTGCAGCTACTGCATGCCCTGCTTTTAGTGACACAGCTGCAAGTCACCATGTCCAGAAGCGCTTCGGGAGTAACTGCTGCTGTTGAGACAATAGGTATGATGGTGGAGGCTTCGATCCTCCGATCGAACTTGGAAATATCACTAGCTTCTCTTCTGCGGGACCGGGGGTGCCCGGGAAGCTTCTTCGGGTGGGGGGTTAGGAGGGTAGAAGACAACCCGAGTATTCAGACCTTCAGCCAGACCTTCTGCGGTCCTAGAAACTGACCAGACAACGTAGTGCAGCAGCTGACCAAGACCAACCAACATCTGCTCTGCTGGCACTGCGGTCTCTCTGTCCGATCGCCACCAGACGTGCACGTCCGTCAGTAGCTCCTCCCTGGAGCACTGGGGGACTTTGCTTCATTTTTCTCACAGTCAGCTGATTTAGCGAGCATAATTGTGGTGACCTGCTGCCAAGAAATACGGCATTATTGCCTTGAGACAGTGTTACTAAAGGACGAAGTTGTCGCTTCACCCTCCGTGCAGGAGCATGAGCACCAGCAGTGTAGGCTTAAAGAGGCATTTCACTCACATGCTTCCGACCAGGCGCCCTTTGGCTGTCTCCAGGTGGCCCCTCAGCCCGTGGCATGCCTTGGTCCTTTCGTGTACAGCTTATGCAGCAGAACGGCGATAGTGAGGTGGCCCTTTTGCGACTCACCCACCAGACCATGTAGCTGCAGCGCTGCATGGGGCCTTCCAAACTGCACGTACCTCCGCTCCCAACGCAGGCTCTGTCCGCTGAAGAGTCACAGTTTCAGTCCACTGCCACCAGGTTCAGTCAGTAGTGTGAAGCGGCATAGCCGTCAGAAGTTCACACGACGGAAGAGCCGGCCGGGGGACGGTTTGCAATGCGTAGCAAGACCGACTGGTGGCCGACTCTGCCCTGAAGTTTAAGTCGCTCGTGGTGTCCGGGCCGGTGATCGACTCGCCGCCTGGCAGCCAGACACCGTTCTGTCTGGGCTTGTGTGTCTCGAAAGGACTTTCAATGCTCTGGCTACGCAGCACGTCCATCTCACGGCCGACATCTTCTTGTATCAGACTGCATGCCTAGTCTCAGTGAACTACCCTTAGCGCCGGACAGCCGCATACTCCACTCGCACGGGCACGGTGTACACCCGTGATGCACTGGCGCACGTCATACGGACGAGCTGCACACTCCCACGAGTGTCCTGAACTGTGTAGGGGAACTGATGAGGGCATCCGTCGTGGACGTACCTATGAGCGCAGAGTTTGGTGGCGGCGTCACCGGCAGGACAAACGGGAGGGCTCGACACAACACCCCGAGGCATGCCGTCCCATTATCACCGCACTGCAGCAGGTATTCTGTTCAATGGTGACGAGTCATGCCAGGAGCTTGGCGCCTTCCTGCAGTCAGCTCGAGAGTACTCGACCGGGAGGATGTGTGCAGGCCCCTCGGTGGAGGGGCAGTGCACGGGAACATTACAGAAACTCTTGTAACAAGGGGCAAGGCATTGAGCGTCAGCAGTATGCAGGTCACGCAACCCCTGAGCATAACCGTTGTCACTCTAGCCTTAGAGCTTCTTCAACTGTTGCTTGAACGGGATTGTTTTATGCTTGTTTACGGCTTTGCTTTTTTAGCTGTAGCCAGCAGCGTGGGTTTGGCTGTATTTCGGATTACACTATTTCCTAGACAGCAGACAGTCTCGCTCCAAATCAAAATCACTTTAAAGGCACTCAAGCAATTGTTGGGACTCACAGAATGAGCCAAGGAGGAGTTTCTTCTTTGATTATTTGTGTTACTCGATACATAGCTAGAGTGTCATGATTTGTGAGAGACGGTATCACGTCCTGGCAAAGTTGTGTGCCACTCATAGCGTGCCGCTTTGCAGCGACGAGTTCCTGAACGAACGCTATAGTGCAGCCAATAGACATGTCTATTCCTGTATCATATTTTTTTATAAGCATCCGTCGTGTATTTAAAGCATTATTCATACTCATTTATAACATACGCAGCTGCTGTGAGATGTGCCCTCACAATGAGTACGAGAAGGCAGCTAATGGCATGTATCGACCAACTGTGTTATTTAATCAAGTTTGATCTTTGATTTTCGATTTGATCCTGATGTTGGCCTCATACTTTAAAAATAACTACCGAAATTGGTTTCCTGCCGCCGAAAATTAATTCAAATCCTTCTAAAATGGTATCACACAATCCCCTGTGTCGTCGAGATAAAATTTTGAAACTGAAACTATTTGGAAACACTCAACGCCATCCTGAATTTTTAAAAATGTGCACAGCTGAGCTAGTGGCAAACAGCCTAATTTAGCTCTCGTATCTACGTGAAATTAGTTTCATAGAAATTTCCGTCAAAAATTTGCTAAAAAAGTTTAGTTGAAATTGCACGGTCTCACATAAAAAGTGTAAGGATGACAACCAGACTACATGTGCCGCATCAAGTAAAAAGCGTCTTCTCTAGGGCATGCGTGGTGCATGTAGCACATGTCTGCAAAATAACGGCACGTCACGCACGTAGCTTCTGTGAGTGGTGTCTTACAATGAGCACAATAAGACAACAAACGACGCATATTGATCGAGAGGGATATGTATTATTCGTGATCATCTTTGACGTTTCACCCTCGATTTGATCTTGAATAAAACCCACGTGTGAAAAATAACTGCAGCAATGAACTACCTGCACAGAAAATTAGAAAACGGTGTCGCACGACCCTTCGATTTATCGCGAAAAAACTTAGAAACTGGACCAGCATTCAAGATGGCGGCGGCCACCATCTTGGATTCTGAGAATTGCTCAAAGTTGCGTAAGTACAACCAAGGCAATTTGGATCTCCTAGCTACATAGAGTATATTTCCGTGAAAAAGCTTGCGGTAGCCGACATTGCAGGGTCACATATAGAAAGCATGGGCATGGAAACTCGACTATTATAGCAGGAGAGAGCTCAGAATACAAACTGGTATAACTCTCCTTGATGCTCCTCTTTAACGAATCGCAAAATGCGGTTCGTGATGGAGACCTGCATTCAACGTGTTAATCTGTTTGGAAGCTTACAATTTCCCGTTGATGTGGCCATGCATCCTGACGTACTCCAGTCACGAATAAGTCGAAGGTCATATCTGTGCTGACCTTGAGCACAGTATGGCCACTAAAGAGGCGGAATTCGTCTGGTGTATCTATGACATCATTTACTTCTGTGTGACTTCAAAATAGGCGCCGCGAAAAAGCCTGCATAAGTTTGCGTGCGTCAAGCTCAGGAACAAGAGGATTTAAAATCTTAAAAAGAGTATGATTCGAAGGGACGAGAAGGATCTCTTTATGGCTATCTCAAAACCTCATAAACCTCATAGAATATATAATAGTTTAAAACCTCATAGACATCTGGAACGGTCATTTTGGACGTGTCTGAATTAGTGAAACCTGTGTACTATCACTTGCCCCAGCGCGTATAGCCCTGCCAAGATGTGAACCGTACATATTGGGCTTACTTGCAGCATCGTATATTTGGCATCAGACAGTGGCATAAAATCCCCCTGTCCGTTATCTGAGACGTTCCACGAGCCCAAATCCGGAGGGCGGTTTTGACTCCAGCCGTAGGGGTATCAGTGACGGGTCGACAGCCGCTCTAGTGACAGTCGCTGAAAATACCTCCCGTGGGGCGAGCGATTGTATTCGATGTCACCCATTGCGTTGGTGGGGAGCTCCCCACTCAGAAACAGCGCTCCGCCTACCATTCATCATCGCCTGCCTTCAACTGAGGCCGCTGTAGCGTCATCTGCCGACCTGCGCTGCCGGATCCCCGGCAGTGAGCCGCCTCCCACTGCAGTCCAGTGGCCTGGTCCGGGTCCCGGACCCCGCAGACACCTCCACTGACGCAAAATAACCCCACCTTGACGACAGAAAGGTGCCTCAGATGCGTGTGACTTGTGTAGGAGGGTGACCGTGGGCTCTCCAGCACGTGTGTAACTACCTGGAGAGGGGACTAAGGGTACATTTCCTTGTGATTTTCACAACATGGTATTTTGAACCCTGCAATTTTTCCCGAAGAATGCACATTTTTGTACACCTTCAACTCTAATTTGTCCCACCCCCCCACCCCCATTCCAATCTTACAGCCTTTGTTACACTCATGATCCCCAGACACCCGACTCGATGCATGCATGTGGAAGATTCCGCAGCCAGTGTGTGGCGTATGGCGCACTGCAACGAAAACGAGCTGGCTTTACGCTACCAAGCCGCACGCCATCCCGGAACAAGCCCGCTTAAGCCAGGAAAACCCATTGCCGTGGTTATTCACCCGGAGCGTGGAGCCATCCACCAAGTTCGCCGCCGTGCGCCCCCTTCGCTCCGTGACGTCGCGGCCCACGCACGGCACTCAGGCGCGGCGTGCAGGCGCTAGATGAGCGCAGCGCCGCGCCATCGAACCGTGTGCGCTACGATTGCCACGCGTCGTGTCGAAGAGCGCGCCACGTTTTGCGGCGGCGATCGCCCTGTATGTCCCGGTGGTGGCCCCTCGCTGCCGATTGCATTGAACTCGCCGGCCTTATCGGCCGACTCAGGCGACGACGGTCCTGGTCAGCGACCCAGCCGGCCGCCTTGGGCTATTACGGTCCGGCACGGGTGGCCGGGGACCGTGTAACCCGGTGAGATGGCGTGTGAACCGACGAGATGACCGTGTGACCCGGCGAGATGATCGTGTGACCCGGCGAGATGACCGTGTGACCTGGTGAGATGACCCTTTTAACCTGGAGATAACCGTGTGACCCGGAGATGATAGTGGACCCGACGCGATGACCGTGTGACCCGGGAGATGACCGGGTATCCCGGTGAGATGACCTTGTGACCCGGCGAGATGAGCGGGCGACTCTAGCGCGCCACGCTGCCGGCAGCCGCCCGGCGCTCCGGCCCAGTGGGGTCGGCTGCAGAGCGACGCGACAGGCGGCGCCAGTCATCTAGATACCGGCGTGCGCTCATCCGGTGTCCTCACAAAACATCCACGCCCATTTCATTCACCGCTGACAACGTAATAAGCCACGTCTGCTGTACCGAAATAACTGCTCCACAACCAACATGATAGGAGAGAGCATTATCACTCTTGACAGAGCTGAAGCACCAAAGTTGTGCAAGGTGCTACCGCAGCGCGGCATTATGCTGCTAATTGTAAAACTTAGCCGGACTTAATGTCCTCATGGCACGGCTGCAACAGGGCTGCAACTAGAGCAATCGTCGACACAGAGTGGGGGCCGGTACCTATGGCTGGATGTTGGCAAATGATGATGATTCGCCTTCCAAAGGCAAGCACCACAGACAAGCACTACATTACTAAAAGAAATGCATCGACAGCTACTTAACCGACGAAAAACCTACCTTAAGCATTTTTTGGCACTTGCCTTTCTGACTGAATGATATGTCTGATGGGCGGAGACCCTTTGTTGAACTGTGTACTACACTGGATGTTTCTATCTACCCCTCACATAATTGCTAACCAGGAAGCAAGGGCTTCAAGAGCACAGGCGGCCGAGGGTCGATGACAGCTCCACACTGGCATACAAAAATCGGACAGCACAGGCGGCCGGGAGCCGATGACAGCTCTGCACTGGTATGCAACAATCGGACAGCAGATGTGGCCGAGAGCCGATGACAGCTCTGCACTGGCATGCAACAATCGGACAGCACAGGCGGCCGAGAGCCGATGACAGCTCCACACTGGTATGCAACAATCGGACAGCACAGGCGGGCCGAGAGCCGATGACAGCTCCACACTGGTATGCAACAATCGAACAGCACAGGCGGTCAAGAGCCGGTGATAGCTCCACACTGGCATGCAACAATCGGACAGCACAGGCGGCCGAGGGCCGATGACAGCTCTGCACTGGCATGCAACAATCGGACAGCACAGGCGGCCGAGGGCCGATGACAGCTCTGCACTGGCATGCAATAATCGGACAGCAACAGGCGGCCGAGGGCCGATGACAGCTCTGCACTGGTATGCAGCAATCGGACAGGGGTCGGACCTGGCTATGTTTGGAAGCGTCTTGTGCTCAGATGCTCCGCATCCATTCAACCTCTTGCCGTTCCTTGTCGTCAGCCTTCCATTATATCCGGGATAATCATGTCCGTCTTGATCTCAGTTATCCCGTAAGGAAGGCTTAGTCCGCCTTCTCCGGATTGTTTCAGACTTGCCTACAGTTTGAGAAGGAGCACAAAGAAATACAGCGAATTTTCTCACCTTTTGATTCTCCACTTTGTTTCACACTTTCCACATTCAATCTTGGCCAGAGGCAGATCAAGAACAGTTTTTAGAAAGCACGTTTGGTTTTTTCACGGTTTAGTATAGACTTAAACTATTATAGAACTATTTGCTTGATTTGTATGCATGGTATGAGTGATTCAACATAACGATATAAATGGCAAAGGCAATTTTATGAAGAGGAAGGTGGCGGGTAATTACGACTGCAGAGTGGAGAAGAGTGAGTTGCATGAGTGTCTTCCCTAAGCTCTTTTCCGCCAAACTACTGAGTAAAGAACTACCGTTTCCATGTCTGCGGGAAGCTTTAAACCTTTAGGTTTGTATATAGCGATAAGGTTTTGGAGAGCACGTTCTCGCTTGCTTTCGTGAATGAGCTTTGAAATGAACCCCTTTCAACTGAGACAACCTGTCCTGTCCTAAAGCAAACTGCATTACATGGCGGAAAAAGTTGAGCTTTGACCTCTGATAAATGTGCCAGAGGAATTTACATCGGAAGCAAGCTGAAGACGTTGCCGGCTACAACATGTAGACAAAATATGCTCGTCTGTACATTTTCGTGATTCATCGTGACTGCGACATGACAAATGTTGTCTCTTTCAATCAATCTCATGGCAATTATGACAATCATTAACGATTAATCAGTCAGTGACAAATCGTCGGTAGGTTGTAATTAACCATACAACGTGTTCCATGCACAGCCAATACAAAGATACCGACCGGCATCTTGGGAGAAAGGTCACTCCACCCCGAAGTATTTTGACAATAATGTATATATATATACATATATATATATATATATTATATATATTATATATATATATATATATATATAGATATAATATATATATATATCTATATACATATCTCTC
>NW_023596539.1:0-62092 GCF_011947565.3 Pollicipes pollicipes
ACATCAGATTTCTTTTATTTGCCCTTTCGACATCCAAGAAAACCGTTTTGATGCGTTGCTTCCACTTAAAACTGACGCCCACTGCAGTGGCAAGTGTTACAATATGATCCCACGTGCAATGATTCCCCCTGAAACTGCACTGATCGTTCGTACAAGTGTTTTAGGTTCTAAAAACCACGGCAGGCGGACATTTACCATATGTTCAAACACCTCACACATAGAGGAAGCAAGTGCGATGAGACGATAACGCTTTGGACCCGTTCCCCGTTTCCCGGGCTTCATTATAATAGCCTCGTGCCAAGATGCCGGAAACTCACCAGTCTCCCACGGTCGCTTAAAGACCACCACCAACGCCTCGGCCGCCAACGGGGGCAACCGCCTTAACATGTCACGGATAAAGTCCGAATCTTCCGCTACGCCGCGCAGGGAGCGGATAGCAGACGTCGGCTCCGTCGTCGTGAATGGTCGGTTATTAGACTTGTGCTCGTCAGTGGTAAAAGCGATACGAGTCACCTCACAGCGGGCCTTATGTCTAAGGAACCGCTGCTGACCGCTGCCGTTTCTGCAGCGCTCCGCGGGCGCAGGCAATGTCGTTTGTCACTTCAGATGGACGGAGAACGTCACGGCCGTTTACACACAGCGGCAGGAGAAGGTACAGCCGGGAAATGGCCAGCAATGCGTTTTGTAGTGGTCAAACATTCGATGTAGGTGTGTGATGGTTGAACTGGCCAGCATACGCTCGCCACGCCACGCGCGCTTGGCCTCCTTAATAGCTCGTCGGGCCGCCGCTCAGACCGCCAATTGTGCTGCGGCGACCAAACACACTCATAGCTCTCTTACGTGCACGAATGACGTCATGACATTGTACCGTCCACCATGGAACAGGGGGTCGACGGGGAGCACGGGTAGTCGTGGTACATACCACTTAGGGGTGTTGGTGGCATTGTAGTAATGTCCTCTACCGACAGAGGCTTCTCTGTCAGCGTTATATGCAGGGTGGTTTCCATCCCCATCTTGGTGTACACAGCCAAGCTGGTAGACATCGTCAAGGCGCCCTCCTTATGAGGCTGGTTATCAGACACATGTGATCTTATCTGAATCGCTCATCAGTCCTTTGGGACTGAAGTGCGTTTATGCGCATTGAGCTCTCATTTTCACGTCATTTTGGTGCATCTCACTTGCACTGACCGCGCCAGGAAAAGTATTGTGCTCTGCTGCATCCCCAGCCGCGGGGACATTATGGGCAACGAGCTTGCTGACGCGGCGAGAGAAACAGGCAGCACACGCACCATGCAGACGACCTCTACCTCTGCCGCCCAGGTGCCCGCATCCGGCGATGACGGCTCACGTAAAAAGCGAATGGCAGTGATGCCGGGATGTCAGCAAAAAGTAGCAAGCTAAGGACAGTCAAGCCACAGTTTGACCTTTGGCCATCTAGCTGATGAGCGTTGAGACACGAAGATGTCATCCCATGTCGCCTACGAATCGGCCACACACATGCAACACAAGACTTTCTCTTGTGCCGTGGAGACAGACCCAGTGCCCTAGACGCAGTGCGTCAATAACTGTTCGCCACATTCTCCACTCTTGTCCACATCTCATGGGAGAGCGCTTGCGTCGCTTTGGACGGCAAGCTCAAGATCTGACTTATCCAGACATTTTGGGAAACGGCTCTTCCTGGTTGGAGTTAAGTCGGTTGTTTTCATTTCTTGCAGACGTCAAGTTCTCAGTTTTCCCCGTTCTGTCAGAATCTTTTGCACTTCTTAACTTAAGTTGTGGGCGCCACATGACCTCCAAGGTCAGCGCGCATTTTAACTCCAATCATCATCATATCCTCAAGGATCAGAATGCTTCGGATCATATGTCAATATCGCATTTGAAAGTTGAGACACGTGAATCCAGAAAAGGCTCTCAGTCCAACAGCACCGTCACTAAATTTGTCAGAATGGGTCAACAATCAAGCTCGCGACATCCCATATACAGTCCAGCGTGAAAGGCCGCAAAAAACAATAAATATCACAGGCGGCTACGCTGAAAGTTTAAAGCGACTCAACCGAAAGTTTCAGTGCACTCTTAGAAGAAACGCGTTCCGAGTTATCCACTACGTCACGTGGGGTACGCTACGGGAATGCTAATGTACCTTACTGGACAGGTATGGGACGCATTGTCAAGCAGCCTTTTATGAACCACTGGCGACCGGCTGAGTCATATCAGTGCCCACAGGTCACAGCTCATGGGTCGTATCAGCGCCTACAGGTCACAGCTCATGGGTCATATCGGCGCCCACAGGTCACAGTTCGTGGGTCAAATCAGCAGTCGAATCACAGCTCACAGCTCATGAGTCATATCAGCTCCCACAGATCACCGTTCATGGGCCATATAAGCGCCAACAGGTCACATCTCATGGGTCATATCAGCGCCTACAGGTCGCAGTTTATGGGTCACATCAGCTCTCACAGGTCGCAGTTAATGGGTCATGTCAGCGCCCACAGGTCACAATTTATGGATCATATCAGCGCCCACAGGTCATCAGCTCCCGCAGGTCACAGTTTATGAGTCATATCAGCGCCCACAGGTCACAGCTTATGGGCCACATCAGCGCCCACAGGTCGCAATTGATGTGTCATATCAGCGCCCTCAGGTCGCAGTTTATGGGTCATATCAGCTCTCATAGGTCGCAGTTTATGGGTCATGTCGGCGCCCACAGGTCGCAGTTTATGGGTCATATCAGCACTCACAGGTCGCAGTTTATGGGTCATATCAGCACTCACAGGTCGCAGTTTATGGGTCATATCAGCGCCCACAGGTCATAGTTAATGGGTCATATCAGCGCCCACAGGTCACGGCTCATGGGTCACATCAGCGCCCACAGGTCTTCAGCGCCCGCAGGTCACAGTTTATGAGTCACATCAGTGCCCACAGGTCACGGCTCATGGGTCATATCAGCGCCACAGGTCTTCAGCGCCCGTAGGTCACAGTTTATGAGTCACATCAGCGCCCACAGATCATAGTTAATGGGTCATATCAGCGCCCACAGGTCACGGGTCATGGGTCATATCGGCACCAGACGAACTGTTCCATAAGCCGAGAGATATATCAACTGAGCTGCATTGCCCGCAGGCGTGAGCATCTGATTCACGACACCAACGAGTCGGGGCGCACCGTGCCACATCCAACTGCGGGAGTGATGTTGTCCATGCTGCAGTCATACGTTAAAGTTTACAAACACTTGTTATCATTTCTGAGCCACCGGCGGCGCTGTCGGGGTTTGTTTGATAGCAGCGAGTGCTAACGATTACATCTCGGTGTAGTCGTCAACTTCGAGGTCGCTCTACACTAGCTATCGCTTTAGTCCCGAAGCATCGTCTCCGATTTAGTCGTCGTCACTTTAAGGTGCCTCTAATCTAGCTTTTCGCCTTAGTCCCAAGATGAGAAGCACTCGTCTCCGATTCCATCTCGATGTAGTCGTCGACTTTAAGTGCCTCTAATCTAGCTTTTCGTCTTTAGTCCCAATGATAAGTGAAGCACTCGTCTCCGATTCCATCTCGATGTCGTCGTCAACTTTAAGGTGCCTCTAATCTAGCTTTTCGCCTTTAGTCCCAATGATGAGTGAAGCACTCGTCTCCGATTCCATCTCGATGTAGTCGTCGACTTTGAGTTGCCTCTAATCTAGCTTTTCGTCTTTAGTCCCAATGATGAGTGAAGCACTCGTCTCCGATTCCATCTCGATGTAGTCGTCGACTTTAAGGTGCCTCTAATCTAGCTTTTCGTCTTTAGTCCCAATGATAAGTGAAGCACTCGTCTCCGGTTCCATCTCGATGTCGTCGTCAACTTTAGGTTGCCTCTAATCTAGCTTTTCCTTTAGTCCCAATGATAAGTGAAGCACTCGTCTCCGATTCCATCTCGATGTAGTCGTCGACTTTGAGTTGCCTCTAATCTAGCTTTTCGTCTTTAGTCCCAATGATAAGTGAAGCACTCGTCTCCGATTCCATCTCGATGTAGTCGTCGACTTGAGTTGCCTCTAATCTAGCTTTTCGTCTTTAGTCCCATGATGAGTGAAGCACTCGTCTCCGATTCCATCTCGATGTGTAGTCGCGACTTTGAGTTGCCTATAATCTAGCTTTTCGTCTTTAGTCCAATGATAAGCGAAGCGCTCGTCTCCGTCGTCCGCGCGGGCGGCATTAGCAGTGGATCTTCACATAAGGGCTGGACCTAAGTGCATACACGTCGCCCATTCACCCCAGACCCAGGATGCCTTGGTGCAGCTGAACAAATTCAGCATCCTGACGCGCAGAGCCACATCACTTGCTTTCGCAATCCTGGTGGCGTGCATTCTTTTACAAGCAAATAAAGCTGCTGTTACCGATTTTAACCGATTTTAGTCTTTCAGTAAGAGATGTAGGCAGTGTTTTTGTTTTTCGATTCGAAGTCATTAGTATAGTATGAGTACGTGAAAGCAGCGAGGAAAGTTCGTGATCTTTCCAAAATAAGCTATCACAGAAATGTGTCAACCTTGCCGTGATTACCGTCTCGCATAACGCGGATCATAGAGCGCTGCGGCGGGGGCGGTGATTGCCCCCTAATGTTTCCTGAGTAATGAAGATAGAGCTTATAAAACCAGAGGATTGGCCTTAACGACATTTCGGGGTTGGCACTAGTTTTGATGTGAGGGTAATAGCGAGCTCCATTATGGCGTTTCGAAGGTCGAGTTTCCAGAAAATGCCCACCTTTTCCTTCACCACGAACTAACTACAACGCTGCGCTTGTTGGTGACACGAAACTTAAAACAGTATTGTTCCTTGACCAGTAACAATGGTATATAGTACAATGGTTTGCATCTTCATGTGTTTTGAGCATGTATTTTGATATATGACGCAATCAAGGCAACAATGTGGGCCCACCGCGCGGTCCCGCCGCATCGTCAGCTGCCGCCCGCGCGCCGGCTCGGGCCCGTAGATTGCCGGCATGTTCCCCCCAAAAACTGCCGCTGCTCCGAACCAGAAAAGCTAGGAGCACGCGTTTGCCGTCTAACCACGGCCAAAAGATGTCCCACAAGCCATTATAAGGTAAAAACATGCTGTAAAGAGTATCTAAAAGTCTTTTGGGGGGGGGGGGGGGGGGGCAGGCGGATACGTCAAAAACCCTCCCCTATCAGGGCGAGCTTAATGAGATTCCGTCACCAGTAGGGAAAGCGGAAAGAAGCGACATGGTCACGTAATACAACATATCCTTCCAGACTTTTTCCATTCTGAACTGTGTCAAACCCCTTACTTCGGATGAACCCGTTCGAAACAGTTACCAACATCCGCACATGTGCAGCCGCCGTTTTCACTCGGCGCATCGAGGCTCGCCCCCGGCTGGCTATTCGCCTAGTTTTAAAAAACAAGAGGGAGGGTGCGTGTAGCGGTTCATCAATAGGCGTGGGGACCGCTGCTATGCAGCTGACCGACTGAGCTAGGCTGGACTGCCGCTCTGGACGGGATCAATGCTGACGAGAGGGGAGTGTGGTGAGAAGTGGTTCTCCGCTCAGGGAGAACCACCTCAGGTGAAGGCATGGGACTGTGGCGGAGTGCGGCGACTCAAGTGAAAAGAGCCGCCTCAGGTGAGAGAAGGCTGTGACTGTGGTAGGGAGCAACGGCTCAGGTGAGAAGGCATGCTGACTGTGGTTAGGGGAGCACGGCTCAGGTGAGAAGCATGCTGATTGTGGTAGGGAGCAAACGGCTCGGGTGAGAGGCATGCTGACTGTGTGGGAGCAACGGCCAGGGAGAAGCTGCATGCTGACTGTGGCGGGAAGCAACGGCTCAGGTGAGAAGGCATGGTGACTGTGGCGGGGAGCAACGACTCAGGTGAGAAGGCATGCTGGCTGTGGTGGGGAGTGGCGGCTCAGGTGAGAAGGCATGCTGACTGTGGCAGGGAGCAACGGCTCAGGTGAGAAGGCATGGCTGTGGTGGGGAGCAACGGCTCAGGTGAGAAGGCATGGTGACTGTGGCGGGGAGCAACGGCTCAGGTGAGAAGGCATGCTGACTGTGGTGGGGAGCAACGGCTCAGGTGAGAAGGCATGGTGACTGTGGTGGGGAGCAACGGCTCAGGTGAGAAGGCATGGTGACTGTGGCGGGGAGCAACGGCTCAGGTGAGAAGGCATGGTGACTGTTGCGGGGAGCAACGGCTCAGGTGAGAAGGCATGGTGACTGTTGCGGGGAGCAACGGCTCAGGTGAGAAGGCATGGTGACTGTGGCAGGGAGCGACGACATATATATATATATATATATATATATATATATACTACCCCTGGTGGGTCCGTAGCTCACAAACAGGACGAAAAAAGCTTTACGGGAAATTGTCTTTCAACATGTTAAAGGCAAAAACGACCACAAAATAGACATTGTCATTTACTACTGTAATAGGAAAATATCGAACTTCTTATGAGAACAGCCCGGACAACCCGACAAACTGAAATGCACCAATGTAGTGTATCATTCCATGCAACATCGAAGGCTGCAAACTTCGTCCCATACACGACATGGTGTTGACCCAAACAACGACAAACGCTCACAGACGAACCTGACAATGCCTTACGTGACGGGGGCACCTCTGACCACATGCGACAGGAACACGACATGACGTTGACACGAGCAACAACTGACAGACAGCGACCTGACAATTTTTAACGGGACGTGCAGTGACAGAAGCACGAGCCCTTCAATTTGGGAATGGTGCATATTCATTAACGAACTCTCTCTCCGCCCTGTAAACAGACAGACAAATTCTTGCAGAACTCTTGAGCTACTAGGTGGTGGGGCGGTGAGCACTTCTGATGTGATTGTGACAATGGTGTTCCCATTGTGTCTTTGTGATGTTCCAATGATGAGTGTTTCTTACATGCATGCAAGATGAAAAATAGCAATCCGTCTTACTTCAATTAGTTATCCTTCATTTATGTTCTCCGTACCAAAAGTTTTCCAACAGTAGCGCACAATTTTTCATCCTTTAAAACTTAAAACCTATTTCTTGTGCTTTTAGTCTTCTCCGAAGATGAGATAAGATCTCGAAACGTTGAATGGAAGGTGATGAATATATGAGTAATTTTTTGCGAACCATCTTAAATCTAAGCGATGACGCAAAGTCAAAGGCCCGGAAACTAGGACGATGCATCAAAAAGCTCGTCAATGCTGAGTCAGCAGTTATTTTTAATCAAACATGTATCAAAGAAAGAATTCTGCCAAATATTCCAACATATATATATATATATATATATATATATATATATATATACATATACATGCAATGGGTTTTTATCGTTGTTTCAGCTTCGCATTACACGCACTTAAGCTCATCATTGAGGGTAAAGGTGACTTGCCGATGTGTGACATCTATAAATTGGCCTCACGTATCCGAATCACATATTCCATTTCCGAAGATACACTAACATACCCGAACGAATATATGTTTACATGAAAACGCTTGAGCTTAAGCAAATTAAGTTTGATCGTCAAATTGTGCAGAGCCTCAACGGGATGGTTGACAATTTTTGGGACCAAAGTCATTCAAATGGCCACGAACAATGCTTGCGGGTTTGCTCCGCTAGACCGACGCATCTTCTAAAACGATCTATGTTTTTGCATTGTTTCGGCATGCATTTAACACCATTCACGGGTTAAGTACTGGCGGAACCGAACGCCGGCTGCCAAAGTGCCTGACGAGGACTGGGGTGATGTGCTGAATTTCAAGGACATTCAAATCTTGCTCTCAAAATTTACTCTGCGGTCGTAACGCTATGCATTGCTACGTCATATAGGTGACTAAGCGTTCCAAAAGTTCAAGATATCTACACTTGCTATCATGCAAATGTCAGATTTCCCTAATTTTGCCACTGCCACCTGTTAATGCTGCTGCAATGTTTCTGCGTTGTCAGACAGTTAAGTGACTCCAAAATCCAGCCCGCAAAGCCGAGGGGAGTGCTGTTTTGCCTTAGCAGCGAGCTTTGCTGAAAACTTACATTTCATGGGCTCTCCTGGCTCCCCCGACGCAACTTATTCTTCCCTTGATGTGTGTCGTTTCTCCAGCATTTTTCGCAACGAGTTCGGGTAAAGCGTTTGATTGTCACTATGGCCCATTTCATTCGCTGCAGCGAATGTGTGAGTGAATGAACGAATGAATGAATGACGGCTGGCGGACGTCGGCAACATACGGTGCGCGCGCATTTCATCATTTTGCTTAAAATACTCCCCGCCGGCGACTGGGTGGTCACCCAGTGGTGTTTTGGCCACGCGAACATGTGGAATTGCGACCGTGTGGGTAACCGATGAGTCGATGTATGGACGGGACCAACGCTATAAACAATAAGGTAAACTCTCCGGTCTCCATAGATGTGGAGCCTGTAGCTTTGGAGCTGTCGCTAATTTGGACATGCTACCCGTGCTTTTCTTGGTCAGAGAAGTCATTGCCGTCACAGAATTTCACCCCGGTCAGCATGGCAATAAAGTCCACCTTCTGCTCCGTTCATGGCGTGTTCAAGGGTTGGCACTGATCCGTGTACCGCCATATTCTAGGATCCTGACGTGGAAAAGAGATCATCGTGAGCGTGGTATTACACCTTTAACTTGAGATGGTTCCTTGGCAAGCATCAATTGCGCGTAAATGTCAACCTGTGTTGATAAATGCAGTCCTGACGCACTGCGGCCACTGAAAACTTTGCGTCGAATTTACAATATCGATGCAAAATGCGTGTGTCCAGTACGGGAGCGTGGTGTGTAGGTGCATAGCATACAAGCATGGCAATTCACTTCAAGTGCATATGCTTCCTCACAAAGTTTCTGATGCGCGCAAAGCTTCGTAAACTGCAATTGTTGCGCTTACCATACAGTTTTATAGTAAGACTGATCTAACTTCAGAGTTTTCGGTGTCTGAACAACAATCGCAGCGCACATAGGTCACATGATGCACGATTTTCTTGTCCTTCCTTGGTTTGCTCGTTTTTCCAACAGAATGCAATTTTCTTGTCCAAATTTTGAAACGTTCTGGCCCATGTCAGACATTGCGAGGTCAAAATCACCTTATGCTGCACCACAATTACAACGTTTTCATGGTATTACAGCGCGAGACAACTTGCAGCAAGTGGTAATATCTGGAACAGGTACCAATGATTTGTTGTGGCTGAGATGTCTTTGCTTGGAATGAGCACCCACGAGCATGACGTATTCAATCTGATGTCGACCAATAGTAAATCTGCGCAACATTCTGATAATATGATTTATGATGAATATAAAATGTCACCTTTGACATTGTCATTAAATTTTACCCGGCTTTGTGCTTCCAGATCCGTTACCAGCAGACATGTGCCCGAGTCTCAACGTTGATTTCTGGTTCCCATCTCCTCTCATCATTGGTTGGTTCCTCATCAGTCCTTGGTTCCTTCATTCCATTGGTTATTTTGCAAGCATCAAGTTTTGGGTTCTGGTTTTACTGATTTTTTCCAAAACCCACACACAGGTTCTAGTTTCAATTAATTCTTCATAAACACCATACCCTTCTTTCTGGTTTCCATGAATTCACTCACAAACCGTTTGATCTCCACCCTGTTTGTCACTGGCTGGTTCATCAATACCATCTCGGGTTGTCATCTGACAACATTCCGTCATTAAAATATGCCTAAATCAAAGATACTTGCAGATGTTCTTTAATATTTACATGTGCACAATGCGTAACGTAAGCCCTTCAGTTTGCCCTTACGTAAGGTGCCCTTTTTGTAAGCAGCTTGTTCGTCGCGTTCATGATGGTGCACACGCGGGTGCTCTCTCGCGGGGGGCGTGGGGCTCACACCAACAGCAGTGTGGTCAGCAAGTAGACATCAACACGGTCAGAGGATTGGCGAGAAGACTGGTCGGCTGCTCGGTCGGTGGTAGCTCTCTCTCTGGCGCCGATACCAAGAGAACACCACATCGGGATCCAAGAGCAGCCTGCAGGCCGTCGGCGGTGGGCAGCGGCAGGAGCGGGGCCGTGTCCCAGGGACAGGGTCCAGGGCCAGGATTTCTCGCCGCTTAGGATGAGTCGGACGGTGACGGCGTCCGGTACCATGATCAGCGCCAGGGACATGAAGCCGGGTGCACGACCTCCCGTGGCGCACGGACATCCGTAGTTAGGCTCGTAGCCACGGACATCCGTAGCTTGCTCCCAGTCACGGATATCTGTAACGAGGCTCGTAAGCCGCGGACAACCCGTAGCTAATCTCGTAGCCGTGGACACCCGTAGCTGAGCTCGTAGCCACGGACAGGCGTGGCGGCTCTGGGAATACAACGCTGTACACGAGTGGGACGTCCATCTGCAGGTACAAAGCCAGGCGGGTCCGAAGCCAGTAGCATCTCACCCTCGCATCCACGGCCAGTTACCATCTCACCTTGCATCACACGGACCGGTACTCGTGCCATGTGAACATCACACGGACCGGTACTCGTGCCAGGTGAACAGCTCTGTCGATTTATAATTTTAGGTACATTTGAGAACGGTACCATACAACTAGTATAGCTAAGTGATGTTCTGACGTTTCGGTGGTCCATCGCCTTCTATGGCTTTTAATGCACGACCACAACGATGCTTGACACCAGACAGTGCACAGATCACTGACAAAGTAAGTATTGCCCAACAAGCGCCCGGGTGAGGGTCAATTTGACCACCCAATATTTTTCGGATTGGTTTCCGAACGGCGCAACAAAGCCGCGCCAAATTTTGCACGGCTATAGGCAATTTAATCGCCGATTGTTTGATGTCAAAAATTTAGATTGTACCTTTGAAAGGTCGCTGACTTACGGCACGTCATAATCAGCCATGGATTCAGCGAAGTCAGTTTCAAGGAAATCGTTCAATCTGATGTAAAAATGAAGTGTTCGACGATTGCCATACATCTCTGAGATATTTTTTAGACAACACAATAATTGAATGAACAAATTCCAACCTAACTAAGGTCAGGTGTGAAAATCAGACCAAAGCCAAAACCAACCTATCTTATTACTCTAGGGCTTGCTGTATGGGGTTAGTTTCTGTTGCTCATTTTGAATTCCTTGATGACAGGAACCGTATTATACATCTTCAATGGACTTCTGAAGATTCAAAACAGATCACGTACCTAAAATGACCCAGGTCCACATTCGTTTTAGGAACATACTGCCTAGCGCAATCTGTGTCGCTTATTCAAATGCAAAGCCCAAAGCAGTCCCGTATGATATTGGTTTCCGTGACCCTCAAAAGGCCACAAAAGACCAATACACTTATACGAGCATGTCATCTTTTGCTTAGAGCAGGTATCTGGGTTCTGGGGACACTTAGGGCGCCAACATGAAACTTTAACTTGTTTGACCTTATCTGACCCAAAATCGTCACCTAGGAAGCTCAAACTTTGATCCAAGTGAGTGCAACTACAGGCCAACACACCCTGTGAATTTAGCGCATCTAGCTCTCTTAGTTCTGAGATCCTAGTAGGGTCAAACTGACCCCCACCTGAGCGAGGGGTATTCAACCGGCTGCATAGGCGCGTCTTTAAGTACTCTCGTAAATAACTTCCAGAGAACATCATCCTCTTAACACTGATATTTGGGTCAGCAATAATAAGCAGATGTTGGCAGATCCCGATGCTGACGCCCACAGTGGTGTTTCATTCCCAAGCCTCACTTTCATAATTTCGGTTTCCACGGTCGTGAAACAGCATCACATCACTACGCCGGATAAGCCATCGAAGCAAAATGAGCTCCTCAAGTAAAAGTGAGTGGCGTGGAGAGCGATTGCTGGCTTCCATGATATTTGCCAGTGTCGACCCTAAGGTCATCTGCCATTTTACACTTCAAATCCACCAGATATCTGATAAAACCTTAATATTCCGCGCAATACGAACCGAAGCAAAAGCAGCGTGAAGTATGACATTTCTCCTCCGATGCCGTGCGGTGATTTCCACGGCAACCAGGGTTTCACGGAGTTTTGAACTGTGACGACATCACTTCCTCTGAACCAATCACAGGATGAGGCTGGTGTCCGAATTCACAGCAGTGCTTTAGAACAGTGGCGCATTGTCGCAATTCTAAAGACACCGGAGCGCACTCCCTGGACGAAACAATGCACACGACGGCAAATAAATGGGTGGTTAATTACGGGCAATGAATCCGGGCACACAGTAGTGATATAAACCTAGTCACGACCCTGACTACAGGTTTTGAAGACAGCGTGCTGTATTCGGTACCGTTGTTTAAAATGCCGACATTTTGGGCTCACCCAAGAAATACAATCAAACGCTACAATAAAATACAAATACCGTGCGTCGCACAAACTCGTGTTGGCCACATGAATGGACGTCGGCGTCGGTCGAGTCTTTGAAATTAGAGTGAGCTGGTGAGCGCGCTGGTGACGTGCATTGATGAATGGCCCGACACTTGTCTCGTACTGGACGACGACCGCCCTGCTCACCCGAGAAAGAGGGCGCACGGGAGTTCGCGTGACGTTTGGATCGCGCAGGGAGAACTCAGTCCCCGCCGGGCGCGTGAATGTCTCACATAACGATGCGGGGCGCTGTTTCCGAGGATCTGCTGGAATGGCGACGTGACAGGAGCCGTTCGCTGCCTGTGTCCAGACCTCAGTTTCCTGTCTGTGTCCAGACCTCATTTCCTGGCTGTGTCCAGACCTTCAGTTTCCTGGCTGTGTTCAGACCTTTAGTTTCCTAGCTGTGTCCAGACCTTCAGTTTGCTGGCTGTGTCCAGACCTTCAGTTTCCTGGCTGTGTTCAGACCTCAGTTTCCTGGCTGTGTCCAAACCCCAGTTTTTCTGGCTGTGTCCAGACCTCAGTTTTCCTGGCTGTGTCCAGACCCTCAGTTTCCTGGCTGTGTTTAGGCCCTCAGTTTCCCGACTGTGTCCAGACCTGTCCTTCAGCAGACCTTCAGTTTCCCGGCTGTGCCCCTCAGTTTCCTGGCTGTGTCCAGACCTTCAAGTTTCCTGGCTGTGTCCTTCAGTTTCCTGGTTGTGTTCAGACCTTTAGTTTCCTGGCTGTGTCCAGACTTGAGCTTCCTGGCCTGTGTCCAGACCTTGAGTTTTCCCGGCTGTGTCCCTCAGTTTCCTGGCTCTGTGGCGAGCGACAGGCACCGCGCCGTCGCCCAACTCTCGCCAGGCCTTGCGAGCTGTTTCCGGAGGCAGTGTCGTTGTTCAGTTGCTCGACCTTTCAGGAACCCCCACCTGGACATCCGCGTCGTTCAGCTGCTCGACCTTTCAGGAACCCCCGCCTGGACGTGCGGATCCTGCCGGAACATGCTGCGCCACAAACTGCAGCGGCGGGAGCGGCTGGACAAGAGCGACTGGCGGCACGTCACCACCTGCATCTACGACCGCTACAAGGCCTTCAATGACCAGTGAGACGCGCTGCTGCCCGCACGCGCCGCGATCCCATGGATGGATCGCGGACCTTCCGGGAACGCTCCGGGAGAGGATGCGGCGCGCTGCTGCGGAGGCCCGTCCCCCCGAGGCCCGGGCTGGTCCACACGGCAAGACTTGGGCGTGTCACTCAAACGCCCTTCTGCGTAGATCTCTGCGTAGATCTCTGCGTGCCGGGTGCACTGTACCTTACTTAGTAAACAGACGGTGTTAAGCTGTGTGGTAGGCGAAGCGTGAATTTGTGCCAAATGTACAGATCCGCCGCTCCTCGTCGTTCGCAGTTTCGGAACCTTAGCCGATTATGGACCACCAGCAATGTCAGCACATTGTTGTACTGTGGCATAAGGGAGTGTCATTTGCCGTGTCGTGCGAGTGTCAGCATCAATCAATCACCTTTCATCAGTGAGTGAGGCGGCGTTCCATGCAATTATTTATCCACAATGGTTGCCGCAGCCTCTCGTACGACACCGTGGGTTGTAAAGCATCACTGATTCAGGCTGTTACTCATCGTCACTTATGATACATTTTTCGTATTTTTCAGCGTAGTCACGTCGCGCTGGTACCAGAGAGGATGGCTGGCGCAATCGTCGACCAGTTCCCTTTTCTGTTTCCGAACCTGTCTTCGCTCCAGGCACTGGTAAGAGACGGCCAAACCTGTGCTGGCCGGGGTCATTAGCCGTAGGCGTCCACGTACGGTTGCCTTGCCAATCTGGTGTTTGTTCCAATGTGCTTGCGTGATCGTGTGTTGGTTTCTCTGGGTTGTTTGTGCTAAATAGTGTTCTTCCCTGGCTTAGTTTGTGTTCTTTCCTTGGTTTTGAAACCAAATCGGGAAGGACATCGAAAGCCTTGGGTTCTGTTAGTGGAAACAACGGCGCGCACTTCCGCCGTGCTGTTCGCCATTGTGTGAGATATGTGCAACGGACGGGGTCCAGGCAGGTACTGGGCCGAGTGCGTGCATCTACTGGGGAAGTGTCCGCGGCGTAGGGATCCCGTCGGTGAACAGCTGAATCAACACGTGCATTTCCCGGACACGCGCTGCTGGATGCGATGGTCTGCGGTGCTGGTGGCAAATGCGGCTGGCTGAAGCCGCTGCTGGCTTGTTTCCGTTGTGCTCTGGCGAATACCATGTATCACATCTATCTGCACACCCGCTGCCTGCTATGACGCGCTCGCCACCGTCCTGCAGAAGCTGGTCCGAGGCCGGCTGAAGAAGTAAGTTCAAAAACAACGACGGCGGAAGAAGGACCGTCGCTCTGGGCGGCTGGGGAAGCCACCGCGGCGACCCGCGTCAGCACCGGAGCACCGGGGTCATCGCCAGCCGGCCCTCGCCGGGGGCGGTGCAGGGGCGTAGTCGGGCGCCGCTGACAGCCGTGCTGGACGTCGAGGAGCCGGTGCCGGCCGCCTCCGCGCCTGGCGGCGGCTGGGGCAGCGCGGGCACTGACGGCCTGTCCTCGGCGGCGCCCAGGCGGGGAGGCGGAGCGGTACTCAGCTGAGCTGCGTGCGATCATGAAACGGGCTCGGTCGGACGGACGGACGCTTGTTTCTCACGACAGCGGGCGCGGGTGAGCAATGAGGTGGACGTTTTGTTTAACGACATCTGGCGCGGGCCGAACGTGCGACAAACGCTTTGTTCTCACGGCATCGAGCGCGGGTGAGCGTTGCGACGGACGCTTTGATCTCACGACAGCGGGGCGCGGGTGAGCGTGCGACGGGACGCTTTGTTCTCACGACATCGGGTGCGGGGCGAGCGTGCGACGAACGCTTTGATCTCACGACAGCGGGCGCAGGTGAGCGTGCGACGGACGCTTTGATCTCACGACAGCGGGCGCGGGTGAGCGTGCGACGGACGCTCTGTTCTCACGACAGCGGGCGCGGGTGAAGGTGCGACGGACGCTTTGATCTCGCGACAATCGGGCGTGGGCGAGCGTGCGACGGACGCTTTGATTTCACGACATCGGGCGCGGACGAGCGTGCGATGGGGGGGGAGAGGGGGGCGGGGGGTTGAACGCCCAAAGATGCGTGATTGGGCCGAAAATACTGTAGTAGCTGTGAAGAAGTGTGTTGTGTATATAATAATGGATGTAGCTCTGTAATCGCAACACCGGAGTGCTGTCCAAATGGTGTGGATGTACGTCGTGCTCGGCCTGGATATCTTTTCAAGAACGGCTTTTGTTTTCATAGAGCTTGTGCTCCGTTCCAGTCCGTTGCCAATGCTCCAGGCATTGTTCGTCATTTTTCCGTCGTGGCTAGTGGCGCAGGGTGTTATTCGAGAGAGATATGGCTCAAGAGAAGCCGAGTCCCTCGGACTTGTCTCAGCTGTTAACAGGCTTCGTGAGCCAGCGGTAGAACGAGTGTATGCTGTCCGTCATTCTCCGTTTTCAATACAAATTTGAAGAAAAGAACACAACAGCTGCTGAATTTTGTCTCAGGAAGCTTTCTGGTTTCTCTTTTTCTCTTTCGAAAAAGGCCGAAACGTGTTGTGAAAGGGAAACGCCACTCACCCGGGCAATGACCACAAAATACCATTTAATCAACGTCTTGTCTCCAACTTTCAGCAATGCTGCTCACTGCATAGTTGCAGGGCGAGTCCCGACAACTTAACGGTGTTCATCCTGGGCCTGAATATAAGCACTGCCTTCGAAGCGGTCTGCCTGTTCCCGATATGAATCGTCGTGTCTGGGTCGGGAATAGGTGCCCTGGCCTGGCGCCTCCCTCTCGCGTAAGTGCATTGAAATGAAAAACAGCTACACAAATTTTCGCCCCATTACTCGCTTGCTTTGCGCACCTGCCTGAAGGTACGCTGATCGGCGAACCGTTTCGATCCAGCATTACTACAACGGTCTCGTCGCGCGTATACGATTCATGGTAGGCACTTGGCTGTCGCGTGTCGGCGCAGGGAGTCACCCAGGTCAGCTAAGTGGTATTTCTGGCGGCTCGTTACTTGGACTCCTTGTTTCAGATCCTGACTCGGAAATTTCATCCTGCTCTGGACGCTGTGAATTGTTCCTGGCTTCGATTACTATGGTGGTTTCATGGACCCGCGTATCCACCCAGCTATCTGACAGTGTGTAGAAGAAGCTGCTGGACATGTCTCGTTGGCCCGCTGTAAAGACGCACCCAGGAAGCGACGGAATTACGAACAGTTGCTCGTGTCTTCGGAGGTCAGGAAGGCTGGAGCGACTGCTCTCCGTTACGGTCTGAGCTACCTTTGTGTCGGTCTCGACGGTGTTTGGAGGTAGCCCGGTACAGGCACATGGAAATGCTATATACGGCGACGAAGGGCCATTGAAGCGTTGGCATGTAACCGAGTGTGCGAAAATATAGCTTCTTTCTATTTCAGGGGATTCCTCTTCTTGCCCGTGGCCACAAGCCCGGTGGTCTGGACATGCGTGAAGACGGTTTAGCGAGGGACGCTTGCCGACGTACGGCCCAAATAACCTCACTGGCAACAGCCCATATGACTCACTGATACCCTACTAGTCGAATCATCTGCGAACCAAGTATGCGGCCTGAGCAGGCTTACGCTGTGGGGTGATATGTTTTGCCTGAGTCCGTTGTTGGCGCGGAAATTATCGCCCATAGAGTCGATACAATGCAACGCGGCTTATTTCGTGTGCTATTTCAAACACCCGGGCCGCTTACAATCATCTTTGATTAAATCCCGTAAGGAGACAGCCCGCCGCTCTAGCGTCGCCGCGCTCGTGAGCGCCGCAGCCGTCACGTCACGGTCGGCCCGCTTCTGTGGACGGAGAGCAGACCGGGCCGTGTTCCTCCGGGTGGAGTCTCCGGCGCAAGCCGCGGTAGTCGTCCCTTGGCGAACTGCCCACCAGAGATGCTCCGGCCCTCCGCGGCGGGCAGTCTTGCGGTGGTGTGTGTGTGGCGGTGGGGGCACAGCAGTGGTTCTTCACTTCGCATGGACGCTGACGTCACGTATCTCGAGAGAACGTTCGATCGATGGCGCAGGGGAGTGTGTGGTAAATCAGGTGTGGTCCATTTTTCACGCGTCTTTTCCTACTGAACTCGGCACCTGATTACCAGCCTTGGTTGGGCCCACTTAGTATATATATATATATATATATATATATATATATATATATATATATATATATGTGTGTGTGTGTGTGTGTGTGTGTGTGTGTGTGTGTGCGTGTGCGTGTGCGTGTGCGTGTGCGTGTGCGTGTATGTGTCTGTGTGTATAGTTATGCACGTCTTATACCCTTTTCATCAATATGGGTCTCGTTTGTCCTGGTTGGACATCCCTCCATGGCTGCTGCTCCCCTTGCTTTTCAGGATCCGTTTCGTGGATTCATGGGCGTCTTTGGGTGTGATGTTTGTAGCTTCGGTGTGTGCTCGCCACCGTGACCCTCCATGATAAATAAGTGCTATCGGCATCCAGACAGTAGTAGGGGGGTGACGGGGCGCATCTGCAGCGTACACCGTGGATGAGCGGTAAGATACCCTTTCTCACAGATCCTGAGACTTGTGTCCGAGAAGGCTATCACATTCCAACGTGGACAGAAAACGCCATTGTGATAACTTAGTCTGTACTGACCTGGCATGGCGGCTCATTGATGCACGAACGTCTCTTTCTCAGCTGGGCTTGAACACTAGCGGTTCAACACGGCGCCCCTCTCGTGGCGGCGGCTGCAGCGTGCGACTACGCAGTTTTCGGTGAGGCCCGCCAGCGACTGCTTGGTGGGCTGGTGTAGCTCAGTCGAAGCTTGTGTAGCTCAGTCGAGGGGGCGCTCGCATTCCACCCGCTGCCGAGGCGCGGGCTGAATTCGAACCCGGCTGCCAACTGTTAGCTTCATGCTCACCCGCATCGATGTACGTGAGGCTTCGCTACGCTAAATTTTCTGAAGTAATAAATGTGTCGCTATATCTCAACTGCTATTATGTCGTTCGCGAATCCTTTAGGTCATAACCACCCGACGCGTGCGGGGTGCTTTGTGCTGCTTGCCACTCTGATGCTTCTCTAGTACAGAGCCCTCAATGCATCTTATTTCGAACGCGGATAATCTCTGAAAACGATCAACCGCATCCTCGGGCATCCCAAGTGAACCCTGCACTGTGATGGTAAACCGTTCCACGTATGGACAGAGTGTGGCCAATCCCGCACCTTACCCGGGCTGCCCGGCCTTACCTTACCTTACCCGCACCTTACCCGGGCCTCTTCATGGCTGCCCGGTCGGTATCTGCGTGTTCCTCCGCAGCATAGATACCGTGCTGTTGGGAAAGTCGGCGCTCTTTGAAGTCCTGGACGTCGAGCCCCATGAGCAAGCAAGCTCCACCGAAACTCAGTCTGACCGATTCCCTTTGAATTTGAATTTGAATTGAATTCCCTCCGAGCGACTTCACTGGCACGTTATGGGGTCACGTTTTGTCTGTTGTTTCTCCTGCCTGCAGTTTGCTCGAAACATTGGTGTGATCAGAGCGGTAATCGCTTCAAGAAGACCTTACGGGTCTGATATATACGTGCACAGAAATCTGAACGATTTTTGAACCTGCGCTGCTGTGCGGAGTGTTATATTCGGTGTGTCTGTGTTCCAGCGATGCCCGCCTCGATATAGCAATCCTGCCCGCCAGCCTTCAGATAAAGCTGGTGCAAAAGAGGCGGCTTGAAAGGCCGATTGGCGTGTCATGAATCGCCGTCTCTACGATCAGTTCAAGGATTTTGAGCGACAGTGAGCTGCGCACCCCAATTACAGTCCTTTTTTCTGCGATCCTTTTCCCCAGCGAACATGTGCGGCACCCTGTGCTCTGCGGTCCTCTGTGTACGTTGGTGTGAGGAGGACCACTTGCCGCCTGGAGTGGTTGTGTGCTCCTTTTCGAACCAAGTCGCCATGGCAGACACGCTTTTAGTGTGGTGACTACGCTTGCTTGGCGTTGCTGTCGACAGTCGCCGACCCAAGCGTGCGCGAAACCCGGCTGGCGGCCGATGTATGTGGATGACGCGCTTGGGCGAGGCGTTCCCTTCCGCCTGTCGTGAGATGCGAATGGCGACGGCACCTGACTTCGGCACGGTGTGGTCTTCTTTTCTCGGATGCGTTTTACTGCGGATGAGGTGGGTTTGAGGACGGCCGTGTCGGTCCCCCCCCCCCGCCTTAGGCCCCCCCCCCCGCCGCCTTAGGCCGGTCGTGGTGGGGAAAGTCGCCGACTGTTTGTCATGTCGAATCCTGCGCTGTGGCCGGTGAAGCTCACCACTACTGGGCTGCATCCCAGTCATATATGCTGTCCTCGTCTGCAGGATCACCACAAGTCGCTGGCACAACCAGCTGGCGGCGTCCGCCGTTGACCAGTTTCCGCACCTCCCCAAGAACATTGATATTCTGCAGGCTTCGGTGAGAAGTTGTGTGAACTCAGGACTGATGTTACGGCACTTTATATGAAGCGGATGGCATTCATTCTGACGTGGCAGCACTGCACACTTCGTTTGCGCGTCGCGCTAGTATATCCTTCTGTGTCAGCAAGGGCGACCACAGCGTCATTGATCAGCCCTAGTCGGTGGGAAAATCTGGAGAACCTTCCTTGAGACTGGGATTGTGTGAAGTAAGATTGTGATTGGTGACCATCTAGGATGGGGAATGGCCATACAATGTTCTTCAATCGCTGGATGAGATTGTTAACAATGCAGAGCGTGGGCGGTGGACAGCGTGGGCAGCTGGCGTGGGGTACAATACATGTGAGCGTAGGCTACAAGATATGTGAGCGTGGGCTACAATACATGTGGGCGTGGGCGTTGGACAGCGTGGGCAACTGGCGAGGGCGTGGGTGGAGCGTGGGCAGGTTGGAGCGTGGGCTACAATATATGTGAGCGTGGGCTACAATATATGTGAGCGTGGGCTACAATATATGTGAGCGTAGGCTACAATATATGTGAGCGTGGGCTACAATATATGTGAACGTGGGCTACAATATATGTGAGCGTGGGCTACAATATATGTGAGCGTGGGCTACAATATATGTGAGCGTGGGCTACAATATATGTGAGCGTGGGCTACAATATATGTGAGTGTGGGATGCAATATGTGTGAGCGTGGGGAACCACACATGTGAGCGTGGGCTGGTCTTACGCTCTGCACGCGGTGCTTGCACCACGCCTGATGTTTTTCACGTGTCTTGGTTTTCCGGGATACTTCCAGCTGGTATTGATATACTATCAGGTGAGAACAGTGCACGTATCAAAATGCAGCTAAAACAAACACCTCATTCATTCTCTTTCCATCACTCCATCATTTTCTGCACTAACGTGAGCCTGTTACAGGGTTCAAGGAGGAAGGAAGAGGAGAAAGGAGGAAGGAAGAAGGAGACTTAGAAGGAAGACTCTGAATCAGTTTAAGAACGACCGACGAAAGCTGAAGAGGGCAGCGCCGGGTGAGGGTAAGACGACCCTGGCGCTGGCGTGGCCTCCACCGCCCAAGACCAACCTGCGGAAGAGGTTGCCGCCGATGCCCGTGGTGCGGAAACCCTCTAGGTTTAGAGACGTCACAGCAGGGAGCGTCGCATCGGACCAAGCGGATCCGGCGGGCTGAAGACAATGTCAGGGCAGCGCGGTGCTGACAGACGCCAGCGTCCACGGGTGTCAAGGGTGACACCAGGGGTGTCAAGTTTTGTGAATTTTTGGGGGCCGAACCGAAGGCCCGACAGCCTAACTCCGCTCCCCACTTTTTCGCCGGATTTAGCCCACTTTATTTTGATTAAGCGCAGCATATATTTGTAATCTTTGTATAATTTAAGTCTTTAATTTAAGCAGAATAGAAGCCATGTATGGTTGGATCCAGGGAGCAGGCACTGGATGCACACATCTCTTCTGATTGGCATGTGAAGGCGCCCTTTTAGATGGTGGATGGGCAGATGGGCTGCCCATACGCTACCATATTTGGCACGGGTGCATTAGGTCTGATACCTTGTGCTCCTACGTTGGATTTTTCCTTATCGCGTACAGATGAATATAAAACAAAGGAGAGCAGTACGAGTTGGGGCTCATATGGGATGCATGTGGGCAAGTCGGGCCCATGTCAACATGGGCTGCAGGTGGGCTGATCTACGGGCTCCACGTCGGACCCAGATAGGCCGCCCATGTGCTGACATCTCTCCTACCAATGCATCAGTTTTCGGACTTTGCTCTCCATGGTTGGATATTTTCTGATTGCTTACAAGCTAGTCTGCAGCAAGGGTAAGCGGCATAGACTCAGATCCCAACGGGCTGCAGGTGGGTATGCTGGCCACGTGCCAGCATGGCACGCATGGCACATGCCAGCATGGCACTCAAGCGGACTGGTGCCTGGGCCCCATCTGGGACCCATCTGGGACCCAGATTGGCTGTCCATATGCCATCATATTGACGATGTGCCTAATAATTTTCGCGCCGTGTGCTCCCTGGTCCGGGTTTACCATGCCACGTACCAGTAAGAAGGGCTGCTGGCACGGATCTCATTCGCATGACTGCGCGTGGGCGAACTTAGCTCACGTCAACATTGACCGACTCACTGTCATGCCACTTGAGGCAGTTGGTGTGTTCCGTGCTGGTAGTTTGTGCGCTGAGGGCATGGAGTGAGCTCTCTCTTTACGTTTCACTGGTTGATGGCTCATGGCTCGCGTTTGGAGCCCCCCGGCAATTACGGATGTCCCGCTGGTCGGTCGCCAGCTGGGATCTCGGAAGTGGCGAGTGGGAGTTTCTCATGACCGGCGCGCTGACCGGCGCCTCCACGCCCCTGAAGAGGGCGCGGAGGTGCCTCTTCAGCCTGCGCGCCCCGGAAGAGGGCGTGGAGGTGCCTCTTCAGCCTGCGCGCCCCTGAAGAGGGCGCGGAGGTGCCTCTTCAGCCTGCGCGCCCCGGAAGAGGGCGTGGAGGTGCCTCTTCAGCCTGCGCGCCCCGGAAGAGGGCGCGGAGGTGCCGGTCAGCGGGCCGGCTGGCCAGGTGGGCCGGCAGCACCGAGCACACCTCTAACCACTGTTTTCTTTAACGTTGGTCGGAGTTTCTGGCGGCTGCATGCAACTGATCAGAAACAGTTCCTTTGAGCTGCTTGGTGTTCAAAGAACACAGAAGCAGAGGGTCATTCTTGGGCTTATCGACAGCTTTAATGTCAGAAGTCCGACATTGGCGACTCGATGTGATTATTTCACTATTTAGAAACTAATATTCCAGTTGCCAACCGTCCGTAAAGACCTTCTGCATGTGGCCAGTTGTTACACGTCCATGACATCGGCGCTTGGATGGTGCGATTGGCTAGTGAGCTCTTGAAAGTACTCGATTGCGCGCTGTGTCTCCTAAATGCAATAAGTCTGGAACCAGTGCTCCCAGCTAACAAAGGCTGTCTGATCATTTCATTCCTTACGATTTAGCTGTACCACCACTTTTTATGAGCTAACCAATACATTTGTGCGCAACGGCATCTGTAAACCAGGAGAGTATTGGGATACCGCATGGGATTGCGTTGTTTCACCTTCTCCCCAAATTCGCCGTTTTTTCATGAAGATCGGAAGCGGTCGGTGTGACACCGCGGAAAATCCAGCGAACTGACCCCGACTTTCTGGACCTCAGCAGATTGACCAATCCTGGGATCGGTAGCCAGTTTGACTTCTCTTGGTCCATATCTTACCTCACTAGGACAGATCAAATGTCAAATTTTCCTGAGAGCGACGTTCTTCAGCTTTGCATACGCATGTCTGCGTAACAACGCAGCTTACCAGCATAAAACTTACACAACGTTTTTGTTTAATTTTGACCACCATTGTATATATGTATATACATATATATATATATATATATATATATATATATATATATATATATATATATATAAACATATGGATATGCATAGATATATTGGATGTGTTTTGAACATACGTTTATCACGCATGGCTCTGTTGACATAACAGTGATGGCCGCCGCGCGCCATCGCCGGATCCGTCTGTTGCCGCCCGCGTCCGCGCCAACCGTGTATCATCATGCAGTGTTCCGACAAAAACTTTGCTTTTCAGAAATCAGACTGATAGTGAAAGGTATTTGGTGTCAAAACACACACCATGAATAGCCATAGGATGGCGAAACATTCGGCGCGATTGCACGCTCCAGAGAGATATCCCCAGAAACTTCGGGAGCGGGTATGGGTGCATCGCCCTTCCCCTTAGCAGGAGAAGGGATAAAACGTATAACCATGAATGCATACGAAACTGTGGGATCCTACGTACGACATGGACGTGTCAAAAATCATTTATGGGTGGTTCATTCGCGGCATGATTCAAAGAAAAAAAGGACGATAAGCCGTGGTTTGAAGTGTTTGCCACTTTAAAGCTGTCTGTCGTTCTGCTAGAGTGCTTGTGCATTATTATAGGTTTAGAGCCAAACGTTCGACTTTGTCTTGCAACTAGAAACCATTCTTCAGCAAAAGGTCCGTTGCAGATGACGCCAAGCCATTGCATTTAAAAATTATCCGCGAAGTCAAAGAGTGAGAATGTATGTCATCGGTTGCCACCGGCAAACGCTTGCCTTTATTATATTTATCGCATCCTTTTAATTTGTCGCATTCGTCGCATTGACGTACAATTTACGTTCACTAGAAATAAACGATGTTATATTTTTCGTCGACCGTTCGGCGGGAGGGTAGTCAGAAGCCTCTTTCCTTACGTGGTTTTCATTCGCATGTGTGTTACGTTATCTACGCTATGAACATTTGTTGAGCATTATATAGCCATTTTAAGTTCGGAATTTGTCCGGCGCAGATCAGAGGAACGTTGCACATGCATAAGACATTGCCGATTACCTTATTCCTCTCAAATGACCAGGAGAAAGTAAAGAAGATGCATGCAAATTTCGTAGTGTTCTCACTATTAATTAAAGAACGCACTGTGGCTGAAATCCGGGAAGGTACATGACCTATAACCTTTTTAGCTATTTCGTACTGTTGTGGCTGAATTCGGAACTACTGCAATTAAGCTGTCATTTCAACCTGGAGCTGAGTGGCAATACCCTAGGTACACATGCTATTGAGCATGGGGATTCCCTCATTATCAAGGCATGCTCCTTGTGCGACGACCGCAGGAAACATCGCACTGACAACGGCGGCAACGGCGACATCTAACATCTGTTGAATGATTTAGTGGTGTCGTATCGGGCATGATAACAGGGAGGTGTATGCTTTGCGTAAGGGCGCTGTTGTCGAGGCGATTTCGGTCAAATACATGGTGAATAAACTTGACCTGGCTTATTATCGATGACATGAAGCAGTCTCCCTGGAATTACGGCGGTCGATTAACCAAATGGAATTTGAAATGGCAGATCGGTGAAGCCCAGCTGGGGTCCACTGGGTTGGTTGAAAATGCCCCCATCTCGGCTAGCTATATGTGTCCCATCTGGGCTGGTTACATGGGTCCCAGATGGACTGGCCCGTGTGGGGTCCCAACTGAGTTACCCAGGCAGGTCCCAACTGGGCTGCCAAGGTGGGCCCCATGTGTGTTTCAGCTAAACCTCACAAGGGCCTCACATGGGCTTTCATGTAGGAGCCAGTTTGTTGCCCATGACATGCCCGCGTTGGCCCGAGGTAGCAAGCCCAGATGGGCCCTATTCGTTTGCCCATCTCGAACCCACATGGGTCCCGTTGTAAACATTGGATGGGCCCAATGCGTGCCCCAGTTAAACCCCACATGGACTCAAAAAGGGCCACCCATATGCGGCCCAGGTGTTCATAGGGTGGGTGTTTGACACGTCCCATATGCGGCCCATGACATGCCCACATGGGACCAAAGTGAGCAGCCCAAGTGAGCCCCATATGACAGTCCAACTGGGACCCATATGGGTCCCAATTGGACATGCTGGCTGGAAACAGCATAGCCTGGTAGAGAACTTTACTCCACGTATCTTTTTCTTGAAGAAACTTGACCACTAAATCACACCACTATCGAAATGTAGGAGTGGAAATTCAAGAAATACCTTCCAAATGAAATATAAATGCTTAATGTCATTTAAAAACTCATTTTCGTACATTTTTAGTCAAGTGAGTTGATGACAAAAGTTGACCGCAGAACTATAGCTCTCTACTTATTTCATTACTTTTTTCTTGATTTCATACACATGTGACGCAACTTCATTTTTCCTTCCTTTTTGGTGGTCTTTTAAGATACCCCCTATGGTCCTAAAATGCTAACTAATTTCTTTACATTATGTTACAACTGCAAACTCGCACATATTTCGTACATGTATTGGATTAATTCGCCAGCCACCCAAACATGTTTGACGTGCACCCAAGAGTGAGCAGTTCATAGGGACTGAAAAAGACAATTTAGAGCAAGAAAGTCATTTATACTGTCATTTTGCCTTTTTAGACTCTTAGCTAGTCGTTTTTTGGTTCGTGGCGTGGCTCAATAATGATAAATCTAAGCCATTTAAGTTTCACTATCTCGCCGCGTTACGCTATCCTGCCTTACGTAGCTTTAGGGCAGATCTAGCGCACCTAATGCAGAAGTGTTTGGTACGGACATTCTGCCCCTCGCAACTTTTCTTTGCAGATCTCCTCTTACTTGTTTAACATTTTAATATTGTAGGTTGGTGGGCGTGACTGATATTGCTATTTTGTTGGTGGGTTGGAAGACACTGTCTTTCAGCAAACGATGCGAAAGATGCTGACTTTTTGTTTGAGGGAGCGGAAAGAAGCCTGCACTGAAAGAGCCAAGAAGTTTCTGCTGGGCGCACGTGATTGCTAGTCCTACCTGCTTTCAAAACATGATTTATAATCAAATTTGGTTATTTTCTGTTTTAATCTGTAAGTTTGTTTATTAGACAAATTATTATGCTACAAGACATGTCCAAAAATTTTGCTTCATACTCCTCATCATTTCCCCAAAGCTGTTGAAGTGATCTCTCATGTCTGCTTTTACAAGGAGGTTGTCCATAGTTGCAATGTTTTGTTGACTGGTAAACTTTGGTAGCGAAATATGACAAACCAAAGTGGATGTCTGCTGCAGCTGATAAGGCAAGCAGCAACACTGGCTTATTGGTCGTCTATAACTGATGCTTGGAGGAGAGAGGTTGTTTTGTGGAGCACGCTCACTATTACCACTGACAGAGACTGTTGTGACAATCAAAATAAGTTGTTCAAAATGGTTTTAAGAATTAATGGATAGTTCTGTCCTCTCAGTTGGGTCCAGGGGTTTTGACTTGTGTGTTGTTAAATTTGTTGTCAAAAAGCTGACACAAATGAATGTGACATAAATGAAGCTGACACAAATGAACACAAATGACACCCATCCAAAGGTAAGTTGCATCATGATTCATAACAACTGCAGCTGTCAAGAAATAGGTGAGGTGAGTTGAAATGTTGTCCAACAACTTGGCTGCTCTCAGTTGGGTTAAGCTGGGTTCTTGCATGGTAAGTAACCATAAGAATTTTGCAAGAATCATTGACTTACAAATGCTCCTGTGGTACAAATAGGCTAAGCAGGATGAGATGAGGTAAGGCTTCTTTAGGTTATACTTGGTTAAGTTACTTTCATGGAAATAAGTATGGATATGGTACAAGAAACAAAGACATTATATTTGTATTTTCTGACCCCATCTTAACCCAAGCTAAAGGTATGCCTGTTTGTTCGTTTTGGTGACATGTTGATGCACAGGAGTCCAAACCTGTTTGGTGTAAATGCCATATGCTTGTTGATTTTTTATTTTTGTTGAATTCCTTTCCTTTGTTTCGTGTTAAAAGTTCCTGTGGAAGGGAAGTGCAAAGTAAAAATGAAAACATTGGTGTTCATAGTTTTTAGTGCTCACCACACTATTCTGAATTTACCATTTTTTAATGTATCTGGCTTCAGTATAATAACCTAAGAGTGAAAGATTGTGATGTGGATTATGTAACATGCATGCCAACTCGAAATGTATGCCTTTGTTTGCCATTACATCTCTCACTGACTCACTAGTTCCAGTTCTTGTGAAATGAATTGTTTACTCCTGTACGGTCTTTTTTCGATTAAATTTTTCACTCCCACCCTAGTTCAAAAGTGGTTCTAGCTCACTGGTTACTGGTCGGCACTGGATTCTAGCAAAATGGCATTTTCATTGCAGGTTCGATGCTAATCGCCGTGGACTCTCCTTACTTTATTATTTAATATTCCTTCTGGGTCGCTGGGTCGCCCCAGTTCGCGGTACACTGCAGACTGTGCCATGGTGCAGTTGTTCTCGATGGGACGGGGGGTCATTTGCAGGTGCTCTGGGGTTAGATTATGCCATTCGCACCCTCTGTTAGTGGTGTTTCTAAGCATGCATTTTGACTGACATAGCAGGGAGGACTGACATGCGGGCGGAAAACGGTAAAAGCGGGATGTGCTGGTGTGCATGCACGTGCAGACGCGTTTACGCGTAACAGAGCATGCTAATTTCCGGAAACAATTCGCGTGTAACAACAACGGAGCATTCAGAGAGTGATTTGGTGGGAAAATGGACGGGAAGCATGCGACCATTCCGTTTGGTCTAAAAACCTAAATCATACCGGACTGCGGCAGCCGATAGCATCAAGCTGGTGAGGACACACACACACACACACACACACACACACACACACACACACACACACACACACACATATATATATATATATATATATATATATATATATATATATATATATATATGTGGGCTTCGTGCAACATTAGACATCAACAGGAAATTACAAGTAAGCGCAATATTAAAAAAAGCTATATAATAATTTGGTCTACTTTTGTCTGTCTACTCCGTTGGCTGCTGTGGACCTCCTTCAGATGGCAATGAGGGCCTTCATCGTGCAGGTGTATCGTAATGCACCTGCCGAGGGTCGGGTCGTGTGGTCCATGTAGATACCATTACGACGGTGCGCACAGTCACCGGTAGTGTAGCGAAACTGGTACCTTACATTTATCATTTTTAGCACAGACAGGTCTCGGGATAAGACAGGACCTACACAAGCCACACACAGCCATGCGAATGCTGTCGACGAACGCGTGGTTGTCATCGTTGAGCCAGGCAGCCGCTACGTGGCCCACTTCACGCCCGGGTCGGGCGGCGCCCTGTGCTTGCTTAACGAGCCACACTCCGTGAGCCTACGGTGCGAAGATCACGTTGTGCTTGGCTGCGACGGCACGGCCGTCAACACTGGGACGACAGCCGGCGTGTTCCAGCTGTTTGAGCTGGCCACCGGATCACCCGTACACTGTTTCATCTGCCAGCTGCACGGTAACGAGCCGAATCTCCGCCACCTGCTACTGAGCTTGGACGGCACGACTACGTGACCGGAACCAGCTCTGGCCCCATCGGCAAAACTTGCGCCTGAGAGGTCTGAGAGACGGACGTTGTGGCATTCGAGCCTATGCCGGGGCACGTGCCAAACCTATCGGTCGACCCGATCCAGCCAACGAGCACCGACCAGCAACTGCTGTGCCTGCTGGCCTCCGGCGTTCAAAACGGCTCCGTCCGGACCGCAACAGCCCGGCGGCAAATCAACCCAACGAAACATGCCAGGTAAATATGAAAACGCAATATCTTGAAATTCATAGGGGTGAGAGTTGAAACTTTGTCACTTGTCCTTAGATATTTTATGTGCTCACTGTCAAGAATTTGCCCATTATCATGCGTTGTATCATACTATGCTGCACCATTTGCGTGTTGGCTCATGCTCAGTTGCATTCCTATTATGCTAGTAATATGTGTTCCATTACGCTTAAGGACTCTGAATATCAACAAAGTTACATACGCCAAAAAGGTACAATAAGTTTCGTATGATCTAACGACCAGTTTGTAATGCATTTTGTAATCTGTTCGTTTTTACTTTCAGATGGGTGACACTGGCCAGTCGCCGGCTTTCAGCTCACATCTGTACCGAGACCTCCAGCGACACTCTCAAGGACCTCGTCCAGCGCGCGGTTGGCTACTTTGTGCCGGCGGGGCTCACTATCCGGCAGAAAAACAGCTGTGACTTTGGCTCACGCATGTTGTGCCGGAGCACCGCACCGCTCCGCGAGCTGCCGCAGCACACGCAGGCCACGGTGCAGTCGGTCCTCCTGCGCAACGGGTACTGGGCCCATCCGGGATAGCTGCTGCTGGCCATGGTGGCGGACGAGGAGCGTGTAGTCCGCGAACAGGCGGTTTGAATCATCGCGCCCGCGTGAGCAGTTAACCGCGGGGCCCAGGGTCTTCGCCATTCCAGCATAAACGCCGAGACCGTGAGGACACCGAACTGACCTCCTGGCGGGGACTAATCACGCAGCCTCCACTGCGAGACATCAGCGACGGCGAGCTGCGGGACATAGACACCGTCGCCACCGCCGCGCCATTCCGTCCGTCCGCTGTCCGGATGCAGGACAGTCCTTCGAAAGACGGGGACCGGAGAGCGCGGCGCTTGGCCAGCTCTCGGCGCTCTCACAGGCAGCACGTGTAACGTAGCATATGGTGACTGTAACGCGTAACGTAACATACAGTGACTTCAACGTGTAACGTAACATATGGTGGCCGCAACGCGTAACGTAGCATACAGCGACTGTAACGCATAACGTAATGTACGGTGACTGTAACGCGTAGCGCAACATACGGCGAGTGCAACGTGTAATGTAGCATACAGTGACTGTAACGCGTAACGTAACATACGGTGACTGTAACGTGTAACGTAACATACGGCGACTCCAACGTGTAACGTAACATACGGTAACTGCAACGTGTAACGTAGCATATGGTGACTGCATCGCGTAACGCAATATACAGCGACTGCAACGCGTAACGTAATATAGAGCGACCGCAACGCGTAGCGTCACACACAATGTTTGCAACGTGTAACGTAACATATGGTTATTGCAACGCGTAACGTAACATACAGTGACTGCAACGCGTAACGTAACATACAGCGACCGCAGCGCGTAACGTAACATACAGTGACTGTAACGCGTAACGTAACATACAGCGACTGCAGCGCGTAACGTAAAGTACAGCGACTGCAACGTGTAACGTAACATATGGTGATTGCAACGTGTAAAACGACTCCGAGCGTCGGTTTACAGAGATATTTCGATCTGCTCCCGCCTCGCGATTTCAGGTATTTTATAAAAATAAATGCCAAGTACTTTTGGTTCCCAGCGCCAAGGAATTTCTTTGTCCTACTTGGTTTGATCACTGATGACACACCCTGATGCACAATGACAACACCATAAAGGGTGGAAGCGAATAGTTTGCAAATAATGGATGAAGGCAGCAGCTTGGTGAGGCAAAACAATATTCCAAAATGCCCACATAGATAATCAAAATGTTTTACACGGTTTTACTTCAGTTTTTGTGGATCAAAGCCCATTCTCTTAGCAGGGGGGATTTTTGGTTAAGCTATCAAGTAATGATTACACGTTTCTTGGGTTGCGAAAAGAACAGATGATAGAGGGCCGGGACCTATAATAGTACCAACTGTACAACAAATAGTTTTTCTTCTTTACTCTTTGGCCTTTGTTGCCGTACCGGATAGCTTCCGTTTTTAACGAATACGCAGATGGGTAGGAAGAGCCGCCAACTAAAAAAAGTCACATGACCTCTTGCGAGAGGTCACCAGTGGCTGCTGATGTCCATGGAACAGCACCCTTGATGCGCGTATCCACTCCCCCATCTAATCACCCTCGCACCCCCCACCCTTTGGTTGATCAAACGTATACGGCATCTAACATCAGATTTCTTTTATTTGCCCTTTCGACATCCAAGAAAACCGTTTTGATGCGTTGCTTCCACTTAAAACTGACGCCCACTGCAGTGGCAAGTGTTACAATATGATCCCACGTGCAATGATTCCCCCTGAAACTGCACTGATCGTTCGTACAAGTGTTTTAGGTTCTAAAAACCACGGCAGGCGGACATTTACCATATGTTCAAACACCTCACACATAGAGGAAGCAAGTGCGATGAGACGATAACGCTTTGGACCCGTTCCCCGTTTCCCGGGCTTCATTATAATAGCCTCGTGCCAAGATGCCGGAAACTCACCAGTCTCCCACGGTCGCTTAAAGACCACCACCAACGCCTCGGCCGCCAACGGGGGCAACCGCCTTAACATGTCACGGATAAAGTCCGAATCTTCCGCTACGCCGCGCAGGGAGCGGATAGCAGACGTCGGCTCCGTCGTCGTGAATGGTCGGTTATTAGACTTGTGCTCGTCAGTGGTAAAAGCGATACGAGTCACCTCACAGCGGGCCTTATGTCTAAGGAACCGCTGCTGACCGCTGCCGTTTCTGCAGCGCTCCGCGGGCGCAGGCAATGTCGTTTGTCACTTCAGATGGACGGAGAACGTCACGGCCGTTTACACACAGCGCAGGAGAAGGTACAGCCGGGAAATGGCCAGCAATGCGTTTTGTAGTGGTCAAACATTCGATGTAGGTGTGTGATGGTTGAACTGGCCAGCATACGCTCGCCACGCCACGCGCGCTTGGCCTCCTTAATAGCTCGTCGGGCCGCCGCTCAGACCGCCAATTGTGCTGCGGCGACCAAACACACTCATAGCTCTCTTACGTGCACGAATGACGTCATGACATTGTACCGTCCACCATGGAACAGGGGGTCGACGGGGAGCACGGGTAGTCGTGGTACATACCACTTAGCGGGTGTTGGTGGCATTGTAGTAATGTCCTCTACCGACAGAGGCTTCTCTGTCAGCGTTATATGCAGGGTGGTTTCCATCCCCATCTTGGTGTACACAGCCAAGCTGGTAGACATCGTCAAGGCGCCCTCCTTTATGAGGCTGGTTATCAGACACATGTGATCTTATCTGAATCGCTCATCAGTCCTTTGGGACTGAAGTGCGTTTATGCGCATTGAGCTCTCATTTTCACGTCATTTTGGTGCATCTCACTTGCACTGACCGCGCCAGGAAAAGTATTGTGCTCTGCTGCATCCCCAGCCGCGGGGACATTATGGGCAACGAGCTTGCTGACGCGGCGGAGAAACAGGCAGCACACGCACCATGCAGACGACCTCTACCTCTGCCGCCCAGGTGCCCGCATCCGGCGATGACGGCTCACGTAAAAAGCGAATGGCAGTGATGCCGGGATGTCAGCAAAAAGTAGCAAGCTAAGGACAGTCAAGCCACAGTTTGACCTTTGGCCATCTAGCTGATGAGCGTTGAGACACGAAGATGTCATCCCATGTCGCCTACGAATCGGCCACACACATGCAACACAAGACTTTCTCTTGTGCCGTGGAGACAGACCCAGTGCCCTAGACGCAGTGCGTCAATAACTGTTCGCCACATTCTCCACTCTTGTCCACATCTCATGGGAGAGCGCTTGCGTCGCTTTGGACGGCAAGCTCAAGATCTGACTTATCCAGACATTTTGGGAAACGGCTCTTCCTGGTTGGAGTTAAGTCGGTTGTTTTCATTTCTTGCAGACGTCAAGTTCTCAGTTTTCCCCGTTCTGTCAGAATCTTTTGCACTTCTTAACTTAAGTTGTGGGCGCCACATGACCTCCAAGGTCAGCGCGCATTTTAACTCCAATCATCATCATATCCTCAAGGATCAGAATGCTTCGGATCATATGTCAATATCGCATTTGAAAGTTGAGACACGTGAATCCAGAAAAGGCTCTCAGTCCAAACAGCACCGTCACTAAATTTGTCAGAATGGGTCAACAATCAAGCTCGCGACATCCCATATACAGTCCAGCGTGAAAGGCCGCAAAAAACAATAAATATCACAGGCGGCTACGCTGAAAGTTTAAAGCGACTCAACCGAAAGTTTCAGTGCACTCTTAGAAGAAACGCGTTCCGAGTTATCCACTACGTCACGTGGGGTACGCTACGGGAATGCTAATGTACCTTACTGGACAGGTATGGGACGCATTGTCAAGCAGCCTTTTATGAACCACTGGCGACCGGCTGAGTCATATCAGTGCCCACAGGTCACAGCTCATGGGTCGTATCAGCGCCTACAGGTCACAGCTCATGGGTCATATCGGCGCCCACAGGTCACAGTTCGTGGGTCAAATCAGCAGTCGAATCACAGCTCACAGCTCATGAGTCATATCAGCTCCCACAGATCACCGTTCATGGGCCATATAAGCGCCAACAGGTCACATCTCATGGGTCATATCAGCGCCTACAGGTCGCAGTTTATGGGTCACATCAGCTCTCACAGGTCGCAGTTAATGGGTCATGTCAGCGCCCACAGGTCACAATTTATGGATCATATCAGCGCCCACAGGTCATCAGCTCCCGCAGGTCACAGTTTATGAGTCATATCAGCGCCCACAGGTCACAGCTTATGGGCCACATCAGCGCCCACAGGTCGCAATTGATGTGTCATATCAGCGCCCTCAGGTCGCAGTTTATGGGTCATATCAGCTCTCATAGGTCGCAGTTTATGGGTCATGTCGGCGCCCACAGGTCGCAGTTTATGGGTCATATCAGCACTCACAGGTCGCAGTTTATGGGTCATATCAGCACTCACAGGTCGCAGTTTATGGGTCATATCAGCGCCCACAGGTCATAGTTAATGGGTCATATCAGCGCCCACAGGTCACGGCTCATGGGTCACATCAGCGCCCACAGGTCTTCAGCGCCCGCAGGTCACAGTTTATGAGTCACATCAGTGCCCACAGGTCACGGCTCATGGGTCATATCAGCGCCCACAGGTCTTCAGCGCCCGTAGGTCACAGTTTATGAGTCACATCAGCGCCCACAGATCATAGTTAATGGGTCATATCAGCGCCCACAGGTCACGGGTCATGGGTCATATCGGCACCAGACGAACTGTTCCATAAGCCGAGAGATATATCAACTGAGCTGCATTGCCCGCAGGCGTGAGCATCTGATTCACGACACCAACGAGTCGGGGCGCACCGTGCCACATCCAATGCTGCCGGGAGTGATGTTGTCCATGCTGCAGTCATACGTTAAAGTTTACAAACACTTGTTATCATTTCTGAGCCACCGGCGGCGCTGTCGGGGTTTTGTTTGATAGCAGCGAGTGCTAACGATTACATCTCGGTGTAGTCGTCAACTTCGAGGTCGCTCTACACCTAGCTCATCGCCTTTAGTCCCAATGATAAGTGAAGCACTCGTCTCCGATTCCATCTCGATGTCGTCGTCAACTTTAAGGTGCCTCTAATCTAGCTTTTCGCCTTTAGTCCCAATGATGAGTGAAGCACTCGTCTCCGATTCCATCTCGATGTAGTCGTCGAATTTGGGTTGCCTCTAATCTAGCTTTTCGTCTTTAGTCCCAATGATGAGTGAAGCACTCGTCTCCGATTCCATCTCGATGTAGTCGTCGACTTTGAGTTGCCTCTAATCTAGCTTTTCGCTCTTTAGTCCCAATGATAAGTGAAGCACTCGTCTCCGGTTCCATCTCGATGTCGTCGTCAACTTTAAGGTGCCTCTAATCTAGCTTTTCGCCTTTAGTCCCAATGATGAGTGAAGCACTCGTCTCCGATTCCATCTCGATGTAGTCGTCGACTTTGAGTTGCCTCTAATCTAGCTTTTCGTCTTTAGTCCCAATGATAAGTGAAGCACTCGTCTCCGATTCCATCTCGATGTAGTCGTCGACTTTGAGTTGCCTCTAATCTAGCTTTTCGTCTTTAGTCCCAATGATGAGTGAAGCACTCGTCTCCGATTTCCATCTCGATGTAGTCGTCGACTTTGAGTTGCCTCTAATCTAGCTTTTCGTCTTTAGTCCCAATGGCAAGTGAAGCACTCGTCTCCCTCGTCAAGCGCGGGCGGCTATTAGCAGTGGATCTTCACATAAGGTACTGGACCTAAGTGCATACACGTCGCCCCACTCACCCCCGACCCAGGATGCCTCTGGTGCAGCTGAACAAATTCAGCATCCTGACGCGCAGAGCCACACCACTTGCTTTCGCAATCCTGGTGGCGTGCGCTTCTTTTACAAGCAAATAAAGCTGCTGTTTACCGATTTTACCGATTTTAAGTCTTTCAGTAAGAGATGTAGGCAGTGTTTTTGTTTTCGATTCGAAGTCAATTAGTATAGTATGAGTAACGTGAATGCATCGAGGAAATGTTCGTGATCTTTCCAAATAAGCTATCACAGAAAATGTGTCAACCTTGCCGTGATTACCGTTCTCGCATAACGCGGACTCATAGAGCGCTGCGGCGGGGGCGGTGATTTGCCCCTCTGATGTTTCCTGAGTAATGAAGATAGAGCTTATAAAACACCAGAGGATTGGCCTTAACGACATTTCGGGGTTGGCACTAGTTTTGATGTGAGGGTAATAGCGAGCTCCATTATGGCGTTTCGAAGGTCGAGTTTCCAGAAAATGCCACCTTTTCAGCTTCACCACAGACTAACTACAACGCTGCGCCTTGTGGT
This sequence comes from Pollicipes pollicipes, assembly GCF_011947565.3. NCBI lineage: Eukaryota > Metazoa > Arthropoda > Thecostraca > Pollicipedomorpha > Pollicipedidae > Pollicipes > Pollicipes pollicipes. Next base: position 35,703 of record NW_023596539.1, read on the forward strand.
GACACGAAACTTAAACAGTATTGTTCCTTGACCAGTAACAATGGTATATAGTACAATGGTTTGCATCTTCAATGTGTTTTGAGCATGTATTTATGATATATGACGCAATCCAGGCAACAATGTGGGCCCACCGCGCGCGTCCCGCCGCATCGTCAGCTGCCGCCCGCGCGCCGGCTCGGGCCGTAGATTGCCGTGCATGTTCCCCAAAAACTGCCGCTGCTCCGAACCAGAAAAGCTAGGAGCACGCGTTTTGGCGTCTAACCACGGCCAAAAGATGTCCCACAAGCCATTATAAGGTAAAAAACATGCTGTAAAGAGTATCTAAAAAGTCTTGGGGGGGGGGGGGGCAGGCGGATACGTCAAACCCTCCCCTATCAGGGCGAGGCTTAATGAGATTCCGTCACCAGTAGGGAAAGCGGAAAGAGCGACATGGTCACGTAATACAACATATCCTTCCAGACTTTTTCCATTCTGAACTGTGTCAAACCCCTTACTTCGGTGAACCCGTTCGAACAGTTACCAACATCCGCACATGTGCAGCCGCCGTTTTCACTCGGCGCATCGAGGCCTCGCCCCCGGCTGGCTATTCGCCTAGTTTTAAAACAAGAGGGCGGGTGCGTGTAGCGGTTCATCAATAGGCGTGGGGACCGCTGCTATGCAGCTGACCGACTGAGCTAGGCTGGACTGCCGCTCTGCGACGGGATCAATGCTGACGGAGCGGGGAGTGTGGTGAGAAGTGGTTCCTCCGCTCAGGAGAACCACCTCAGGTGAGAAGGCATGGTGACTGTGGCGGAGTGCGGCGACTCAAGTGAAAAGAGCCGCCCCAGGTGAGAAGGCATGCTGACTGTGGTAGGGAGCAACGGCTCAGGTGAGAAGGCATGCTGACTGTGGTAGGGAGCAACGGCTCAGGTGAGAAGGCATGCTGATTGTGGTAGGGAGCAACGGCTCGGGTGAGAAGGCATGCTGACTGTGGTGGGGAGCAACGGCTCAGGTGAGAAGGCATGCTGACTGTGGCGGGAAGCAACGGCTCAGGTGAGAAGGCATGGTGACTGTGGCGGGGAGCAACGACTCAGGTGAGAAGGCATGCTGGCTGTGGTGGGGAGTGGCGGCTCAGGTGAGAAGGCATGCTGACTGTGGCAGGGAGCAACGGCTCAGGTGAGAAGGCATGGTGACTGTGGTGGGGAGCAACGGCTCAGGTGAGAAGGCATGGTGACTGTGGCGGGGAGCAACGGCTCAGGTGAGAAGGCATGCTGACTGTGGTGGGGAGCAACGGCTCAGGTGAGAAGGCATGGTGACTGTGGTGGGGAGCAACGGCTCAGGTGAGAAGGCATGGTGACTGTGGCGGGGAGCAACGGCTCAGGTGAGAAGGCATGGTGACTGTTGCGGGGAGCAACGGCTCAGGTGAGAAGGCATGGTGACTGTTGCGGGGAGCAACGGCTCAGGTGAGAAGGCATGGTGACTGTGGCAGGGAGCGACGACATATATATATATATATATATATATATATATATATATATACCCCTGGTGGGTCGTAGCTCACAAACAGGACGAAAAAGCTTTACGGGAAATTGTCTTTCAACATGTTAAAGGCAAAAACGACCACAAAATAGACATTGTCATTTACTACTGTAATAGGAAAATATCGAACTTTCTTATGAGAAACAGCCCGGACAAACCCGACAAACTGAAATGCACCAATGTAGTGTATCAATTCCAATGCAACATCGAAGGCTGCAAACTTCGTCCCATACACTACATTGGTGTGACCACAACGACACTCTCACGACGCCTGACAATGCACTTACGTGACGGGGCACCTCTGGACCACATGCGACAGGAACACGACATGACGTTGACACGACAACAACTGACAGACAGCACTGACATTTTACGGACGTGCAGTGACAGAAGACGCCTTCAAATTTGGGAATGCATATTCATTAACGAACTCTCTCCGCCCTGTAAACAGACAGACAAATTCTTGCAGAACTCTTGAGCTACTAGGTGGTGGGCGGTGAGCACTTCTGATGTGATTGTGACAATGGTGTTCCCATTGTGTCTTTGTGATGTTCCAATGATGAGTGTTTCTTACATGCATGAAGATGAAAATAGCAATCCGTCTTACTTCAATTAGTTATCCTTCATTTATGTTCTCCGTACCAAAAGATGTTTTCCAACAGTAGCGCACAATTTTTCATCCTTTAAAACTTAAAACCTATTTCTTGTGCTATTTAGTCTTCTCCGAAGATGAGATAAGATCTCGAAACGTTAGAATGGAAGGAGTGATGAATATATGAGTAATTTTTTGCGAACCATCTTAAATCTAAGCGATGACGCAAAGTCAAAGGCCCGGAAACTAGGACGATGCATCAAAAAGCTCGTCAATGCTGAGTCAGCAGTTATTTTTAATCAAACATGTATCAAAGAAAGAATTCTGCCAAAATATTCCAACATATATATATATATATATATATATATATATACATATACATGCAATGGGTTTTTATCGTTGTTTCAGCTTTCGCATTACCGCCTTAAGCTCATCATTGAGGGTAAAGGTGACTTGCCGATGTGTGACATCTATAAATTGGCCTCACGTATCCGAATCACATATTCCATTTCCGAAGATACACATAACATACCCGAACGAATATATGTTTACATGAAAACGCTTGAGCTTAAGCAAATTAAGTTTGATCGTCAAATTGTGCAGAGCCTCAACGGGATGGTTGACAATTTTTGGGACCAAAGTCATTCAAATGGCCACGAACAAGTGCTTGCGGGTTTGCTCCTGCTAACCGACGCATCTTCTAAAAATGATCTATGTTTTTGCATTGTTTCGGCATGCATTTAACACCATTCACGGAAGTTACTGGCGGAACCGAACGCCGGCTGCCAAAGTGCCTGACGAGGACTGGGGTGATGTGCTGAAATTCAGGGACATTCAAATCTTGCTCTCAAAATTTACTCTGCGGTCGTAACGCTATGCATTGCTACGTCATATAGGTGACTATGCATTCCAAAAGTTCAATATATCTACACTTGCTACCATGCAAATGTCAGATTTCCCTTATTTTGCCACTGCCACCTGTTAATGCCGCTGCAATGTTTCTGCGTTGTCTCACTCTTTGGCAACTCCAAAACGCACCCCGCGAGGCCCATGGGAGTGCGGTTTTGCCGTGGCAGTGAGCTTCGCTGAAAACTTACATTTCATGGGCTCTCCTGGCTCCCCCGACGCAACTTATTCTTCCCTTGATGTGTATCATTTCTCCAGCATTTTTCGCAAGGAGTTCGGGTAAAGCGTTTGATTGTCACTATGGCCCATTTCATTCGCTACAACGAATGTGTGAATGAATGAACGAATGAATGAATGACGACTGGCGGACGTCGGCAACATACGGTGCGCGCGCATTTTATCGTTTTGCTTAAAATGCTGCCCGCCGGTGACTGGGTGATCATCCAGTGGCGTTTTGACCACGCGAACATGTGGAATTGCGACCGTGTGGGTAATGTCGATGAGTCGATGTATGGACGGGACCAACGCTATATAAACAATAAGGTAAAACTCTCCGGTCTCCATAGATGTGGAGCCTGTAGCTTTGGGAGCTGTCGCTTATTTGGACATGCTACCCGTGCTTTTCTTGGTCAGAGAAAGTCATGCCGTCACAGAATTTCACCCCGGTCAGCATGGCAATAAAGCCCACATTCTGCTCCGTCATGGCGTGTTCAAGGGTTGGCACTGATCCGTGTACCGCCATATTCTAGGATCCTGACGTGGAAAAGAGATCATCGTAAGCGTGTACACACCTTTAACCTGAGATGGTTCCTTGGCAAGCATCAATTGCGCGTAAATGTCAACCTGTGTTGATAAATGCAGTCCTGAAGCACTGCGGCCACTGAAAACTTTGCGTCGAAATTTACAATATCGATGCAAAATGCGTGTGTCCAGTACGGGAGCGTGGTGTGTAGGTGCATAGCATACAAGCATGGCAATTCACTTCAAGTGCATATGCTTCCTCACAAAGTTTCTGATGCGCGCAAAGCTTCGTAAACTGCAATTGTTGCGCCTACCATACAGTTTTATAGTAAGACTGATCTAACTTCAGAGTTTTCGGTGTCTGAACAACAATCGCAGCGCACATAGGTCACATGATGCACGATTTTCTTGTCCTTCCTTGGTTTGCTCGTTTTTTCCAACAGAATGCAAATTTTCTTGTCCAAATTTTGAAACGCTCTGGCCCATGTCAGACATCTGCGAGGTCAAAATCACCTTATGCTGCACCACAATTACAACGTTTTCATGGTATTACAGCGCGAGACAACTTGCAAGGCGGTAATATCTGGAACAGGTACCAATGATTTGTTGTGGCTGAGATGTCTTTGCTTGGAATGAGCACCCACGGGCATGACGTATTCAATCTAATGTCGACCAATAGTAAATCTGCGCAACATTCTGATAAATATGATTTATGATGAATATAAAATGTCACCTTTGACATTGTCATTAAATTTTTACCCGGCTTTGTGCTTCCAGATCCGTTACCAGCAGACATGTGCCCGAGTCTCAACGTTGATTTCTGGTTCCCATCTCCTCTCACCATTGGTTGGTTCCTGATCAGTCCTTGGTTCCTTCATTCCATTGGTTATTTTGCAAGCATCAAGTTTTGGGTTCTGGTTCTTACTGATTTTTTCCAAAACCCACACACAGGCTCTTAGTTTCAATTAATTCTTCATAGACACCATACCCTTCTTTCTGGTTTCCATGAATTCACTCACAAACCGTTTGATCTCCACTCCTGTTTGTCACTGACTGGTTCATCAATACCATCTCGGGTTGTCATCTGACAACATTCCGTCATTAAAATAGGTGCCTAAAATCAAAGATACCTTACAGATGTTCTTTAATATTTACATGTGCACAATGCGTAACGTAAGCCCTTCAGTTTGTACGCAGCTTGTTCGTCGCGTTCATGATGGTACACACGCGGGTGCTCTCTCGCGGGGGGCGTGGGGCTCACACCAACAGCAGTGTGGTCAGCAAGTAGACATCAACACGGTCAGAGGATTGGCGAGAAGACTGGTCGGCTGCTCGGTCGGTGGTAGCTCTCTCTCTGGCGCCGATACCAAGAGAACACCACATCGGGATCCAAGAGCAGTCCCTGCAGGCCGTCGGCGGTGGGCAGCGGCAGGAGCGGGGCCGTGTCCCAGGGACAGGGTCCAGGGCCAGGATTTCTCGCCGCTTAGGATGAGTCGGACGGTGACGGCGTCCGGTACCATGATCAGCGCCAGGGACATGAAGCCGGGTGCACGACCTCCCGTGGCGCACGGACATCCGTAGTTAGGCTCGTAGCCACGGACATCCGTAGCTTGGCTCCCAGTCACGGATATCTGTAACTAGGCTCGTAGCCGCGGACACCCGTAGCTAATCTCGTAGCCGTGGACACCCGTAGCTGAGCTCGTAGCCACGGACAGGCGTGGCGGCTCTGGGAATACAACGCTGTACACGAGTGGGACGTCCATCTGCAGGTACAAAGCCAGGCGGGTCCGAAGCCAGTAGCATCTCACCTCGCATCCACGGCCAGTTACCATCTCACCTTGCATCACACGGACCGGTACTCGTGCCAGGTGAACATCACACGGACCGGTACTCGTGCCAGGTGAACAGCTCTGTCGATTTATAATTTTAGGTACATTTGAGAACGGTACCATACAACTAGTATAGCTGAAGTGATGTTCTGACGTTTCGGTTGGTCCATCGCCTTCTATGGCTTTTAATGCACGACCACAACGATGCTTGACACCAGACAGTGCACAGATCACTGACAAAGTAAGTATTGCCCAACAAGCGCCCGGGTGAGGGTCAATTTGACCACCCAATATTTTTCGGATTGGTTTCCGAACGGCGCAACAAAGCCGCGCCAAATTTTGCACGGCTATAGGCAATTTAATCGCGGATTGTTTGATGTCAAAAATTTAGATGTACCTTGAAAGGTCGCTGACTTACGGCACGTCATAATCAAGCCATGGATTCAGCGAAGTCAGTTTCAAGGGAATCGTTCAATCTGATGTAAAAATGAAGTGTTCGACGATGCCATACATCTCTGAGATATTTTTTAGACAACACAATAATTGAATGAACAAATTCCACCTAACTAAGGTCAGGTGTGAAAATCAGACCAAGGCCAAAACCAACCTATCTTATTACTCTAGGGCTTGCTGTATGGGGTTAGTTTCTATTGCTCATTTTGAATTCCTTGATGACAGGAACCGTATTATACATCTTCAATGGACTTCTGAAGATTCAAAACAGATCACGTACCTAAAATGACCCAGGTCCACATTTCGTTTTAGGAACATACTGCCTAGCGCAATCTGTGTCGCTTATTCAAATGCAAAGCCCAAAGCAGTCCCGTATGATATTGGTTTCCGTGACCCTCAAAAGGCCACAAAAGACCAATGACCTTATACGAGCATGTCATCTTTTGCTTAGAGCAGGTATCTGGGTTCTGGGGACACTTAGGGCGCCAACATGAAACTTTAACTTGTTTGACCTTATCTGACCCAAATCGTCACCTAGGAAGCTCAAACTTTGATCCAAGTGAGTGCAACTACAGGCCAACACACCCTGTGAATTTAGCGCATCTAGCTCTCTTAGTTTCTGAGATCCTAGTAGGGTCAAACTGACCCCACCTGAGCGAGGGGTATTCAACCGGCTGCATAGGCGCGTCTTTAAGTACTCTCGTAAATAACTTCCAGAGAACATCATCCTCTTAACACTGATATTTGGGTCAGCAATAATAAGCAGATGTTGGCAGATCCCGATGCTGACGCCCACAGTGGTGTTTCATCCCAAGCCTCACTTTCATAATTTCGGTTTCCACGGTCGTGAAACAGCATCACATCACTACGCCGGATAAGCCATCGAAGCAAAATGAGCTCCTCAAGTAAAAGTGAGTGGCGTGGAGAGCGATTGCTGGCTTCCATTGATATTTGCCAGTGTTGACCCTAAGGTCATCTGCCATTTTACACTTCAAATCCACCAGATATCTGATAAAACCTTAATATTCCGCGCAATACGAACCGAAGCAAAAGCAGCGTGAAGTATGACATTCTCCTCCGATGCCGTGCGGTTGATTTCCACGGCAACCAGGGTTTCACGGAGTTTTGAACTGTGACGACATCACTTCCTCTGACCAATCACAGGATGAGGCTGGTGTCCGAATTCACAGCAGTGCTTTAGAACAGTGGCGCATTGTCGCAATTCTAAAGACACCGGAGCGCACTCCCTGGACGAAACAATGCACACGACGGCAAATAAATGGGTGGTAATTACGGGCAATGAATCCGGGCACACAGTAGTGATATAAACCTAGTCACGACTCTGACTACGGTTTTGAAGACAGCGTGCTGTATTCGGTACCGTTGTTTAAAATGCCGACATTTTGGGCTCACCCAAGAAATACAATCAAATGCTACAATAAAATACAAATACCGTGCGTCGCACAAACTCGTGTTGGCCACATGAATGGACGTCGGCGTCGGTCGAGTCTTTGAAATTAGAGTGAGCTGGTGAGCGCGCTGGTGACGTGCATTGATGAATGGCCCGACACTTGTCTCGTACTGGACGACGACCGCCCTGCTCACCCGGAGAAAGAGGGCGCACGGGAGTTCGCGTGACGTTTTGGATCGCGCAGGGAGAACTCAGTCCCCGCCGGGCGCGTGAATGTCTCACATAACGATGCGGGGCGCTGTTTCCGAAGGATCTGCTGGAATGGCGACGTGACAGGAGCCGTTCGCTGCCTGTGTCCAGACCTCAGTTTCCTGTCTGTGTCCAGACCTCATTTCCTGGCTGTGTCCAGACCTTCAGTTTCCTGGCTGTGTTCAGACCTTTAGTTTCCTAGCTGTGTCCAGACCTTCAGTTTGCTGGCTGTGTCCAGACCTTCAGTTTCCTGGCTGTGTTCAGACCTCAGTTTCCTGGCTGTGTCCAAACCCCAGTTTTTCTGGCTGTGTCCAGACCTCAGTTTCCTGGCTGTGTCCAGACCCTCAGTTTCCTGGCTGTGTTTAGGCCCTCAGTTTCCCGACTGTGTCCAGACCTGTCCTTCAGCAGACCTTCAGTTTCCCGGCTGTGCCCCTCAGTTTCCTGGCTGTGTCCAGACCTTCAGTTTCCTGGCTGTGTCCTTCAGTTTCCTGGTTGTGTTCAGACCTTTAGTTTCCTGGCTGTGTCCAGACCTTGAGTTTCCTGGCTGTGTCCAGACCTTGAGTTTCCCGGCTGTGTCCCTCAGTTTCCTGGCTCTGTGGCGAGCGACAGGCACCGCGCCGTCGCCCCAACTCTCGCCAGGCCTTGCGAGCTGTTTCCGGAGGGCAGTGTCGTTGTTCAGTTGCTCGACCTTTCAGGAACCCCCACCTGGACATCCGCGTCGTTCAGCTGCTCGACCTTTCAGGAACCCCCGCCTGGACGTGCGGATCCTGCCGGACATGCTGCGCCACAAACTGCAGCGGCGGGAAGCGGCTGGACAAGAGCGACTGGCGGCACGTCACCACCTGCATCTACGACCGCTACAAGGCCTTCAATGACCAGTGAGACGCGCTGCTGCCCGCACGCGCCGCGATCCCATGGATGGATCGCGGACCTTCCGGGAACGCTCCGGGAGAGGATGCGGCGCGCTGCTGCGGAGGCCCGTCCCCGAGGCCCGGGCTGGTCCACACGGCAAGACTTGGGCGTGTCACTCAAACGCCCTTCTGCGTAGATCTCTGCGTAGATCTCTGCGTGCCGGGTGCACTGTACCTTACTTAGTAAACAGACGGTGTTAAGCTGTGTGGTAGGCGAAGCGTGAATTTGTGCCAAATGTACAGATCCGCCGCTCCTCGTCGTTCGCAGTTTCGGAACCTTAGCCGATTATGGACCACCAGCAATGTCAGCACATTGTTGTACTGTGGCATAAGGGAGTGTCATTTGCCGTGTCGTGCGAGTGTCAGCATCAATCAATCACCTTTCATCAGTGAGTGAGGCGGCGTTCCATGCAATTATTTATCCACAATGGTTGCCGCAGCCTCTCGTACGACACCGTGGGTTGTAAAGCATCACTGATTTCAGGCTGTTACTCATCGTCACTTATGATACATTTTTCGTATTTTTCAGCGTAGTCACGTCGCGCTGGTACCAGAGGATGGCTGGAGCAATCGTCGACCAGTTCCCTTTTCTGTTTCCGAACCTGTCTTCGCTCCAGGCACTGGTAAGAGACGGCCAAACCTGTGCTGGCCGGGGTCATTAGCCGTAGGCGTCCACGTACGGTGCCTTGCCAATCTGGTGTTTGTTCCAATGTGCTTGCGTGATCGTGTGTTGGTTCTCTGGGTGTTTGTGCTAAATAGTGTTCTTCCCTGGCTTAGTTTGTGTTCTTTCCTTGGTTTTGAAACCCAAATCGGGAAGGACATCGAAAGCCTTGGGTTCTGTTAGTGGAAACAACGGCGCGCACTTCCGCCGTGCTGTTCGCCATTGTGTGAGATATGTGCAACGGACGGGGTCCAGGCAGGTACTGGGCCGAGTGCGTGCATCTACTGGGGAAGTGTCCGCGGCGTAGGGATCCCGTCGGTGAACAGCTGAATCAACACGTGCATTTCCCGGACACGCGCTGCTGGATGCGATGGTCTGCGGTGCTGGTGGCAAATGCGGCTGGCTGAAGCCGCTGCTGGCTTGTTTCCGTTGTGCTCTGGCAAATACCATGTATCACATTCTATCTGCACCCGCTGCCTGCTATGACGCGCTCGCCACCGTCCTGCAGAAGCTGGTCCGAGGCCGGCTGAAGAATAAGTTCAAAAACAACCGACGGCGGAAGAAGGACGTCGCTCTGGGCGGCTGGGGAAGCCACCGCGGCGACCGCGTCAGCACCGGAGCACCGGGGTCATCGCCAGCCGGCCTCGCCGGGGCGGTGCAGGGCGGTCGGGCGCCGCTGACAGCCGTGCTGGACGTCGAGGAGCCGGTGCCGGCCGCCTCCGCGCCTGGCGGCGGCTGGGGCAGCGCGGCACTGACGGCTGTCCTCGGCGGCGCCCAGGCGGGGAGCGGCGGTACTCAGTGAGCTGCGTGCGATCATGAAACGGGCTCGGTCGGACGGACGGACGCTTTGTTCTTACGACAGCGGGCGCGGGTGGTGAGCATGAGGTGGACGTTTTGTTCTCACGACATCTGGCGCGGGCGAACGTGCGACAAACGCTTTGTTCTCACGGCATCGAGCGCGGGTTGAGCGTGCGACGGACGCTTGATCTCACGACGGGGCGCGGGTGAGCGTGCGACGGGACGCTTTGTTCTCACGACATCGGGTGCGGGCGAGCGTGCGACGAACGCTTTGATCTCACGACAGCGGGCGCAGGTGAGCGTGCGACGGACGCTTTTGATCTAACGACAGCGGGGCGCGGGTGAGCGTGCGACGGAAGCTCTGTTCTCACGACAGCGGGCGCGGGTGTGAAGGTGCGACGGGACGCTATTGATCTCGCGACATCGGGCGTGGGCGAGCGTGCGACGGACGCATTGATTTCACGACATCGGGCGCGGACGAGCGTGCGATGGGGGGGGGGGAGAGGGGGGCGGGGGGTTGAACGCCAAAGATGCGTGATTGGGCCGAAATATACTGTAGTAGCTGTGAAGAAGTGTGTTGTGTATATAATAATGGATGTAGCTCTGTAATCGCAACACCGGAGTGCTGTCCAAATGGTGTGGATGTACGTCGTGCTCGGCCTGGATATCTTTTCAGACGGCTTTTGTTTTCATAGAGCTTGTGCTCCGTTCCAGTCCGTTGCCAATGCTCCAGGCATTGTTCGTCATTTTTCCGTCGTGGCTAGTGGCGCAGGGTGTTATTCGAGAGAGATATGGCTCAAGAGAAGCCGAGTCCTCGGACTTGTCTCAGCTGTTAACAGGCTTCGTGAGCCAGCGGTAGAACGAGTGTATGCTGTCCGTCATTCTCCGTTTTCAATACAAATTTGAAGAAAAGAACACAACAGCTGCTGAATTTTGTCTCAGGAAGCTTTCTGGTTTCTCTTTTTCTCTTTCGAAAAAGGCCGAAACGTGTTTGTGAAAGGGAAACGCCACTCACCCGGGCAATGACCCACAAAATACCATTTAATCAACGTCTTGTCTCCAACTTTCAGCAATGCTGCTCACTGCATAGTGCAGGGCGAGTCCCGACAACTTAACGGTGTTCATCCTGGGCCTGAATATAAGCACTGCCTTCGAAGCGGTCTGCCTGTTCCCGATATGAATCGTCGTGTCTGGGTCGGGAATAGGTGCCCTGGCCTGGCGCCTCCCTCTCGCGTAAGTGCATTGAAATGAAAACAGCTACACAATTTTCGCCCCATTACTCGCTTGCTTTGCGCACCTGCCTGAAGGTACGCTGATCGGCGAACCGTTTCGATCCAGCATTACTACAACGGTCTCGTCGCGCGTATACGATTCATGGTAGGCCACTTGGCTGTCGCGTGTCGGCGCAGGGAGTCACCCAGGTCAGCTAAGTGGTATTTCTGGCGGCTCGTTACTTGGACTCCTTGTTTCAGATCCTGACTCGGAAATTTCATCCTGCTCTGGACGCTGTGAATTGTTCCTGGCTTCGATTACTATGGTGGTTTCATGGACCCGCGTATCCACCCCAGCTATCTGACAGTGTGTAGAAGAAGCTGCTGGACATGTCTCGTTGGCCGCTGTAAAGACGCACCCAGGAAGCGACGGAATTACGAACAGTTGCTCGTGTCTTCGGAGGTCAGGAAGGCTGGAGCGACTGCTCTCCGTTACGGTCTGAGCTACCTTTGTGTCTGGTTCTCGACGGTGTTTGGAGGTAGCCCGGTACAGGCACATGGAAATGCTATATACGGCGCCGACGAAGGGCCATTGAAGCGTTGGCATGTAACCGAGTGTGCGAAAATATAGCTTCTTTCTATTTTCAGGGGATTTCCTCTTCTTGCCCGTTGGCCACAAGCCCGGTGGTCTGGACATGCGTGAAGACGGTTTAGCGAGGGACGCTTGCCGACGTACGGCCCAAATAACCTCACTGGCAACAGCCCATATTGACTCACTGATACCCTACTAGTCGAATCATCTGCGAACCAAGTATGCGGCCTGAGCAGGCTTACGCTGTGGGGTGATATGTTTTGCCTGAGTCCGTTGTTGGCGCGAAATTATCGCCCATAGAGTCGATACAATGCAACGCGGCTTATTTCGTGTGCTATTTCAAACACCCGGGCCGCTTACAATCATCTTTGATTAAATCCCGTAAGGAGACAGCCCGCCGCTCTAGCGTCGCCGCGCTCGTGAGCGCCGCAGCCGTCACGTCCACGGTCGGCCCGCTTCTGTGGACGGAGAGCAGACCGGGCCGTGTTCCTCCGGGTGGAGTCTCCGGCGCAAGCCGCGGTAGTCGTCCCTTGGCGAACTGCCCCACCAGAGATGCTCCGGCCCTCCGCGGCGGCAGTCTTGCGGTGGTGTGTGTGTGGCGGTGGGGGGCACAGCAGTGGTTCTTCACTTCGCATGGACGCTGACGTCACGAATCTCGAGAGAACGTTCGATCGATGGCGCAGGGGAGTGTGTGGTAATCAGGTGTGGTCCATTTTTCACGCGTCTTTTCCTACTGAACTCGGCACCTGATTACCAGCCTTGGTTGGGCCCACTTAGTATATATATATATATATATATAATATATATATATATATATATATATATATATATATGTGTGTGTGGTGTGTGTGTGTGTGTTGCGTGTGCGTGTGCGTGTGCGTGTGCGTGTGCGTGTATGTGTCTGTGTGTATAGTTATGCACGTCTTATACCCTTTTCATCAATAGGGTCTCGTTTTGTCCTGGTTGACATCCCTCCATGGCTGCTGCTCCCCTGCTTTTCAGGATCCGTTTCGTGGATCATGGGCGTCTTTGGGTGTGATGTTTTGTAGCTTCGGTTTGTGCTGCTCGCCACCGTGACCCTCCATGATAAATAAGTGCTATCGGCATCCAGACAGTAGTAGGGGGTGACGGGGCGCATCTGCAGCGTACACCGTGAATGAGCGGTAAGATACCACTTTCTCACAGATCCTGAGACTTGTGTCCGAGAAGGCTATCACATTCCAACGTGGACAGAAAAACGCCATTGTGATAACTTAGTCTGTACTGACCTGGCATGGCGGCTCATGATGCACGAACGTCTCTTTCTCAGCTGGGCTTGAACACTAGCGGTTCGACACGGTGCCCCTCTCGTGGCGGCGGCTGGCAGCGTGCGACTACGCAGTTTTCGGTGAGGCCCGCCAGCGACTGCTGGTGGCTGGTGTAGCTCAGTCGAAGCTTGTGTAGCTCAGTCGAGGGGGCGCTCGCATTCCACCCGCTGCCGAGGCGCGGGCTGAATTCGAACCCGGCTGCCAACTGTTAGCTTCATGGCTCACCCGCATCGATGTACGTGAGGCTTCGCTACGCTAAATTTTCTGAAGTAATAAATGTGTCGCTATATCTCAACTGCTATTATGTCGTTTCGCGAATCCTTTAGGTCATAACCACCCGACGCGTGCGGGGATGCTTTGTGCTGCTTGCCACTCTGATGCTTCTCTAGTACAGAGCCCTCAATGCATCGTATTTCAAACGTGGATAATCTCTGAAGACGATCAACCGCACCCTCGGGCATCCCAAGTGAACCCTGCACTGTGATGGTAAACCGTTCCACGTATGGACAGAGTGTGGCCAATCCCGCACCTTACCCGGGCTGCCCGGCCTTACCTTACCTTACCCGCACCTTACCCGGGCCTCTTCATGGCTGCCCGGTCGGTATCTGCGTGTTCCTCCGCAGCATAGATACCGTGCTGTTGGGAAAGTCGGCGCTCTTTGAAGTCCTGGACGTCGAGCCCCATGAGCAAGCAAGCTCCACCGAAACTCAGTCTGACCTATTCCCTTTGAATTTGAAGTTGAATTGAATTCCCTCCGAGCGACTTCACTGGCACATTATGGGGTCACGTTTTGTTTGTTGTTTCTCCTGCCTGCAGTTTGCTCGAAACATTGGTGTGATCAGAGCGGTAATCGCTTCAAGAAGACCTTACGGGTCTGATATATACGTGCACAGAAATCTGAACGATTTTTGAACCTGCGCTGCTGTGCGGAGTGTTATATTCAGTGTGTCTGTGTTCCAGCGATGCCCGCCTCGATATAGCAATCCTGCCCGCCAGCCTTCAGATAAAGCTGGTGCAAAAGAGGCGGCTTGAAAGGCCGATTGGCGGGTCATGAATCGCCGTCTCTACGATCAGTTCAAGGATTTGAGCGACAGTGAGCTGCGCACCCCAATTACAGTCCTTTTTTCTGCGATCCTTTTCCCCAGCGAACACGTGCGGCACCCTGTGCTCTGCGATCCTCTGTGTACGTTGGTGTGAGGATGACCACTTGCCGCCTGGAGTGGTTGTGTGCTCCTTTTCGAACCAAGTCGCCATGACAGACACGCTTTTAGTGTGGTGACTACGCTTGCTTGGGGTTGCTGTCGACAGTCGCCGACCCAAGCGTGCGCGAAACCCGGCTGGCGGCCGATGTATGTGGATGACGCGCTTGGGCGGGGCGTTCCCTTCCGCCTGTCGTGGAGATGCGAATGGCGACGGCACCTGACTTCGGCACGGTGTGATCTTCTCTTCTTGGATGCGTTTTACTGCGGATGTGGTGGGTTTGAGGACGGCCGTGTCGGTCCCCCCCCCCCCGCCTTAGGCCCCCCCCCCCGCCTTAGGCCCCCCCCCCGCCGCCTTAGGCCGGCCGTGGTGGGGAAAGTCGCCGACTGTTTGTCATGTCGAATCCTGCGCTGTGGCCGGTGAAGCTCACCACTACTGGGCTGCATCCCAGTCATATATGCTGTCCTCGTCTGCAAGGATCACCACAAGTCGCTGGCACAACCAGCTGGCGGCGTCCGCCGTTGACCAGTTTCCCGCACCTCCCCAGAACATTGATATTCTGCAGGGCTTCGGTGAGAAGTTGTGTGAACTCAGGACTGATGTTACGGCCCTTTATTATGAAGCGGAGGCATTCATTCTGATGTGGCAGCACTGCACACTTCGTTTGCGCGTCGCGCTAGTATATCCTTCTGTGTCAGCAAGGGCGACCACAGCGTCATTGATCAGCCCTAGTCGGTGGGAAGATCTGGAGAACCTTCCTTGAGACTGGGATTGTGTGAAGTAAGATTGTGATTGGTGACCATCTAGGATGGGGGAATGGGCCATACAATGTTCTTCAATCGCTGGATGAGATTGTTAACAATGCAGAGCGTGGGCGGTGGACAGCGTTGGCAGCTGGCGTGGGGTACAATACATGTGAGCGTAGGCTACAAGATATGTGAGCGTGGGCTCCAATACATGTGAGCGTGGGCGGTGGACAGCGTGGGGCAACTGGCGAGGGCGTGGGTGGAGCGTGGGCAGGTTGGAGCGTGGGCTACAATATGTGTGAGCGTGGGCTACAATATATGTGAGCGTGGGCTACAATATATGTGAGCGTAGGCTACAATATATGTGAGCGTGGGCTACAATATATGTGAGCGTGGGCCTACAATATATGTGAGCGTGGGCTACAATATATGTGAGCGTGGGGCTACAATATATGTGAGCGTGGCTACAATATATGTGAGCGTGGGGCTACAATATATGTGAGCGTGGGCTACAATATATGTGAGCGTAGGCTACAATATAGCTGGCTAATTATGTGAGCGTGGGCTACAATATATGTGAGCGTGGGCTACATATATGTGAGCGTGGGCTAACAATATATGTGAGCGTGGGGCTACAATATATGTGAAGCGTGGGCTACAATATATGTGAGACGTGGGCTACAATATATGTGATCGTGGGCTACAATACATGTGAGCGTGGGCTGCAATATATGTGAGCGTGGGCTACAATATATGTGAACAGGGCTACAATATATGTGAGCGTGGGCTACAATATATGTGAGCGTGGGCTACAATATATGTGAGTGTGGGATGCAATATGTGGTGAGCGTGGGGAACCACACATGTGAGCGTGGGCTGGTCGTACGCTCTGCACCGCGGTGCTTGCACCACGCCTGATGTTTTTCACGTGTCTTGGTTTTCCGGGATACTTCCAGCTGGTATTGATATACTATCAGGTGAGAGCAGTGCACGTATCAAAATGCAGCTAAAACAAACACCCTCATTCATCTCTCTTCCATCACTCCATCATTTTCTGCACTAACGTGAGCCTGTTTACAGGGTTCCGTTAGGAGGAAGACTCTGAATCAGTTTAAGAACGACCGACGAAAGCTGAAGAGGGCAGCGCCGGGTGAGGGCAAGACGACCCTGGCGCTGGCGTGGCCTCCACCGCCAAGACCAACCTGCGGAAGAGGTTGCCCGCCGATGCCCGTGGTGCGGAAACCCTCTAGGTTTAGCGACGTCACAGCAAGGAGCGTCGCATCGGACCAAGCGGATCCGGCGGGCTGAAGACAATGTCAGGGCAGCGCGGTGCTGACAGACGCCAGCGTCCACGGGTGTCAAGGGTGACGCCAGGGGTGTCAAGTTTCGTGAATTTTTGGGGGCCGAACCGAAGGCCCGACAGCCTAACTCCGCTCCCCACTTTTTCGCCGGATTTAGCCCACTTTATTTTGATTAAGCGCAGCATATATTTCTAATCCTTGTATAACTTACAAAAGTCTTTAATTTAAGCAGTATAAAAGTCATGCAGGGTCGGATCCAGGGAGCAGGCACTGGACGCACGCATCTCTTCTGATCGGCACGTGAAGGCGCCCTTTTAGATGATGGATGGGCAGATGGGCTGCCCATACGCTACCATATTTGGCACGGGTGCATTAGGTCTGCTACCTTGTGCTCCTACGTTGGATTTTTCCTTATCGCGTACAGATGAATATAAAACAAAGGAGAGCAGTACGAGTTGGGGGTTCATATGGGATGCATGTGGGCAAGTCGGGCCCATGTCAACATGGGCTGCAGGTGGGCTGATCTACGGGCTCCACGTCGGACCCAGATAGGCCGCCCATGTGCTGACATCTCTCCTACCAATGCATCAGTTTTCGGACTTTGCTCTCCATGGTTGGATATTTTCTGATTGCTTACAAGCTAGTCTGCAGCAAGGGTAAGCGGCATAGACTCAGATCCCAACGGGCTGCAGGTGGGTATGCTGGCCAGCATGGCACGCATGGCACGCATGGCACATCCCAGCATGGCACTCAAGCGGACTGGTGCCTGGGCCCCATCTGGGACCCATCTGGGACCCAGATTGGCTGCCCATATGCCATCATATTGACGATGTGCCTAATAATTTTCGCACCGTGTGCTCCCTGGTCCGGGTTTACCATGCCACGTACCAGTAAGAAGGGCTGCTGGCACGGATCTCATTCGCATGGACTGCGCGTGGGCGAACTTAGCTCACGTCAACATTGACCGACTCACTGTCATGCCACTTGAGGCAGTTGGTGTGTTCCGTGCTGGTAGTTTGTGCGCTGAGGGCATGGAGTGAGCTCTCTCTTTACGTTTCACTGGTTGATGGCTCATGGCTTCGCGTTTGGAGCCCCCCGGCAATTACGGATGTCCCGCTGGTCGGTCGCCAGCTGGGGTCTCGGAAGTGGCGAGTGGGAGTTTGTCATGACCGGCGCGCTGACCGGCGCCTCCACGCCCCTGAAGAGGGCGCGGAGGTGCCTCTTCAGCCTGCGCGCCCCGGAAGAGGGCGCGGAGGTGCCGGTCAGCGGGCCGGCTGGCCAGGTGGGCCGGCAGCACCGAGCACACCTCTAACCACTGTTTTCTTTAACGTTGATCGGAGTTTCTGGCGGCTGCATGCAACTGATCAGAAACAGTTCCTTTGAGCTGCTTGGTGTTCAAAGAACACAGAAGCAGAGGGTCATTCTTGGGCTTATCGGCAGCTTTAATGTCAGAAGTCCGACATTGGCGACTCGATGTGATTACTTCACTATTTAGAAACTAATATTCCAGTTGCCAACCGTCCGTAAAGACCTTCTGCATGTGGCCAGTTGTTACAACGTCCATGACAATCGGCGCTTGGATGGTGCGATTGGCTAGTGAGCTCTTGAAAGTACTCAATTGCGCGCCTGTGTTCTCCTCAATGCAATAAGTCTGGAACCAGTGCCTCCCAGCTAACAAAGGCTGTCTGATCATTTCATTCCTTACGATTTAGCTGTACCACCACTTTTTATGAGCTAACCAATACATTTGTGCGCAACGGCATCTGTAAACCAGGAGAGTATTGGGATAACCGCATGGGATTGCGTTGTTTCACCTTCTCCCCAAATTCGCCGTTTTTTCATGAAGATCGGAAGCGGTCGGTGTGACAACCGCGGAAAATCCAGCGAACTGACCCCGACTTTCTGGACCCTCAGCAGATTGACCAAACCTAGGATCGGTAGCCAGTTTGACTTCTCTTGGTCCATATTTACCTCACTAGGACAGATCAAATGTCAAATTTTCCTGAGAGCGACGTTCTTCAGCTTTGCATACGCATGTCTGCATAACAACGCAGCTTACCAGCATAAAACTTACAACAAACGTTTTTGTTTAATTTTGACCACCATTGTAATATATATATATATATATATATATATATAAACATATGGATATGCATAGATATTTGGATGTGTTTGGAACATACGCTTATCACGCATGGCTCTGTTGAATAACAGTGATGACCGCCGCGCGCCATCGCCGGTCCGTCTGTTGCCGCCCGCGTCCGCGCCAGCCGTGTATCATCATGCAGTGTTCCGACAAAAACTTTGCTTTTCAGAAATCAGACTGATAGTGAAAGGTATTTGGTGTCAAAACACACACCATGAATAGCCATAGGATGGCGAAACATTCGGCGCGATTGCACGCTCCAGAGAGATATCCCCAGAAACTTCGGGAGCGGGTATGGGTGCATCGCCCTTCCCCTTAGCAGGAGAAGGGATAAAACGTATAACCATGAATGCATACGAAACTGTGGGATCCTACGTACGACATGGACGTGTCAAAAATCATTTATGGGTGGTTCATTCGCGGCATGATTCAAAGAAAAAAAGGATGATAAGCCGTGGCTTGAAGTGTTTGCCATTTAAAGCTGTCTGTCGTTCTGCTAGAGTGCTTGTGCATTATTATAGGTTTAGAGCCAAACGTTCGACTTTGTCTTGCAACTAGAAACCATTCTTCAGCAAAAGGTCCGTTGCAGATGACGCAAAGCCATTGCATTTAAAAAATGATCCGCGAAGTCAAAGAGTGAGAATGTATGTCATCGGTTGCCACCGGCAAACGCTTGCCTTTATTATATTTATCGTATCCTTTTAATTCGTCGCATTCGTCGCATTGACGTACAATTTACGCTCACTAGAAATAAACGATGTTATATTTTCGTCGACCATTCGGCGGGAGAGTAGTCAGAAGCCTCTTTCCTTACGTGGTTTTATTCGCATGTGTGTTACGTTATCTACGCTATGAACATTTGTTGAGCATTATATAGCCATTTTAAGTTCGGAATTTGTCCGGCGCAGATCAGAGGAACGTTGCACATGCATAAGACAGTGCCGATTACCTTATTCCTCTCAAATGACCAGGAGAAAGTAAAGAAGATGCATGCAAATTTCGTAGTGTTCTCACTATTAATAAAGAACGCACTGTGGCTGAAATCCGGGAAGGTACATGACCTATAACCTTTCTAGCTATTTCGTACTGTTGTGGCTGAATTCGAAACTACTGCAATTAAGCTGTCATTTCAACCTGGAGCTGAGTGGCAATACCCTAGGTACACATGCTATTGAGCATGGGGATTCCCTCATTATCAAGGCATGCTCCTTGTGCGACGACCGCAGGAAACATCGCACTGACAACGGCGGCAACGGCGACATCTAACATCTGTTGAATGTTAGTGGTGTCGTATCGGGCATGATAACAGGGAGGTGTATGCTTTGCGTAAGGGCGCTGTTGTCGAGGCGATTTCGGTCAAATACATGGTGAATAAACTTTGACCTGGCTTATTATCGATGACATGAAGCAGTCTCCCTGGAATTACGGCGGTCGATTAACCAAATGGAATTTGAAATGGCAGATCGGTGAAGCCCAGCTGGGGTCCACTGGGGTGGTTGAAAATGCCCCCATCTCGGCTAGCTATATGTGTCCCATCTGGGCTGGTTACATGGGTCCCAGATGGACTGGCCCGTGTGGGTCCCAACTGAGTTACCCAGGCAGGTCCCAACTGGGCTGCCAAGGTGGGCCCCATGTGTGTTTCAGCTAAACCTCACAAGGGCCTCACATGGGCTTTCATGTAGGAGCCAGTTTGTTGCCCATGACATGCCCGCGTTGGCCCGAGGTAGCAAGCCCAGATGGGCCCTATTCGTTTGCCCATCTCGGACCCACATGGGTCCCGTTGTAAACGTTGGATGGGCCCAATGCGTGCCCCAGTTAAACCCCACATGGACTCAACAAGGGCCACCCATATGCGGCCCAGGTGTTCATAGGGTGGGTGTTTGACACGTCCCATATGCGGCCCATGACATGCCCACATGGGACCAAAGTGGGCAGCCCAAGTGAGCCCCATATGACAGTCCAACTGGGACCCATATGGGTCCCAATTGGACATGCTGGCTGGAAACAGCATAGCCTGGTAGAGAACTTTACTCCACGTATCTTTTTCAAGAAACTTGACCACTAAATCACACCACTATCGAAATGAAGGAGTGGAAATTCAAGAAATACCTTCCAAATGAAATATAAATGCTTAATGTCATTTAAAAACTCATTTTCGTACATTTTTAGTCAAATGAGTTGATGCAAAAGTTGACCGCAGAACTATAGCTCTCTACTTATTTCATTACTTTTTTCTTGATTTCATACACATGTGACGCAACTTCATTTTTCTTCCTTTTTGGTGGTCTTTTAAGATACCCCCTATGGTCTAAAATGCTAACTAATTTCTTGACATTATGTTACAACTGCAAACTCGCGCATATTTCGTACATGTATTGGATTAATTCGCCAGCCACCCAAACATGTTTGACGTGCACCCAAGAGTGAGCAGTTCATAGGGACTGAAAAAGACAATTTAGAGCAAGAAAGTCATTTATACTGTCATTTTGCCTTTTTAGACTCTTAGCTAGTCGTTTTTTGGTTCGTGGCGTGGCTCAATAATGATAAATCTAAGCCATTTAAGTTTCACTATCTCGCGTTACGCTATCCTGCCTTACGTAGCTTTAGGGCAGATCTGGCGCACCTAATGCAGAAGTGTTTGGTACGGACATTCTGCCCCTCGCAACTTTTCTTTGCAGATCTCCTCTTACTTGTTTAACATTTTAATATTGTAGGTTGGTGGGCATGACTGATATTGCTATTTTGTTGGTGGGTTGGAAGACACTGTCTTTCAGCAAACGATGCGAAAGATGCTGACTTTTTGTTTGAGGGAGCGGAAAGAAGCCTGCACTGAAAGAGCCAAGAGTTTCTGCTGGGGGCACGTGATTGCTAGTCCTACCTGCTTTCAAAACATGATTTATAATCAAATTTGGTTATTTTCTGTTTTAATCTGCAAGTTTGTTTATTAGACAAATTATTATGCTACAAGACATGTCCAAAAAATTTTGCTTCATACTCCTCATCATTTCCCCAAAGCTGTTGAAGTGATCTCTCATGTCTGCTTTTACAAGAGGTTGTCCATAGTTGCAATGTTTTGTTGACTGGTAAACTTTGGTAGCGAAATATGACAAACCAAAGTGGATGTCTGCTGCAGCTGACAAGGCAAGCAGCAACACTGGCTTATTGGTCGTCTATAACTGATGCTTGGAGGAGAGAGGTTGTTTTGTGGAGCACGCTCACTATTACCACTGACAGAGACTGGTTGTGACAATCAAAATAAGTTGTTCAAAATGGTTTTAAGAATTAATGGATAGTTCTGTCCTCTCAGTTGGGTCCAGGGGTTTTGACTTGTGTGTTGTTAATTTGTTGTCAAAAAGCTGACACAAATGAATGTGACATAAATGAAGCTGACACAAATGAACACAAATGACACCCATCCAAAGGTAAGTTGCATCATGATTATAACAACTGCAGCTGTCAAGAAATAGGTGAGGTGAGTTGAAATGTTGTCCAACACTTGGCTGCTCTCAGTTGGGTTAGCTGGGTTCTTGCATGGTAAGTAACCATAAGAATTTTGCAAGAATCATTGACTTACAAATGCTCCTGTGGTACAAATAGGCTAAGCAGGATGAGATGAGGTAAGGCTTCTTTAGGTTATACTTGGTTAAGTTACTTTCATGGAAATAAGTATAGATATTGTACAAGAAACAAAGACATTTATTTGTATTTTCTGACCCCATCTTAACCCAAGCTAAAGGTATGCCTGTTTGTTCGTTTTGGTGATATGTTGATGCACAGGAGTCCAAACCTGTTTGGTGTAAATGCCATATGCTTGTTGATTTTTATTTTTGTTGAATTCCTTTCCTTTGTTTTGTGTTAAAAGTTCCTGTGGAAGGGAAGTGCAAAGTAAAAATGAAAACATTGGTGTTCATAGTTTTTAGTGCTCACCACACTATTCTGAATTTACCATTTTTAATGTATCTGGCTTCAGTGTAATAACCTAAGAGTGAAAGATTGTCATGTGGATTATGTAACATGCATGCCAACTCGAAATGTATGCCTTTGTTTGCCATTACATCTCTCACTGACTCACTAGTTCCAGTTCTTGTGAATTGAATTGTTTACTCCTGTACGGTCTTTTTTCGATTAAATTTTTCACTCCCACCCTAGTTCAAAAGTGGTTCTAGCTCACTGGTTACTGGTTGGCACTGGATTCTAGCACAATGGCATTTTCATTGCAGGTTCGATGCTAATCGCCGTGGACTCTCCTTATTTTATTATTTAATATTCTTCTGGGTCGCTGGGTCGCCCCAGTTCGCGGTACACTGCAGACTGTGCCATGGTGCAGTTGTTCTCGATGGGACGGGGGGTCATTTGCAGGTGCTCTGGGGTTAGATTATGCCATTCGCACCATCTGTTAGTGGTGTTTCTAAGCATGCATTTTGACTGACATAGCAGGGAGGACTGACATGCGGGCGGAAAACGGTAAAAGCGGGATGTGCTGGTGTGCATGCACGTGCAGACGCGTTTACGCGTAACAGAGCATGCTAATTTCCGGAAACAATTCGCGTGTAACAACAACGGAGCATTCAGAGAGTGATTTGGTGGGAAAATGGACGGGAAGCATGCGACCATTCCGTTTGGTCTAAAAACCTAAATCATACCGGATGCGGCAGCCGATAGCATCAACCTGGTGAGGACACACACACACACACACACACACACACACACACACACACACACACACATATATATATATATATATATATATATATATATATATATATATATATATATATATATATATATATATATATATATGGGTTTCGTGCAACATAGACATCAACAGGAAATTACAAGTAAGCGCAATATTAAAAAAACTATAATAATTTGGTCTATTTGTCGGTCTACTCCGTTGGCTGCTGTGGACCTCCTTCAGATGGCAATGAGGGCCTTCATCGTGCAGGTGTATCGTAATGCACCTGCCGAGGGTCGGGTCGTGTGGTCCATGTAGATACCATTACGACGGTGCGCACAGTCACCGGTAGTGTAGCGAAACTGGTACCTTACATTATCATTTTTAGCACAGACGGGTCTCGGGATAAGACAGGACCTACACAAGCCACACACAGCCATGCGAATGCCGTCGACGAACGCGTGGTTGTCATCGCTGAGCCAGGCAGCCGCTACGTGGCCCACTTCACGCCCGGGTCGGGCGGCGCCCTGTGCTTGCTTAACGAGCCACACTCCGTGAGCCTACGGTGCGAAGATCACGTTGTGCTTGGCTGCGACGGCACGGCCGTCAACACTGGGACGACAGCCGGCGTGTTCCGGCTGTTTGAGCTGGCCACCGGATCACCCGTACACTGTTTCATCTGCCAGCTGCACGGTAACGAGCCGAATCTCCGCCACCTGCTACTGAGCTTGGACGGCACGACTACGTGACCGGAACCAGCTCTGGCCCCATCGGCAAAACTTGCGCCTGAGAGGTCTGAGAGACGGACGTTGTGGCATTCGAGCCTATGCCGGGGCACGTGCCAAACCTACCGGTCGACCCGATCCAGCCAACGAGCACCGACCAGCAACTGCTGTGCCTGCTGGCCTCCGGCGTTCAAAACGGCTCCGTCCGGACCGCAACAGCCCGGCGGCAAATCAACCCAACGAAACATGCCAGGTAAATATGAAAACGCAATATCTTGAATTCATAGGGTGAGAGTTGAAACTTTGTCACATGTCCTTAGTATTTTATGTTCACTGTCAAGAATTTGCCCATTATCATGCGTTGTATCATACTATGCTGCATCATTTGCGTGTTGGCTCATGCTCAGTTGTATTCCTATTATGCTAGTAATATGTGTTCCATTACGTTTAAGGACTCTGAATATCAACAAAGTTACATACGCCAAAAAGGTACAATAAGTTTCGTATGATCTAACGACCAGTTTGTAATGCATTTTGTAATCTGTTCGTTTTTACTTTCAGATGGGTGACACTGCCAGTCGCCGGCTTTCAGCTCACATCTGTACCGAGACCTCCAGCAACACTCTCAAGGACCTCGTCCAGCGCGCGGTTGGCTACTTTGTGCCGGCGGGGCTCACTATCCGGCAGAAAAACAGCTGTGACTTTGGCTCACGCATGTTGTGCCGGAGCACCGCACCGCTCCGCGAGCTGCCGCAGCACACGCAGGCCACGGTGCAGTCGGTCCTCCTGCGCAACGGGTACTGGGCCCATCCGGGATAGCTGCTGCTGGCCATGGTGGCGGACGAGGAGCGTGTAGTCCGCGAACAGGCGGTTTGAATCATCGCGCCCGCGTGAGCAGTTAACCGCGGGGCCCAGGGTCTTCGCCATTCCAGCATAAACGTCGAGACCGTGAGGACACCGAACTGACCTCCTGGCGGGGATTAATCACGCAGCCTCCACTGCGAGACATCAGCGACGGCGAGCTGCGGGACATGGACACCGTCGCCACCGCCGCGCCATTCCGTCCGTCCGCTGTCCGGATGCAGGACAGTCCTTCGAAAGACGGGACCGGAGAGCGCGGCGCTTGGCCAGCTCTCGGCGCTCTCACAGGCAGCACGTGTAACGTAGCATATGGTGACTGTAACGCGTAACGTAACATACAGTGACTCAACGTGTAACGTAACATATGGTGGCCGCAACGCGTAACGTAGCATACAGCGACTGTAACGCATAACGTAATGTACGGTGACTGTAACGCGTAGCGCAACATACGGCGAGTGCAACGTGTAATGTAGCATACAGTGACTGTAACGCGTAACGTAACATACGGTGACTGTAACGTGTAACGTAACATACGGCGACTCCAACGTGTAACGTAACATACGGTAACTGCAACGTGTAACGTAGCATATGGTGACTGCATCGCGTAACGCAATATACAGCGACTGCAACGCGCAACGTAATATAGAGCGACCGCAACGCGTAGCGTCACACAATGTTTGCAACGTGTAACGTAACATATGGTTATTGCAACGCGTAACGTAACATACAGTGACTGCAACGCGTAACGTAACATACAGCGACCGCAGCGCGTAACGTAACATACAGTGACTGTAACGCGTAACGTAACATACAGCGACTGCAGCGCGTAACGTAACGTACAGCGACTGCAACGTGTAACGTAACATATGGTGATTGCAACGTGTAAAACGACTCCGAGCGTCGGTTTACAGAGATATTTCGATCTGCTCCCGCCTCGCGATTTCAGGTATTTTATAAAAAATAAATGCCAAGTACTTTTGGTTCCCAGCGCCAAGGAATTTCTTTGTCCTACTTGGTTTGATCACTGATGACACCCTGATGCACAATGACAACACCATGAAGGGTGGAAGCGAATAGTTTGCAAATAAATGGATGAAGGCAGCAGCTTGGTGAGGCAAAACAATATTCCAAAATGCCCACATAGATAATCAAAATGTTTTACACGGTTTTACTTCAGTTTTTGTGGATCAAAGCCCATTCTCTTAGCAGGGGGGATTTTTGGTTAAGCTATCAAGTAATGATTACACGTTTCTTGGTTGTTGCGAAAAGAACAGATGATAGAGGGCCGGGACCTATAATAGTACCAACTGTACAACAAATAGTTTTTCTTCTTTACTCTTTGGCCTTTGTTGCCGTACCGGATAGCTGCCGTTTTTAACGAATACGCAGATGGGTAGGAAGAGCCGCACCCCAACTAAAAAAAGTCACAGACCTCTTGCGAGAGGTCACCCAGTGGCTGCTGAGGTCCATGGAACAGCACCCTTGATGGCGTATCACTCCCCCATCTAATCACCTCGCACCCCCCAACCCTTGGTGATCAAACGTATACGGCATCTA